>NW_017729031.1:70275070-70290684 GCF_001723915.1 Gavialis gangeticus
AGGCAAAGAGCAGCACCATGAGCACAGCAACAAGGTGGCGGCGATTGAGCCCACCTCGTCATCCTTTTCCGCTGCAGGTGCCACAACCATGCTGGTGGCCCCAAGGGGTGCTATAAGGGCTGCTCTGCCTCACTGATGTGGTGGTAGGTGGCTGCTGCTGGGCTGTTTCTGCTGTTGCGTTCCTGCTGTTGCATCCCTGCTGCCCCAGCTGAGTGCTGCTCCCTGCAGCAGACTGAGGCATTTGTGGTGGCTGGAACAACAGTGATTGTAGCTGCAGGAATGGTTGTGGGGCAGGTGGTGGCAGCCGCATGAGAAGGTGGAGCATGGGAGCAAGGTGCAGTGGGAGCACCATGGTGGCAATGGTAATGGCTGCAGGAGCGCGTGTGGGCCTGGTGGTGGCAGCTATGTAGGGATGCAAAGCACGGCTGCTGGGCATGGTGGGAGCACTGTGGCAGCAGCAGCCACTCCCACAAGTGGCCCTGCAAGCACCATTGCGAGCGCGGCGACAAGAAAGCCTTGGAAGCAGCCAAGACTGCCTCATCCTCCTCTTCTGCCACCAAAGCCTGTGGCCACCACAAACACACTGGTGGCCTTGAGAGCCACTGTAAGGGGTGCTCTGCCTCTGCTTCAGGCACAAGCTACAGTATTCAGTCAACTGCTATGGCTATGAGAGGTTTAATATAGGACTGTCATTTTGGCAGTAGCATACATCTCTGGGTGTGCTTTTTCCTAGTGAAGAAAACAATTTTCCTGCTTAAAACATGCACCCCAATTTTGGGGGGCTTCAGTGAAGAGATGTCTGTGTCCCAACTGATCACTCCGGGCATCTCTATCTGAGTCACAGCACCAAATTGTGGAAGAAATCAAACTTCACATTGTGGTTGAATCAGAACTGACAGAGCCGGCTTTTCTTTAATTAGGGCTATACTGTGATCACAGGGAGAATTTCATACAGCAAGGGGAATCACCCACTTGTCTGTTTCAAAGGAATCCTCCTACTTTATAAGTTTACAAGCATATTTATACTTAAGACAGAGAAAGAGAGGAAAAAAAAAACGACCTTGGAGAAACCAAAACAGACATGCAGGCAGTTTTCTTAAATGAACATCTGTGCACAGGGTAATAAGGCATGCAGGATTCCTTATCTTAGAACATGTAACTGAAATAAGCAGTATTAGCACTTCTGGTCTTTGTCTGTTTTCCTAGTCAAGCATGCCAGAAGCCTGATCAAATCTACTACTACACATTTCTATGCGTTCTATAGTTTTCTGTATCTGTATTTCAATTTCCCATTTTTGTGCCTCTCTCTATTTTTTATTTTTTTATTTCTCAGGTCAACTTTTGTGACTAGTTTTTACACTTGGGGAGGGAGTCATTATTGTTTTCTGTTGGCTGTTGGTACATGCCGATGAGTTGAAGCAGCATAATTACCATCTCCCTTGGTTTTTCTGTTTTGATATTGCAGCCCCATACTGGTTCATCTACTCTTCTAATCCCTTTTTATTTTATGCTCTTCCATATCTCCTTAACTTTTGCTGCTGCTGTGACCAAATATGTGATTACTCATCTTTCTAATCTTTATACCAGGAAAGTTCTTTTAGTCTTTTTCAAGTTCTTTTTTTACAACTGCAGAAGTGCTGAGAACTCTCATTTGATGCTAGCACTAATTTATGGTCTGATCTGCTATAAACTGCAAATGATTTTCAAGCAAATGCCTTTGGTTTCCATGTATGATTAACAAGTACAAAGACCACAATGTTTTTCATTTGCTCATCAAGTGATATCAAACTCTCCTTTCTCTGTGATTTTTCTTTAAAATGCATCTTATCACTTGGTTGTTTATTTGAAACAAATTTAGTAACCTTTCTCTTCTCTTCAGTTTTTCAACCACATAAATCAGCTTGTTTGTCTCCGGTGATAGTAATACCTGGTTGTTATTACTTTCAGATTAAAATTTTAGACATCTTGTCTTATCCTGAAACTTTGTCTTACTTTCTTGATAAGGAAAGAGATTTAATTTTATAATAGGTGCTCCTGAGGTCTGTGCACATCTGTGCTATTGTTAGTGCATTGACTCATCTTTAACATTTAAAGAGATATCTGGTTAAATATCTTAGTAGCCCTGTTGTATCTTTGCCTTTCTTACCAGTTAAAACTTCCTCCCAGAGCAGATTTCCCACTCGCTCTCTCACCTTTTCAAATAGTATATCCTTTCCATGAGAGCTCATAGCTGGGATTATGTGCCATATTCCCCAAAAGTGCCTAATCTTTCATCATTCGGGTGCTACCAAATTCTTGGACTTCAGCAGGCAATTGCATGGCTGTAACATGGCTGGGTCCCCAGATTTCACAGCTGCATCATGGCTGGGGCTGCCATTTTGAAGGAGGAGCAAAGCAGCCCTCCCTTTCCCCCCGGCCTCTGATTGGCTGAGGGGCATCGCAAGTCCCACCCCTCCCAGGCATTGACTGAAAGCCCTAGCTCAGGTGTGGGCAAAATATGGATCCAGCCCACCAGATGACTTGCACAGGCTTGCACCATGGTAGTCTGAACTGGGCTCCTGCTGGTACCTTTTGGCTCAGGCCTCAACCAGTATGCAGCTTCTGCTGGGCCTGTCCCTGGTGTGGCTGCAGCTGCAGCTGAAGCCGGGGGCTGCTCTGCGCCCCCTGCCTCCAGCAGCAATTCTTGCTTTTGAATTTGCCTTTGCTGTGCTGTGCTGTTCCATGGTATGCTGCGCCGGGTGAGCAGTTTCAGCTAGGTGGCTCCTACCATGATGCACAAGGTTCTGGCTTCAGCATTTGACCTCTGGAGCCAGAGCCCCAACACGCTGTGTGGGGCTGAGTCCTGTTTGGCCACGCTGGGACAGCCCGGCCATACCCACAGCCCAGTGCTGTACCCACAGCCTGGCTGGGTGCCCACAGCCCGGCCAGGTGCTGCTTTGTACCCCCGCCTCCAGTTCCAGGATCTGGAGCTGGACCCCTGTGTGTCTTCTAGTAGTGTGGCATGGTGCAGCAGGAGCAGAAGGAGAAGCTGCTGCTGGAGGCAGGGGGTGCGGAGCAGCCCCCAGCTGGCTGTAGCTACCCTGGGAACAGCCCACTGGAAGCAGCTCCTGCCACTGCTGCACCATGCCACGTTGTTCTGGATGGGCGGTGGGTGAGCAACTTCAGCCAGGTGGCTCCTGCCACAGTGCTGGGGCTCTGTCTTCAGCTCCTGGCTGCTTTCCTGGGAGCTGGAGCCCTGTCTGCTGGAGCAGGAGCCAGCTGTGTGCTGCTCTGTGCCCCCCCTATCTTCAGCTGCAGCTCCTCTTGTTCCTGCTGCACTGCACTACAGCACTCCCAGCTGGCATGTGGGGGTCTAGCTCCAGACCTTGGAACTGGAGGTAGGGGGTGCAGAGCAGCACCCAGGTGGACATAGTGCAAGCAAGCAGGGTTTGGCCTCATGCAAAGTGCATGCACACGAGTACACACACATGTACACCACTCCCCCCCTGCTGTGCCTGCATGGCTTAATTCAGTAATTATTACCCTCTTTAAGGGGCAGAGGGCGATAATTACTTAGTAAACAACCAGTTTTAAGTGGTCTTGCCATCCCTCCCCCTTTCCTCCCCCCCTCCCCTTCAAGAGAAGGGGACTTTTGGCTGGCTTTTCCCTGCTTCCTCCATCTCTCCCCCGCCCCCCTTCTGGAGATGGGAATTTTTCCCACCTCTCTCCCTGTCCTTCTTCAGGAGATGTGCAGTCTGCTTCCCCTGCCCCCCAGCCTTCTAGGAGACAGCTCTTTGCTAGCTTTTTGAGCATAGCTGGTTCCCCATGCTTTTTCATGGGGAACCGGCTATTTCATGGGAGACTGCCAATTGCACGATTTCTGTGAAATCTATGGAATTGTGCATTTGGTAGGTCCTTATTCATCATGTACTTTTTTATTTTGCATATTAGTTTGTTTTAATTGCACACTTCTGCACCAAGCCTGCCTCCTGAGCAGGAATGCATCCCTTGCTTAGATTGGCTTGGTCATTACCCAGATATGTTTGTTTCTTTTTTCCATCCTTCATTTGGTTTCTTTGGTCTCCTATTATTCAAGTGTTTAACCATAACTCCTTGACTTTGTGGTATTGTGATCTGTTGGTAATGGTGCTCTAAGCTATCCACTACCTTGCTCCTTTATCATTTGTAGCAGTATTTTTCTTTTAAGTTATATTGCTGGCTTCACCTTAAAAAGAGGGGTGGACAGTCTGCAGCACATATTACACAAGTGGCTTGCAGAGCAGCTTTGTGTAGCATGCAGCAGATTTGTTCAGGTAGCAGAGAAAGCAGCAGCAGATAGGGCAGGGAAGAGAGGAGAGCCAAGGAACAAGCAGCGGAAGGAGAACAGAGTGGCACTTGGGAGGGGTGGGGGAGAAGCTTATGTTGTGGTACGTCTACCAGTAAGGTTGGTCCTCAGTGCCTTAAGGGCCAGGCACATTGTTTTAGTACCCTTAGGTCTAGCAAGGTAGTTGAAGAGTGCTTCCAAACATGGCACTATGGCATAACATTAGATACTTGGACCCACTAGTGAGAGCTGAGTGAATCACCAAGACAAGCTGCAATTGAATTCTTACAGATGGAGCTGTTAAATGTAGAGATCCTATCTTCTGAGCCTACCCCATAGATGTAGGGAATGACATGCATATCGAAGAAAAAGGTGTTTTAATGAAGATTAGGGGTCTTGTTAAAATTCTTATTTATATCTCCGTAGCAATGACAATTTGAGCAGATTATTTGTAACAACATTCCACAGGTACTGGGGTATAATATTGGAGAAGCACAGCTGTATAATAAAACTGGGTTATATTAAGTTTACAATTAAATTAGAGTCACTTAGGCTGTTTCAGTTAGGTGCAAAACCCCGTTTGCCATACTTGCATGAACTAGTGAAACTGTAGAATAGTTTGGGTTTTTTTATGAGAGGTTTGAAACTATACTTGCATACAATTTCTGAAGTAGATTTACATGTATAAATTGAATTGGAAGAAATTAAGCACCATGGAAATGATTTACAAAATTTAAAACAATTCTACAAAGAAATTAACATTCATTTTGGAAAATGATGAATTACACATTCATCATTGGTCTGTTATTTTTCTAATGTAGTCTTGCAGTACTTGTGAAGAGAATAAATGTGTTAATTACCATATTTACTTGAATCTAAATCAACCCTGAATTCAAGACTGAACCATTAGGTTCTATATATGGAAAACTTACAATTTTTTCTAAGTTTTTACAGGTATAGAATTTAATTATTGGAGGGTTTTCTTGAATTCATCCCCCTCCCACTTCTGTACCAGGAAAAATAGTGGCTAGGTGGGTCAGGTTTCCCCCTTGCCCTTGGCCCACCACCCACTTGTTTCTCCTTGTAAGCGTTCTGCCCCCCCCGTCACCAGCACCCACCCCATCCTGAACTCCCTTAGCTTCTGCCTTCTTTCTTCCTTCCATCCTCCCTCTCCATCCTCTCTAACCGTGAGATGCTGCTAGGGCTCTGTTCCCTCCTGGAGCACAGCATATGGAAGCCCAGCTCTTGCCAGGCCATGCAGCAGTGTTAGCACTGCTGATTGGCTGGGCAAGGGACAGTTTCCATGTGCTCTGGGCTGGGAGGGAATTCAACCCAAACTAGAGCCAAATTGTACAGTAAGCAGAGAGGGGCAGAAGTGCAGAGGGGAAGTAGAGGGAAGGGAGTAGGAGCAGAAGACTGCCCGAATCTGGGCTCAGGGCCAGGGCCAGAGCCACAGCAGTGGCCAGCTCCCGCACTTTGTATGCAAATCTAAGATGAGAGGCCCCATCCCATGCTGTTTGGGGGGGGGGGACCCT
Organism: Gavialis gangeticus; assembly: GCF_001723915.1. Classification (NCBI taxonomy): domain Eukaryota; kingdom Metazoa; phylum Chordata; order Crocodylia; family Gavialidae; genus Gavialis; species Gavialis gangeticus. Next base: position 70,280,909 of record NW_017729031.1, read on the forward strand.
CATCTTACATTTGAGCAAATACGGTAAGTTATATTCTGTATTATTCATGTCAATGGTAGACATTAGTTAAAAACTCTTAGGCTAGGGACAGACATTCAAAAAACTTGAGCCTAAATTGATTCAGTCTTTGTATGCTGGGATGCTGGAGGAGTCTGCTTTAACTTAAACCAGCAAGGGGCCTGGGACAGACATCACATAAACTGTTTTGAGGCAAATCATTTAAGATACTACAATCAGATACTACATTTAACCAGGTTTATCTCATACTTATTTCAGACATTTTCCAACTGGTTTATGTGCACTGAACATCTGCTTTGTTACAGGTTCAAACCAGTTTCTGATCACTTAAACCGGTTTATGTGTAATGTCTGTCCCTAGCCCTAAAGCGATTCATCCTTATGCAACTTTTTAAAGGGAGTAATTTAGTGGGCATAAAACTACAAAAGTGGTGTGTGAGGCTTGCAGCAGTATTCAAACTGAATTATAAGACATCTGGCTTTTCATGAGTGTTTAATAAGTTCTTAGCAGGTTTCTGCTGGTCTTCAATGTGTTTTTTTCAATTGTCCTTAATGTTCATAAGATAAATGTTTTTAATCTGCTTTTTTATTTTATTCATCACTGAATTTCAGCTCTCAACTTTTACTATTTAATAGGAAACTAAAAAATATTAGGTGATAAGTGCCCTTTTATTAAACTTTTTTTTTACTCCATCCTTTTGGTATTTACTTGATTTTTGAATGTCTTGACCTTTACAGCTGGATAGAGAGAATATTTAGGAGGCATGAACTACATGCAAGATACTTTTTTAAGTAATGTATTTCTGATGGTCACCTACACAAGTTACTGCTGTTTTCTTTTTATACACAAAATTCAAAAATGCTTGACAAACAGTAATTGTGTACCGTGAAACCTGAATGGATGTTTTGGAAAACATAATCTAGTAAGACATATTAATTTAGGAAGTGAAGATGATGGAATACATCCTAACAGAAGGTTACATTTTTTACATTTACAATGAAAAGAAATATAACCAAGAAACAAAACAAAAAGGAACCTATGTAGCATATTTCCTCCTGCGCCCTACAGAACCAAAAGGAATGGGAATATTTTTTAAGTAATAAAGTTACAAATCATTTTTGTAGGAATGTGCAAGTTTTTAAGTGTGCCTAGTTTGAAGGTCTGAAAAAGCAAAGAACCTCTCTGCATTTAAGGTGCTGTCTTTGAGGCCTGCAGAAGTGAACATAGAAATGAAAGAGAAGGATTCTGAAGGATGGTCCATCTGAGTATTTTCCTCTTCCTTTTTATGGCAATCTGCAGGAAGTCCACAGAAAGAATTTTACCAAGGCAAGTGTTTGAGCTCATCCCCTACATTCAAACAGATCTGTCCAGTAAACATTTTTAATTGTTTTCCAGTTTATTCTCAAATTTTAAAGCTTAGACTGAGTTTCTTTATAAATATTTAAAAAGTAGAAACCAAAAGAACAACCCCCCCAGTCCCCTTGTCTAGTTCATTGTATTTTTGTTAGACAAGACATGCTTTGCCCATGATGACTTATTAAGTGTCTTAATAACAAGCAACACTCTGCCCCCCTGCCAATTTTGTTTGAGATTTAAATGACGGAACTGTTTTAATTTTAGCAGACTTGCGGGGAAAGATTATAAACCTGATAATTCATATGACTGGAAAGAATATGAATCTAATTTGAAGTGTGTGTGTGTGCGCGCACACTTTTTTTAAGTTCTACTTTACAGTGAAACGATGTAACAGAACATATATGAATCCTACAAGGGCTTAAGTGCTTAGTGTTTTTATGAAGAAGTACTTTGCATTTATGGTGGCTTGCTTGTACTTGTTGATAAAGAATGTCAGATGTTCCCGGAAAAAAACCAAGAAAATAGCATCTAGGTAGCCCCACAAAGTATAATCTGAACTGGAATATGCGGCTGCTTTAGCTTCAAATATTTGTGCTCAGAGGATCCTAGAGTTTCTAATCTCATAAATTCCAGCAGGTCTTACTCTAGAGATTTAGGAAGAATGTGTTGGGGCCAAATATGATTAGTGCAGGATTTTCTCCATTTTCAAACTTGAAGAGAAAATAAGCATTAAAATAATCAATGTGTGGTGCAGATTTCTGTGAGAGCTGTAAGACTAGTGGTCTTTTTGAAGGATGAGCACAATACCTTAATCTTTAACTAGCTGGGAGCTAAGAATAACAGCAGCATCATAATATTGGTGTCATAATTGGCAGTTCAGTATCCTACTGCTTCCCCACTAAGCCAACTCAGCCTTGTAATTGGTTTTATGTAGTTTGGGAATGTTTAAATGTTACATATTATACTGATGAGAATACAACATTCATATTTCCATTGAGTTCTGGATCTAGATAGATCTATCTCCCTGTTGTACTGCAGTATCATGAATAATAACATGAAGAGCAGTAGAAAAAGAAATGGTGGTACAAGGCATTTACAGATTGTCTGAAAAATGTTGGTTAGAAAGGGATACCAGAACACTTACTGCCTATCTCTGGGACAGAAACCTGATGATAATTGCCTGCTGCACTGCCTCCTCAAACTAGAGCAGCTCCGTTTCCTAAACCATGGTGGTAGCTTCTGTTGTCATCACCACGGCCCTCCTGAACTGGGTATTGCCAGAGCTGGATCATTGACATGCTGGGGCTCTAAGCTAGTGGTTCCCAACCTTTCTATGCCATGGTGCGGCAAACTGCAGACTGGAAGCGGCCACAGCCTGGCAAACTGCGGACCACTGTGCAGAGCCCCACGGTCAGAATTTCCAGCTGGACACAGGTAAAGATACATCCACCCCTCAGGTGGGAGGATGGGTCCAAACCTCAACGGTAGCTGCTGTGGGCCCAGTCACGGCCTCTCCACCCGGCTCCGTGGGGCTGCAGTTTGCCGGTCTGTGGTGGCTTCTGGTCTGGCACTCGACCCTTTGCAGCCTGGGGGTTGATTTAGAGGCCTAAGTTGAAACTTATTAGATCCAGCACTGGGTGTTGCCTAGGACCATCGGATCCTTGCAGTGGTCTGGATAGTATTTCTGGATGGAGTATAGCACTTGCACAGCTTTTGCCCTCCCCTGTGATGAAATGGCCACTTCTTAGCATCTCCACCTTTTGTTGTCAACTATTTTTCCTCATGTGCTGAGCCCCTTTTTGTAATAATGACCCTGAGATCTCAGAAGCTGCAAGTGCTGATCCTGAAAGGTGAGTGGTTTCATTCTCAGCTATGAAGAATCCTGCGGAGGATTCTCACCTCACATTTAATTTCTGACTTTTGACCACCTTGTGACTAGGTCTAAGGGCTTGAGACCCTGGGCCAGTTCTAATGGGGCTCTGTGGAAATGATTGGAGGCTATGTTTCAACTTGCTGCCCTGGGTAGGTCATGGTTGGGAATGATACTAGTCCCAGAACCAGCGAGATCCCAGGGAACAGTACTTCACTGGGGGGCATAACACTTCGGCAGTGACTTGGGCTTGTGTTAAGGTCTAGTTTCACCTACCTGGTTCCATAAGCGGAAAACAGCTTAACTGCTTCTTTTAGCTACCTGAAATTAATTATAGTCTTTACTTTTCCCTTGCACCCTCATTTCTATGTGACTTAATTTAAGTCACAACAATATTGTATGTCAAGAACATTTCAACATTTTTTTAAAAAGTTTGTTTTAAAACTGTTACTACAATAAATAGCTAAGTTAAACAATTAATACAGTTTGATGACTAAGTTTCTCTTCCTTTAACATTTCATAGATTTCATAGACATTAGGGCTGGAAGGGACCCCAGAGGATCATCGAGTCCAGCCCCTTGACCCAGGGGCAGGAAGTCAGCTGGGGTCATAGGATCCCAGCAAGATAAACATCCAGATGTCTTTTGAAGGCATTTAGAGTAGGTGCTTGAACCACCTCTGGTGGCAATCTGGCAGATTTAAATGTCTCTCTTACTCAAATATGTAAAATAAGAACAAAGACTGAGATTATGATGAGTAGTGATTTTGATTAGCTTAAGTTTTGGGGTTAATTGGGACCAATTTCAAGGGGGCCTGATTTTTCAGAAATTGCCAAGCACTTACTGTAAAAATCAGAACTTTGCAATATATTTTAAGTTGAGCATGCTACCAAAAACTTCTGGACACTTCGGAAAATTGTAGGAAATATCCTTCAGTGGTGAAGTAAATGAAAGCGTGTTTGGCTATTTGTAAAGTTCTTTATTTTTTAGCCTTACTTTGTGATATCAAAATTGACAGAAATGTCTAGCAGTAATGGGCAGTTTCTCATGAGAAGATCAACACTTTAAAAGGTGAACAATGTGAATTCTTAAGTGATTAGGCTTTAGTTATAGTTTAAAGCTAGCAGCTTATTGAGAAAAATAGGAGCAGTTTGCTCCTTCCTTGATAATGGCTTATTTTTAATTCTTGATGCCATTTTCAAAACCAAAACCAACACCCCCACATTCCATTTACCCCTTTACATTGAACATTATTTTCAGGATGAAAAGGTCTAGATTTTTTTCCATTTAACGAAGCTGTCAATTTAAAGGAAAGAAAACAGCAGCAATATCAAGAAAAACTGTTGGAAACCTTCACAAACCACTTTTTGTAATTTGTATATATTCATATACTTCTACTCTTCCTGGGAATACATTGGTAGAAACAAATTATGCACATGCTGAAATCCATTAAAAACAGTTTTAATATCATATATACTGATTTGCTTTGTTTTTCAGTTCTATTAATTGAACCCATGATGCTTATTATCACAATATTTCACGGAGGCCAATAGTTTAATAGGATTAAAAAAGGGATTACAATCTGATTTGCATAATGAGAACATCCTCAATTATAGGATACAAAAAGTTTACAAGCTTTCCTGCTTTAGGGCATAACTTGAAGTGTTTAGAAGAACATTATCTTGTGGGCAGGGCAGCTTGTTCCATCATTTCCCGTTATAAGATTCCTTTGAACCTTCAGAAGTATCCTTTCTCTTAAAATAGCCAATATATCAGATAAATAGATCTCTGGTTTTATCTGGCAGTTTCTATGTTCTTAATTGTAAAATAATTTGGAAGGTAATATTGGCAGTATGAAGTTGCGATCATGCATTTAATGCCATTCTTGTTGTTTTATTTGTGTTATGCCAAAAGCTATTCCATTTTCATTTGATAGGTTTGAAGATATTGGGCCTAACAGTATCCTTATGTTATAGTATGCTAGTGCAAATCAGATTTAATTAGAGTTAGTTATTCTTAATTTACATCTGTATAACTGATAGGATAAATTAGGCCCTAGGACCTTTCTTTGGAGCAGGGCTTTTCAAGTCCCCAGGGGTGGACTGCACCAGGTGGGCCTTGGACTACCAGGACTGTGTGGAAGCTCCCCCTTCCTCCCCCTACCCTCTGTATGCCTTTAAGGGCCCCCCTTCCCCCTCCATTGCACCAGATGCCCCCCCAATGCTGGACCACATGGGTGTGAGTTTCCTTACCCCTGCATAGTCCTGGTGGGGGCAGGATCAGAGCTGTGTGGAAGCTTCCCACTCCTCCCCTTGCCCTCTGTATGCCTTTATGGGCCCCCTTTTCCATCCACTGCACTAGGTGCTCCCCCCTGCCAATGCTGGACCACATGGGTGTGAGTTTCTCCACCCCTGCATAGCCCTGATCATACCTCCACCAGGCCACATGGCCAAGACTCACCCACAGATCCTGGTACTGCACCACCCTGCCCTGCCTCTTGGGGCAGTCAGAGTAGGGGAGCCCAGCTGTTACACCTGGAATGAAGTGGGGGAAGCAGCGGCTGGGTGAAAACCTAGGGACTGAAGCTTAATTTTTCATTCACTACATGTGTCCTGCAGCCCACCAAGTGACAGCCCTGCTTTAAAAGATTACAATAGACAACGTGGTCTAGTGAGCACCTAAAGAGCTTAGAAATTGAAAAGAAAACCACTTGAATAAATGATGATTAACATGTTTGTTTCTCATTTAAAATAGTGCCTTTTGGGAAAGTTGGCTTAGGGCAGGGGTTGTCAACCAGGGGTATGTGTACCCCTGGGGGTACTTAAAAGGTCCCAAGGGGTACGTGTGGGCTGGCAGGCACAGAGTGCCGCCGCCTCACAGGAGCAGGGCCAGGGTGAGATCATATGTATTGAATCAGGCAAAGTGTGATCAATGAAATAGATAAACAGTGTCGAGTCGCAGGAGGATCTAGACTGATCCCTTTCAAGGACCAGTACTGTAAGCCAGGGTTATAGTTACATGCTGGATGAATAGCAGAGTCTCTAAGTTGGAAACAAAAAATTAGCAAACAACTGTTCCTTCCTGCTGTGTTCCTTACTGTCACTGAATTAGGGAGCACTTGATTCTTCTTTTTATGATAGCTTACTGAAGATAAATATAAATTTGACAGTACGTATACTACAACTCATACAAAATTAATTCACTATGTACTTGTTCATGTGGAAGAGGCTCTGTTGAAATTCAGACCTAATTGATCATGTCCTCGTATCTTCTCTTACAATAAAAAATGTTATTTTGATCCTGAAACTTTCATAAATTATGTTATTGCAGATTTGGTAGCCTGAGGCCTTTAATGTGGTCGTTTTTTATGTAGCAACAAAAAATAAACCTTTCTTTTAAAAACAAAACAAAAAAACACTATCTTTTATGTTTAGGTTAACATTTGTGCTACATTAAAGGATAATGAGGTGAGGTTTGAGGGTGAAAGGCATTTTGCCTCTGGGCACTTTTCAAAGCGCTTGGTGCTGTGGCACTTGCATGTGTAAAAATGCCCATTTTTGTTAAACGGATATCAAATATTAGAGACAATAATTAGAAACTTTAAATATTTAATTTGAAAATAAAATTTGAAAAGTATGGAAAAAGGAACCTGTCAAAAATTAGTTTCTAGGAAGATAATTTTTCTCATGCTGTGTGGACTGTTATACGTTCTTGTTTCTAAAACAATTCCTTCATCATCAGCCCAGTGATTTATTTATTTATTATTGTACTGTTCTAGGTTCTTGTAGAGTTATGCAAAGGTAGTAACTGTAGCTAATTACTTTTACTGGTATCTTTCTACAATCTTCTACATGTGTTATTGTTGTTTTCCCCCATCCCTTCACTATGAGTAGTTTCAAGGGTTCCTCCCTTTTTATTTGCTATTTGATTTATTCTAAATGCCTTTTTAAACATATCAAATGAAAATAAGTCTATGATACCGATTAGTAAGATAAGATACCAATTTTTTGAATGTAAATAATCTTTTGCTAGCGGTAATGTGGATATACATAGTCTAAATACTGGATACTTCCTTCTTGTAAGATCCTGTTTTTAGTCAGAACTTTATCAACTGTTAATGTTGAGGCTGAAACTTTCTATACCTAATGTCTACCTAAGGTGGTGGTAATTGTTTTGTGTGGGTTGTTATTGTTGGTGATTTCTCCTTTTCAAAATTTTGGTCAAAGTAATTCACTTGTTTCCAAGAATGAGCCCAGGGAAACCTAACAGTGTTTAGCTTTAAAAAGGCTATAGTGCCTTAATGCTTTGGAGTAAGTCTTAAAGTTCTGCAGAGGGCCAGGCTTTATGTCAGTGACATGCATTTTACTTTTCCTATGAAAACCCAGATTAATATCTATGCTATGAACAGCATAACTTTTTTAATTGCTTTCAAAGCAAGTTACCTGGCCTCCTCCCCCTAGAAGACAGTTATGTTGGAGCATGCATTAACTGTTGCAGCTATTATATCTTCATGCTCCTCTAATGATACAAGTTGGCTAAATCACTGTAATTTTGACCTGAATGAAGCTACTAAAAGTTTAAGTGGTTTTGCTGTACAGTACTTGAATTCCCTGAAGCATCCAGGCTGACGATGCTTTAGTTTAGATCTAAGTAGCACCTTCTCTGCTAGGTCAGTTTGGGCACCTCAAGCAAGTGTCTTGTGTATTCTAATACCTATCTCCCTGTTGCACCCAAGCAATTTGTAAGGAAGAACAAAGGGTAGAAACAGATGTCACCTTTCCTTGCCTATGTGATGCCAGAAAATTTTTGAACCCTACCATCTAAAATTTTTTATGGCAGCACAGACATGAAGAAAACAGATGTCCATTCCCTTTGTCACATCACAAATGTCCAAATGTTGTGGTTGCAACAAAGGTAGAAACAGATTATGTTGCTTTATTCTGGTGGATGTCTATTTTCTAGTGATGGGGGAGAGAGGGCAGCCAGAGCTGCCCATGCTCTCCAGTCACTCTTGGTAGGTGCACTTGATGCTTGAGGGGCCTAATTCTGCATTCCCTGGAAAATTCCCAGGCAGGATCAAGCCCCTCAAACTTCTGCAGAACATGTCTGGCTTCTCCCACTTCAGTATATACCCTGGGAAATCTCAGAGCATATTTCCAGTAAGTGGAGAAAGATGGGGTTTCTCTGCTTATGGAGACACCCCGGGATCTCCTGAAAGTCTTTCTCCTTAAACAGATAGTACGTGGTGCCTCCACACTGGGACCTGTCCCACACTGGGACCTGTCCCACACTGGCCTTTGTGGAGACACGGGTCAGTGTGGGTCTCAGCAGGGAGATGCGTGGTGGTGTGGGAGCCAGGTAGTCCCTGGTTCCTGCATAGCATACCTTTGCACTGGGATTTGGGATGACTCATACCTCTATAGGTTGGCATGAAACGAGTGCCAGTGTGGAGGCATATGGGACCTGTCCTAGCATGGACCTGGGCTAAGCCAGCATGCTGGGAATACCCTGACTCCTACACTGCCCTGTACCTCCTTGCCAGGACCTGTACTGACCTGTGCTTCACCCAGAGGAATGGATCAGCATGGATTTTGACAAGGAGGTATATGGTACTCAGAGAAACGGGTAATCCCCTGGCAAGGGAAACACTTTGCCCCTTGTCCTGCATTGGGCATCTATGTTTTTGTCCAATAAAGTGCATCAGCTGTGCCAGGACCTTATTTGGAGTTTTCAGCCCTAATAACTGTGTTTAATACGCATGGATGGACCTATTCTGCATGAATTTGTCCTATTCTTAGTTGAACATGGTTAAATTCTCAGATTCATTGCCACAAGGTGTTAATAATTCCACAAGCTGTTTATATGCTATATGAAAAAGAATTGTCCTTTGGTTTTTAATCCTGTTTCCTACTACTTTCCTTTTACATCCTAATAATTTTCCCCATGCCATTCATATTTTATAGACCTTTTATATCCTGCTCCAGTCATCTTTTCTCTAAACTGAACAGCCTCTCCAAACTCCTGATCATCCTTGTTTCCATTTTTGAACCTTTTATCTTTTGGAGGTGGGGAAGACCAGAATTTTTGCAGTATTCAAGGTGTAGGCATACCATTGATTTATAAAGAGACATAATGACATTTTTTGCAGTTTTTGTTTTGGGTTTTTTCAGTTCTTAGTAATTCCTGGCATTTTTTTTTTTTGCCTTTTTGACTGTTGCTAAACATTGGACTGATATTTTCAGAGATCTGTTCACAATAATTTCAAGATCTTTTATGAGTGTGTGTATTTATGTGTGTGTGTATTTTGGGTTATTTTTCCCCCACTTCCATTGTTCTGCACTTACCAACATTGAACATCATGTGTCATTTTGTTGCTCAGTCACTCAATTTTACAAGATCCTTCCTCAGTTCTTCCAAATCAGCTTTATTTTTTACTAACTTGACGACCTTGGTGTCATTTGTAAACTTGGCCATCTCACTACTGACCCTTCTTTTCTGCCTCCTTCTGAATCATTTATGAATATATTAAACAT
>NW_017729031.1:70295684-70304278 GCF_001723915.1 Gavialis gangeticus
GTGTGTGTGTATTTTGGGTTATTTTTCCCCCACTTCCATTGTTCTGCACTTACCAACATTGAACATCATGTGTCATTTTGTTGCTCAGTCACTCAATTTTACAAGATCCTTCCTCAGTTCTTCCAAATCAGCTTTATTTTTTACTAACTTGACGACCTTGGTGTCATTTGTAAACTTGGCCATCTCACTACTGACCCTTCTTTTCTGCCTCCTTCTGAATCATTTATGAATATATTAAACAGCTCAGGTCTCAACATAGACCCTTCTGAGAACCCCACAGCTTGCCTCCTTCTGTTGTGACAACTGACCATTTAGACTTGATTGTTGTTTTTTATCTTGTAGCTATTTACTGAGCCACAATTGGAAATCGTGACACCCTAATTTCATTAAGTTCCTGTGGTTTGGAACTTTGACAAAAGCTTTTTTTGAATGTTCAAATACACTGTACTAGTGGTACAGGAAGATGGGATGAGATACAGAAACAGGTTAGATGAGGTAAGGCAGAATGGATCACATGTGAGGGAAAGAAAATTGGCAGAAGAGTCTGTGTCCAATAAAGTATACACCAGCCATGGCGTAGAATAGATCTCAAGAATTTAAATTCTCCTCTGAAGAATTGGATTCTACCCTTGTCTCTGCTGGAGTTCTGTATGAAAGGTCACGTTTCATATATGATCAGTAACTGTATGTTTCTCATTTGATACCTAACTTGGGGCTTGTTCTGCAGAAGTACTAAGCAGTTGTGGTGGAAGCCAATGCAAAATATATTTAACCAGACAGATGGCTATACAGTGTTGTCTTCTCTGAAAATCAGATTCTATGCATCTAAAAGTTGGCAACTAATGTATACTGTTAACATTATTCTGTCTGTGTCAGTTCCCTGTAAAATGGGGAAAAAATCCTCCACCTCACAGGGGAATTGTAAAAATAAATTAATATTTGTGAAGCGCTAACATTCTGAGTGCCATAGAAAAGCCAACGAGGAAATGTCATCTTCATGTTTAGGTTTTGAATGACATACAGTAAATAAGACTTCATGCTGAACAATGGGGAGAAATCAAAATATTGAATAGCTGCTTATTCAGTAACCTCTGTTTAGCCTGATCACTAAACAAGGCAGGGTCCATTGGAAAAAATAGTATGTGAGCATTTTAATTAAAGATTGTATTATTATGCATATGCCCAAGTAAAAGTTACACAAGGAATTTTAATTCTGATACTTTACTGAAATTGCAATGCAACTTCCATAAAAGTAAAGTAATTCTGTGTCATACAATAAATTGTGTGTAATATGGTGCATAGCACACATACACACTAGACCACTATATATACCTGGTGGTGTTACTCAAATGAATAGTTACTTGTATGCATAAGGTATCAGAGGATCAAGCCTTGGAAAAGCGCTATGTTGCCATTTTTGAATTTATCACTCTGGAGATGTTAAATGAATGTTTCCTTTCTCTGACCTGTGCATCATGGTGATGATAAGGTTTGATTGGTTTGAAAAGAAATTTGGGAAGCTAGCCAACCACTTATAGGATATTCTTTGCTTCATGATACACTGATAGTAACAGCATTTTCTTGCTGTCTTAAGTAAAAACACCTTTGTCAATAAGGAGAATTGGGGGAATTTTGAAAGCATTTTTTTTACTACTGCATCAAGTCCCTTTGAATTAATTTTGTACTTGATTAATGCCATCAGTTCTGCCAAATGAGTGTTGATAAATATTGTAGGAATCATAACAGAATTTATGTGATTGAACTTGCATATTTTTCTTTGTAAATTGTTACTGTCAGCAAAATTATTCAAATGTATTACTATTATAGCATTCTTTTTTAAAATTCAGGATAAGTGCCTTTCTCCCTAAAACAGATTGTGGGAATTAAATGGTGATTAATGATTTTATTTGTTGGTGAACATATATATGTGTTTATTAAGCAAAAGATCCCTTTCTGGAACATTTGTTATATTTTTACTTACAAAATGCTCAGTCATGAATTAAACAGCCATAGAGCCTATATTCCATAGAAAGAAATGTGACATGGAGTTAGTCACGCAGTTTTTATTTGGTCTGTTAGTTCTGTTTATTTCATCGGGCTGTTTTTGTGAGTTAAGGTAGCAGGTTTAGCCTCTGCATTTTATTTAGAACATAATACAGGCAGTCCTCGACTTAAAATGTTTCAAGTTACAACATTTTGCACTTGCAGCGTTTATAAATTGACACCCCGTTTCAACTTTATGATGTCAGTTTCGACTTTACAATGCTTGATCCAATGCGACGCCATGCCAGCGAACAAGTTCACTGCGTCGCTCATCTCCCTGGAAAACATCTGTCCAAGCTTCCTTGGACACTTTCTTTAAGAAAGCAGACAAGACTCCATAAAAACCTGAAGACAAGACTCCTGAGAAGACTCCAGCCAAGAACTCTTCAGAAAGTCTAACCAAGAGCCCTTCGAAAAGTCTAGCAAAGTCACCTCAGAGAAGTCCTTCCAAATCAATATGATTGCTATTTACAATATATACACACTAATGTAGCTGTATTACTCATCTATAATTGATTGAGTACAAAATTCTGGGGTATTTTTAGTGAAAATAGAGTATCGGGCCTTGGTTGAGGAACAATCCCCCATTTATAGTATTGTTTCTTATGAGAAAATTGGTTAAGAGTTACAACATTTTGACTTAAGATGCGGTTTTCAGGAGCCAATTGTTGTAAGTCTGAGGACTACCTGTATTTAAATTTGTAGTTGGTATAGTTTTTTTTTCCCTCTCTCTTTCTTAACTTGTTCTCTTTTCAAATGCATGTGTGTGTATTTCTCCTTAAGCGGGTCTTCACCCAATGTTGCCAAGAAGAGTCCAAAACCACTTTCACTGAAATCAATGGGAGTCTTACTGTTGACAGTAATGAAGGCCTATAATGAAGGTTTCAGTAATAAGTGGATGCTCGTACCTGCCTTTTCCTAAGCAGAGTCAAACTCCACACAGTTAAGACTACAGGTCCATGAGGTTACCGTGAAATAAACTACCAGTGAGCTTAGCTGGCATCAGCTATTCTAGTGTTTGTAGGCATGCTCTTATCTTGCAGTAAATAGCATGCAGCTTACTCTACTATGAGGAACAGGATAACTCCTATTTGCCATCAGGTAAGAGTGTGCTCTGGAGCAGTTCCCATAATGGTAACCACCACCTTTCTTGCCCCAGACTTTCTTCTAAATGATGCCTGGCTAGTGCATAACCTTACTAAGCATGCACAGTCTAAGCATGCGTACTTATACATCCATATTGTAGAACAGGGTTAGTCAACCTGTAACATGAGTGCCACAAATAGCCTGGGGAGCCTCTGTTGTGGCATGCACCAGATCGGGAAGAGGACAGGCAACACAGCAACAAGTAGGGCAGGAAGCAGAAGGCAGAGCAGGAGATTGGGTAGGGAACACAGCGTAGAGAGCAGAAAGGATAAGGGGATCAGAGCATAAATGGCACATGCCCCTGGCGGCTGGGGGGGCATGGCTGTGCTGGCGGCAGTAGGAGCTTGGGGGTGGGAGCACAGCGGCTGTGAGTGGGGAGCTCTCGCACATGGTGGTAGCACTGTTAACAGTCGGGGGGGGGTTGAGAGAGGGTGGCGAATGCTGACCAGGGGTCGGTGACCACCGGCAGGCGCCGCTGGCAGCATCGGCAATGACCAGCGGGATTGCTGACTGTTCTATACACCTCCAGAGTGCTGTGTAAAAGTTGAAAATTAAGAAACCTTTAAGGAGACCACTTCTTCTGAAGGTGAGAATATTTACAAACACCTTGAAACAAAATAATTTTAATATAATAATAATATATCAAATTATTTTGTTTCAAGGTGTTTGTAAAGACTCGTATATGAATGAATGGATTTGCTTATTTCACTATCAGCTGTTGGATCTGGTCATATAATGAAACTTATGGTTTAAAATACTATATCAGCTATTCCTTTATGACACTTGTTAATAATTTAATACCCAGAAAGCTACCCATGTACTACATTTTTAATTCTCTGTATTAAATTCAAGAGTATACTTGTTTAATTTTGTTATCTATAATTAGAAATCATGTTAGTGACACTTGCACAGAATTATGGATCAGGCCATTCAGGATGGAAAGAATATTTTTGTTGATTTTGACTAGCCAAAATGCTAGTATCAATCAATTTTTACTCTTTCAAAACATCTTACTCTGAAAGTATGACTGCACAGTTCAGTGTGGCAGTGTGAACTAATGTGGTGGTCTTCCCTGGCTAACTTGCTGTACTGGAAAGCAGGGTATATCTGCCCTGGCAAAGTGCCATACTAATATGGCTAGATGGCTTCCAGAGCTAGCTTCAGTATCTGTGTGAAAAATGTTACCGTGTAGATATACTCTGAGAGTGGAAATTCAGATATATTATTGAAAATATATATTGTTATTGTTGTTATTTATTTTTATATCCCACCCTATCCCAGAAGTGTCATTAGCTTCCAATAGCAGACAGACAAACCATGAGATAAAAAAACCCCAGCAAATCCCAAATACCACCCTTGTTCAGGCTTGAACTACTAAGATTTTGAGAATCCTTTTATGACCTTCAGTGAATAGTCGATCAGGACCACAGGGACACATTTTGTTGCTTATTTATTAGTAATTTACACCACAAACAGTTCCCATTAATTAGTATGAAGAATAGTGGAAGAATTAATCCTTCAGTTAAATAATAATTAAAAAAAAGTCACTCTTGTTCAGTACTGTTTTGTCCTCCCTTTTGTGTTTGGCACTATGCAAATAATTTTTAATATGTTGCTTTTCAGATTTTAATAAATGCTGGGCTGGTGTTGTAACATGAATCATTTGGGATTATTTTAACTGATGTCATGTCTACCCTTTAAGCCCATCACTTTTGAGTCAGCAAAGGTCATGCCTTTTAACTACTAGTGTCCTTTCTGAGATTAATGTTCATAGGATTCCTTTACACACACTGATTGTCTACTGGTTGTCCCTATCAGTGTCTGTCACAAGCTGTATCCACTGTTGCATCTTCTGGATGAAATATCTCTATGGTAAGCATTAAGAATGTCAGTCACTCAGCATTGGGAAACTTGCTAACTGATGAACAACCTCTGCTATTGTGTTGAAAATGTTTTCTAAATTTGTGCAGAAAAAAAGGCATTTTCAGTTAGGTGATTTTATGCTGGAATTCTATATGTGAACTGTGCACTTTATCACCACATACTTAAAATGGCTTTGGTTACAACTTCATCAGTTATTTTCTCCCTATTCTGTAAATAGATTGGTCAAGATTCCTTCTTACAGTTCTAGTCTATCCTAGGAAAGAACAAGAGTGCTATTGCTGACAAAGGTGCACCAACCATTTTGACAGTTGTAAGAAATCTGTATACCAGCAATATTGCATATTGTTCATAATATGGCACGTGGATTTGCCATATCCTAATTTTCTCAGAACGTTGGTTCCATTGTTGTTAGTAATAGAGGCACATAGCACCTTGGGAGGTGAGCCATAAATTTATTTTCTAATTAAGCTCTGATATTACAGTGGCTACTGAATGATTTCTCTTCAACTTACAAATGAATAAAGTGTTGCTTGATTCAAAGTCAGTGCCAGCTGATGAGATTGGCACTTTGGAATCATCCCCATGGAGGTTTGGAACATTTAACCTTTAAGTGCCTGCCTAAATATTAATTATAATAAAAGAATAAATCATATACTTAGTCATCTGTTTTCTGTAATGTAACTCACAGTTATCTATTATGTTGCCAAATCTATGCCTGTGCATTGCACATGACTTCCAGTTGTTCACTTGTAAACAGGGATCTGGAACCGAGAAAAATCAAAGTCAGTTTCTCAGATGCAGAGGCCAAAGGGTACAGAGCAAAAATGTCTCTTATCTGAGGAGGGATGTTTCAAAGATTCTGAGTTTTTTGGAGCAGGCTTTCTTTTCTCCTGTGTTTTGTACAGTGACTAGTATAGTTAGTTTCTGGTCAGACTGGGGTTCCTAGGTGTGATTATAGGACATAGTTTCATCAGCCAGAAATGAGATAGCTGAGAGCTAGGAACTGTGTTGTCAGTTGGCACTGACTCGTACTAGGTATGATTCATCATATTTACTATTGAAGTTCATTTGCTTTTTGAGTGGATACATTTTTTCTTCTCTCTATAGTATACAGTACACGCACGTCTTTAAGAGAGCTGTGAATATGAAACACTGCATTTTTATGTTGGGTATAAATTACTTTTGGATACATTTTAAAGTACTCTTTTTCAGAGCACAGAATATATTTTTGGGCTCTGTTATCTTTTCTCTTTCTACTTCTCCCTGTGTCTGACAATGCTCATTGGACATGAAAAGTTCAAGTTTCAACTTGTAATATTAGAGACAATGATTTCTCAGTAGGAAGCCTGAGATTATAAAACTCAACAGGAGATTATTTGAACTGAATTTCCCCACCCTAGGAGTGCTCTTCTAAACACATCTTGCATTGCTCTTGTCTCCCCTCTAGTGCGGAGGGTAGGTTGACAGGTGTGATGAGGCAGTTCCCTTCAGAAAATGTCAGTTCTTAGTATTCACTTCTTTATTATTTTTTGGAGTAAACCCCACCCAATTCCTCTGTTGCAAAGAACTCAGAAAGACCACAATACTTCAGAATGTTTTTGATGCTAGGGATTCTTATTTGAAATTTCTAGATTCATTTTGTGAATCATGTTTGTACACCTAACAGTGTTATCATTGTGTGGCACCTTTGTAATGATCTCCGGACATCTCAGACTGTTGCAACACCCGTGTTGAGAGTCACTGCCTAATCCATGATTTAATCATTGATACCATTGGCCTTGTTAGTCTTTGGCATTGCCTAGACTTTATGGTCACTGCTTACTATTGGCACATGTCTTATGTGTTAACCCCTCAAAGCAGTAGTGGAAATGTTAGATGTGATGTGATGTGATGTAGGCAATAGATGTTTGTTGATCATATTTTTCTTGTTGAGGGGAGAGGAGAAGAAGTTAGGAGGGAGGTCTGTGGCCTGATATATTTAAGCATGTGTTTTTAATTTTAAGTATGAGAGACGTTCCATGGGGCAAGAATGTTGCTAGGGACTATTTTGTAGGCTTAAAATTTAAGCATCTGCTTAAGTGTATTGTTGGATCAGAGCCAGCGTGTTCAGCATCTTGCAGTACCTGTCTACTGTGATTTACCTCCTTTCCCCACGTAGGCTTCTCCTCAAATTCTTTTCTTTTCCAGTTTCTCAATCTGTTATACAGACTGCATCTTAAAATGTAATATTTGCTTTTTAAATTGCTAATGCTTGATCTTGCTATTGTTTTACTAATATCAGCGGTGTTTTCCAGACCAGTGAATGCCCATTACGCCTGTACGAAGTGGCCAGTATTCACTTCAGATTCGGACGATTCGCTGGACAGTGATTCGGTTTGATGATTCAAATCACTGTTCCAAATCGATTCAGCCGAATCTCTGAATCTCACAGGCCCACCCTCCACCTGTCCCATCTCCCAGCACTTTGAAAAAAAGCCCACACTTACTGGGTGCTGCCGGGCGGAGTGATTCTCATTGCCCCATGCTGTTGCCCTGAGGGATCAGGCTAACACTCAGGATCTCAATATTGCGCTGTTAGACAGGAGGGCATGGTGTACACTTGCACATATACAAACACACAAATCAATTAGGTGCATATACACACACACTACAAGCTCAGGCACATACACATCCAAACCAGCCTAGGCACATGCATACCTATACCAATTCAAGCACATACACTATACACCCCAAAAGTTAGACACAGATCACTAATTCGTATTTCATGCACACAATGCCACACACACACACACGCACACACACACATACTAGCAACTCAGATACACACATGTTCAAAATAACCAGTCTAGGTTCATGCACACCTATCACCAATTTAAGCCCATCCACACTACACAAACCAAATTTAGACAGAATCAGTTACCAACACCTGCACATCCAATACACATACGTGGATTACCAATTCATATACCACATACACATAATGATATCTATAGATCTATATCTATACACATAATGATATCTATAGATTGGATGTGCAAAGATGACTACAGAAGGTTCAGGGGAAGCCTGAAAACAGAGAGACGGACAGCAGAAAATCACAGGAAAAGCAACAGGAGAGCCTGAAAGGCAGCAGAGCAGTGGGAAAGCAGAAAAAGGCACCAGAAAGTCACAGAGAAAAGGCAGTAGATGGCACGGGAGGCTGAAATGCAGCAGGGACATCATTAAAGCAAGGAGATGCTGAGAGGTGGCAGAAAAGGGGAGATGAAATTGGGAGGAGATCGGGAAACTAGCAGGGGAGGGGCTGGAGCTGAGAGAGAGAGAGAGAACGAGGCTGGACTTTAAGACAGGGAAGGGACTAGGATTCAGTAAAACATGACCCAACTCGGGGTTGCAAATTGCAGTGGTTTTATTGAACAGGGGAGAGGAGAGAGAGAGAGAGAGAGAGAGAGTCCAAATTGTAGGAGGAGGTGTGTAGGTAATATCTACCTACCCAGGCTGGAAAGGGGTCCTTGTCCAGTAGA
>NW_017729031.1:70304679-70318959 GCF_001723915.1 Gavialis gangeticus
CGCAGAGGACACAAGATGGAGACTTGACATATAAAATGGAAACTTGACATGACTTTGGTTCACTTACAAACACAGGCCTAAACCATACAATAGCCATATGAAACAATAAAATTCAATACAAAAATGATAATAATACAATATACAATAGTAACAATCAACACAGACCTAATAATGATATAATATAAAACAGTGGATATCCAAAACCAAAAACTTGCTACCAAAATAAAAATGTTAAAGCTTATCCTACATTTTAGCTTACTTAGACTTATTTATAGGGAACAGAGAGGGAGAGAAAAAGTCAAAAGCCCAAAACCCCGGACTTACCGGTTCGTGCCTGGTGAGGGGGTTATCCCTGCTGCTCTCCACTGCCTCCTGCCACGTGGGGGGGCTCTGCATGAACCTCCTGATGTCCCAAGGCCGCTGCTAGAGCTGGCAAGTCTGAGGTTTTGTGGTGGGGGGAGGTTCTTAATTGGTCCCCTGATTCGATTGGGATTTGGAGACTCGGCCACTGAATTGGGCCAAATCTCCTCCAAATCAAATCAGTACCTGAAGCTTTGCACAGCCCTAATGCCCACAATCAAAAAAGCTATAGGAGTTGGCTTGCAGACCTCACAATCCTAAATAGAGTAATTGCCAGGCAGTGTACTAACTGATATGTCCAACAGGGATATAATATAGTTTGGGTTCTTATTTTCAAATTATATTCAGTGTTGAGCATTAAGCCACTTACAGGATTCTGAGGCTATAAACAGAAGTTATCCTTGGAGAGGAATCAGCTGTGCCAGGATGTGTCCTGGCACAGCTGACCTGCTTCATTGGATGATAGAAATTTCATGTTGTCATCTAGGGTAGGTCCTTGCTGGTTCTGAAGTTTCAGGTGCCTTATCTCATGGAACGACTGCAAACTGGGTTCCCTGGGTTGTCTCATGTGCAGATGCATGCTCTGAGACAGGAAACGGCAGTGCAATACATGCCTTGGAAATCCCTTGTTGGGGAATTTTGAAGGCTCGCTTCTATAAACAGGGGACAGTGCAGGTACTCCCAGGGCCCCAGGGGCCCAATCCTGTTCACCCTGGGAATTTCCTGAAGGAATTTATAGTGGCACAAAGGCAATGTCTGCTTGCAGTCTGAATTATTTGGGGTCACTGTAATATGCCTAACATTTATAGTAAGGCTGACTTTTTTCTGATACAACAGGTGGATGTCTACAACAGATTACAAAGCTATTACTATTTTACTTTTATTTGTTGTGACTTCAGTAGCTAGTTGGTGCAAATACATTTAGAGAGCATTTTAGTTTACTTTAGTTCCAAAAAGAACAATTTCAGTACTTGCATTTATCATCTTAAGTTTCTTCTTTTTTGCTTTTGTGCTTGTTGTGTGTTGATCAAATGTGTCTGGTACAGTTATTTTAACAAGTGCTTCTGGATCATAAGAAAGTAGGGCTGGAAGAGACCTGACTAAACCATGCCAGCCAAGTGTCTGTCCAGCTTGCTCTAAAAAATTATCAGGGATGGAGATGTGCAATTTCTCTAGGTAGCTTGTTCCAGTGCTTGACCACACTCAGAGAGAACCTAGGTTTAGGACACTTTTTCTAGATTCCTCTCCATGTGGGGTGAGCAGAGGGTATTCTGAATAGATTTGCTCAGTCATATTAGCAGCTGCCAAATTCCACCCCTGTTTCAACTTGGGCGCACAATGATCATTAGGCTGTTACTGCTTGCATGCAGATTTGTCACTGGAGATTACCAGATTCACTAGTTCTGTCTCCATTATGAACATCTGACTTACTTCAGGACACTGAAAACAGCCAAAAGTGATGTAAAGGATTCTCAAGACCAAATTACTTCAAGTCCCAAAGGTCTGTAAAGCTCTCCAACAGTTTCTTGATGAAAAGGTATCTTCTCTGTCCACAAATGAAGGCGACATTGAGGAACTGTGGAAGGGTTTTAAAACCACTGTCCATATGGCCTGTGCTAAATCCATTGGCTATTACCACCTATCACTACCAAGACTGATTTGATGAGAGTGACACTGAGATACATGCGCACATTGACCAGAAGAGAAAAGCTCAGAAGAAGGAGGAGATGTATCAGTTCTCAAAACCAAAGCTCGAAGGAGGATATAGGAAATAAAAAATTAATTGTGGTAAGATAAGTCCAAAGATAGTCAGCAGGGTGGATCGATGGTCTTCAAAGCCAGTGATCCGTCCAAGCTACTTGGAAAGAACACTTTGAGGCACTCCTGATCTGTGAGTTGACTGTGGTGAATACCACCATCAAATCTATTCTCCAACACCAGGAAAGGAGATTCCACCCCCCCCAACAATCCTCCTATCCTTGAAGTCTTGGCATGCCATCTTGAAACCAAGAAAAACAAGACTTCTGGACCAGATGGCCTACCTGCTGAAATATACAAGACTGGCAGCAAGGAACTGGTTTGGAGACACTATTAATTCATTTTCTGAATTTGTAACAATGAAGAGACCCCTGGGGACTTAAGAAATGTCAACATCGTGACTGTCTTCAAGAAAGGAGATCAGTCTGTGTGTGGGAGCTATTGAAGTATTACCCTCCTTTCCACAGCAGGGAAAATCCTCTCCTGCATTGTCCTGAACCATCTTTTATGGGTTTCTGAGGAAATCCTTCTGGAATCTCAGTGTGGTTTCAGACTATCATGAGGGACAATTGGCATGATCTTTGTTACCCATCAGATCCTAAACAAATGCCAGGAATAAAATCAGGACCTGTCTATGGTCTTCATTGACTTTACTATGGCCTTTGCTTCCATCAATAATAAAGCCTGGGGATGTCCTGAACATTTCATCAAGGTACTGAGGCTTCTTCATGACCAGATGACTGTGGCCATTCTGTGTCATTAATTGTAGATCCATTTGTCATATGAATTGGGGTCAAGCAAGGATGTGTCATTACCCCATCCCGGTTCTCCATTTATTTGACAGTAATCCAGGTTTTCATTAGGGACTAACTTATTTTTGGAATTGAAATTGAATACTGAACAAATGGAGGTCTCTTTAAGGCCTGTGCACTGCAGCTAGGCAAATAGGTCAGCAATACTCAGCCCCCTAAGTATGGTTCAGGCAACCAAGGAGAAGCTGGGCCTGACCACCCAGGACCTGAGTTGACTTGGCCTGACTGAGAAGCAGCCCGGCATAGGGACAGGTGAGTCGAGATGCTGGGAGAGAGGCAATGGGTTTTTTTTCTGTTGATTTCCTGTTTTGGGATTGTAACATGGACTTGAGTTGTGCCATGGCCGAGAGCAGACCTTTAAAGCTTTAAAGGAGCCAGTGATGCTGAGAGGGCTGGAAAGCCTGGCTTGGGCTTTGTACTTTGCTCCAGAGTTGCAGAAAGCTGGGAAATTGTTGATGGATTCTAAAGGAGTGTCCCAGCAGTATCCTTCAGCATAGAATTGAGTTAATTACAGACAACAATCAGAAACTGTGGCTGTTTGCGGCCAGGAAGGTTCAGCCCTGTAGAATGAGCAGTTTACAACTTCCCCTTCTGGTAAGCCCATGGCTTGGCACACGAACCCTTATTTGTCCTTGGCCTGCTCCCTGGCCTCTGCTCCTGGTAACCTCTCTGGCTTGGTGTATGAACCCCAGTGCGACCGTGGCTTGCCCCCCAACTATGGATGTTGGTAACAACCTTGGTAGCCACTTCTCTCAGAGAGCAAACTTTGAGAAGGTCCAGCACAAGATCCAGTGTGCAAGTGCCTTTTTTGGGAAATTGCTTTGGTTTGTCTTTACTCATCACGATCTCTGGAGAAGACACTAAGTTCCAGGTCTACAAAGAAGTCATCACCCCCATTCTCTTGTATGGATGTGAAACGTGGGTGACCTACTGTCATCAACTCAAGAGCCTGGATGCCTCTGGAAAATTTTCTACCTCAAATGGGAAGATTGCTGCACAAACACCAGCACCCTCACTGAAGCCAGTATAACCAGCACCAATGTTACCAGCACTGACTCTGATCCATAAGCACCAGCTTCACTGAACAAGACATTTTATGTGGATGCCTATCTCTCGACTCCCAAAACAAGTGCTTCACCCCTAGCTTAGTAATAGCTGTAGATCTCGTGGTGGCCAGAGGAAACGATCCAACTTTGAAGGCATACCTCAATAAAACAGATGCTGACATCAAGAGTTGGGAGGAGCCCATCCTAATGGTGCTGCGACCTCAACCAAGTGGCAGTCTGTTTTGAGGGAAAGTGTCTTGCCCTCAAAGCAGAAAAGAGAGGTGTGTGGGTGGGGGGGAGAAAAGGAGAGGAATCCCAGCCTGCAGAAGGACCTGCAACTTCAGCAGATGAATCTGTGGCTCAAGGATTGGACTCTTAAATCACCTCAATCAGTTATCCCTGGTAGAGATAATCTTCAAATTAAGAGATTGCTGACAGTGATGACCCTCATAGTCAGAACACTCCTTCTAATCTCCAACCTTAATATCTTCTGCTGTAGCGTAAGGCCATTGCTCCTAGTCTTGTCTGCTATGGCTATGAGAAAAGGCCATCTCCATCTTCTCTATAATTGCCCTTCAGGCATTTGAAGATGGTTGCCAAATCCCTCCTCGGTCTTCGGTTCTCCAGATTAAGTAACACTAGCTTTTTCAGCTTTTTCTCCTAAATTGTATGTTAGGTAATGTACAACATAAAACATGCAACTTGCAGAACAAAACTGATTCCTTTTGGTAGGCATAATTTAGTAAACATTAACATGGGGTTTATATTATATGCCTTGCTCTATCACCACAGGACTCAGAGGTGCAGTTTCAGGATAGATGAAACCATAATAACTGTAGAAAAAAGGAAATTAATCTGTAACCAAGACCATTGTGGTGGAATTTTTTTATATATAAAATACTATAGATCTCTTGACTCATATCACCTTTTGTTGTTTATGTGTGATTCCTTCATGTCAGCTTCCTTCTTGGATAATCTTTATCTCACTTGCACATGCAGCTTATTTTATTTGTTGCTTTACTTTTGTTTCATTGCTCTGCCTTGTCAGGTTAGATCACAGAATGTTGAGATGTAGCTGTCAGCACACAAGACAGATAAAGCAGTGTGTCCATTTATTCAGAATGACACTGTAGCTACTGCCTGAGAGATTAACAAAAGTATACCTACTTCAGTGTTGCTGTTTTTGAAAAAGTATATCACTGAAAAAAAGATTGATATTGTGAATTTTACTACACTGTAGAGTAACTTACTCGTAATGGAATAGTCTATTCATGTTGTCCCATTTGTTCTATCTGTCCAGAACTTTGTAGTATGTAGAGATGCACTGATACATTGGTTCGATATTGGATTGGCATCAATATGAAGAAAATTGATTGTATCGGAAACTGGCCTGTTGTGGCTGATTAATTTGGCAAATAAATGCCTGTGCATTCATGGAGCTGCAATACTGTATGTAGGCAGTGAGGAGCACAGCCCAGCAGTGTGGAGAGCTGCATGCAGCTGGTAAGTCTGTTGTGGTGGAAGGGGAGCGGGGAGGGAAGGGGCATGAGGGGGCACATCAATGTCCCCTGTGGTGAAGGAGGGAGTGGGGCTGGGGCTGGTGTAGGTGCTGCCCGGGCAGGGCAGGGCAGGGCATGGCATGGGATGAAGCCATGGCTCATATGGGGAACACGGGATGGGGAGAGGGCATCTCCCACCTCTGTGTGCACTCCAGAAGGGTATGGGGGGTGGGCTGCAGCTGCGGGCTGGGATTGAGGCTGCATTGGGCTCTTCCTGGTGCGTGGGAGCTCTGCTCAGGGCTGTGGGGCCATGCTCGGGGCTGCATTCCCAATGCATGGCGGCTGCACTTGGGGGGCAGGGGCGGCATCACTGAAAAGGGCCTATGAGGGATACAGTGAAATTTGGCGTGGCTGCAACCCACCCCATGGCCCTCTTCACAGTACTGCCGCCACCCACCCTGAGTGTAACCCCAAGCATGGCCATGCATCCCCCATGCACCAGGAAGAGCCTGGCACAGCCCCGGCCTCTGCCTACAGATGCAGCCCTCCCACCCCTCTCCGTCCAGATTCAGAGGCACACGCTCCCTCCCCATGGCCTCCTAGGGTGTGTGCAGTGGTGGGAGCTGCCCCCCAGATGAGCCGCAGCTCCGTCCCACGCCACACCTTGGCTGGGCAACGCCTGCCCTAGTCCCCGCCTCACTCCCTCAACACAGGGGCCTTAGTTGCCCCCCCTTCCCCCCTTCCGTCCAGCACAACAGACTTACCAGCTGCATGCAGCTGTATCGGAAATTGGATCAGTATCGACTGATATGCCTCCTTAAAAAATCGGCTATTGGTATTGGCACCCAAAATCCCTATCCTAGTAGTATAGGTAACTTGTGATCAACTTTGTGTGGGCAGTCAGAAGGAGCAGTTGGTTGGATTTGGAAGTTAGCAGGCCACCATGTGGTTGCAAAACTCATATAAGGTAATCTAATGACAAGATAAGAATTTAGATCCTAGGTATGGACACAGGAACATTTGCAGGATAGCAACTTGTTTGTTCTAATTTGTTGTGTGAACAAACTGAGAATGGTTCAAATGCAGCAAACCCATTACATCTTTAACCCTGTTTAAAGGAGTGTTAATATTTGGGTGGTTTTGCTGCGTTTGAATTGTTCTCAGGTCTGTGGACTTCTCTTGGAGTTTGGATCAAATCCCTAGCAAAAGATTTTACTTGTATTTTTGTTAATGACAAAGAATCAAATATAGATGAGGTCTTAGAGTTGTCACAGTGAAGCAGTCACAAAGTTTATTTTGCTTTTTATAGAGACATCTGCACTAGTTTTGTTTATTTGTCCATCTTTTTTTGTGTTGTCTCCATCTCATTACTAAAATTGATTTTTATTTTCTCTTAATTTGAGAAAATTGTTAGGGCATTTAATTCTTGAAAGAACTCTTTCATTGACTTTCTGTTTTAGTCTTACCAGTGTATATTCACACATTAGTGTACTAAATATCCAAAGAGGAAGTCTTGTGGTTGGTTATTAAGCAAAATGTGGCCTTACTGGAGTATTTTACTGACAATCCTCAATGTAGTCAAATCAAGGTTGGAAGAGAAAAATAGATCTGGGGCCAGATCCTCTTTAACCTGTATATGCCTACATGACACTTATCTAGCTGTGCAATTCTGGGGAATTTTGTGGCTTTTAGATTTTGTTTCCACCTCTCGTGGACTGGAATTAACTACATACATTCAGACTTTGTTTGAGGAAAGAGAAAGGAAAAGGAAGGTCCTCCTGTCTCTTAGGCTATAGGGTTATGTTCCTGGTGGGGCAGAAATTATCCCATTGTTACACCTATTTTATCTAATGAATATTAAATGGAAGGAGCGAGCCTGCTGCTTGGTTATTAGAGTATTTTTTTGGAAGTAGAGATTCAGTATCCCTATGGGAAAGGAGACCTATAATCTGGGTCTGGTGATCCCTGGAGAGGTGCCATAATCACTAGACTCTTAGGGGACCTAATACATGTGCCCGATGCCTACTCCGATGCATGATAATTACTAATTAGTATGCACTGGAGCAGACTTGATTAATCAAGTTTGCTGGAGCATGCTAATTGGCACACTCCAGCAGCCTTGGTGTCGCAAGTAAATCACCCGCAGCATCTCGTGTTCGGTGTCCCTGCACCTCAAAATGGCAATGGCGGTGCTTTAAAGCTTGTCAAATGAGCTTTAGTTAAAGTGTCCCCACCGCCATTTTGAAGTGTGGGACACTGAATACATGAGATGCTGCAGGTGATTTGCTCTAAAGTGCCTGTCCCCCCAACCTGGAGCATGTATAAAGACACCTTTAGTCTCAAAAATATTCTACAATGTGGGAGACTGTTGCCTTCTGTAAAGGGCTGATTACATCGAGATGAAACACAAGAATCATTTTAAAAAAATGAAAAGTAATTGAATGAAGCGTCTATTTACTCTGTATGTTGTTTGATAACAAGCAAAATGTAGGGCTTACTACACCAATGTATGGGTCATAAAGGCCTTTTTACAGTTTGAAGTATGTAATAATGTCTTGCTGCTTCTACTGGGTCACAATATGTTTTAAGACAGAGCTTGAAAAGACAAAATGCAAATAAATATACATAGTGACATAAACTAACCAAAGTAGATATTGTATTTATTTGATTCTAAGATGAGGTTTTCCCCTTTATTTAACGTGGTGGGGTGGGGGGAAGCTGTTGTCTTATAATCAAGTAGCCGGGGTAGGGGGAGGTGCTGCTGTGGCTTGGGCTTTGGCCCTACCTGGGATCAGGGCAATAGCCACATAGTCACAGCTGCTGCCTGCCCCACAACCCCACTCACACTGCTTCTGCACCACTCCATCTTCCCTCTTCTCTCCCCTGTGTAAACTCTGCTTCCTCCCATGCCCCTCTCCTTCCCCTCTTTACCTTTTCTCCATGATGGCAGGCTCCATCCATGCTGTAGCCTCAGGCACTGAGCATGACCCCAACCTGGCTCCATAGCAGTGGCCTGCAGCCTGCATAGCTGCTATGGGAGCTGGGTTTGGGCTGTGCTCAATGCCCCAGGCTAGAAATGTAGACAGAGCCTGCCTGCACAAAGCAAGAGTAATGGGGGGTGGGGGCAGGGAAGGGCAGGAGGGAGAGCAGGAAGGGAACAGAGGTAGCAGGGGAGCAGGCACAAGCAGGGGGCCAAGCCCCCATACCTTCTGCCCCCCTGCAGTAGTGGTGAGAATTAATTAAAGATGACACTCCAATAATTAGATCATATACATGGAAAATTACAACTAATTAATTATTTTTCCATCTATAGAATCTAATTAATGGGGAGTCATCTTATAGTCAGGGTTGTCTTAAACTCAAGTAAATATGGTATGTCTATAAGGTGCAAATCTATCCTGACTTAAGTACAACAGAAACATTAGGAACCAGATAGTGAAGTAAACAAAATAGAGAACAGGCGGCAGTGAATTCAATCTGAACAGATTTTCCTGTCATGCAATTCTCAGATAAGTGCTACCTGCCACTATCATTTTTGCTAATTGATTCCTTGTTGAGTCTTGATAAGAAAAGGGCAAAAAAAAGGTGCTATCCTATTTGCAAGGATTGTTTTAAGTTAGGATTGAGGTTCATCAGAGGAGTGGTATAGAGGAGGAGGTTCATCAGAAGAGTGAACTTCTGTTGCCTTTGTTTGGGTAACTGATTTGGTCAGATATCATGGTGATGCAAATCTAATTGTAATATAGATGGTGAGAGTGGATTTCAATTTCTTGTTTAAAATCTGTCAGTATTCATAGGCACTAAATGACCTAGCAGCATATTGTTAGCTGAAACAATACAGGGATAAAATGTGTTTTGCCTGCACAGATTAACATCAGGTGGAGTGGTAATGCATATTTTTAAGTAAGTTTACTCAGTCAAGGTAGAGAGACATGGGAAAGTAGAAGATAGATTTTGTTGTTTTGCTAGCTTTTGGTTTTAAATATGAAAAACTCTCCCCATAATTATCAGCACTTAGAATCCAAGAAATCAAATTCTTTCTAATAATATTCTGGTCATCTGGAGAACTAGTTTGAATGATGAGTATATAGATAAAACAGTCAAGTTAAAGCTTTATAGGACACAACTTTTCTTGTTCTTTCTTTCATTCTGCTTATATCATGCCAACGAGGTACAAATTTACTCAAGTGGGCCCACTTTTGACTGATACAAGAACTGCATTTAGAAGATAATTGACAGAGAAGAGACTGAACTCTAAAAATAACTGAGCCTAGTTGTGTATATCTGGTTAGAAATTATGCTTAATTTGCAGAACACAGAGTAATGATATGGAACAAGTGTCAAGGGGGGTGGGGGGGTGCGGCTTACCTGACTTGTTTGGTAAAATAATATTACATGCTGTTTCACTTCCTGGGCCAGGACCGAATGATGAAGTTGTGCTAATGATGTTTGTGTCTGTTTTTTTCATCCTTTAGTAAACAGATGAATAGAGGTTGGGGGCCTGAATACTGTTGTTCAAGGTTTTATTTCATTAATGACTAGGTTTAATTAAAGAATAGGTGAAGATTTACATGGTGAATTGTTTGAAAAAAGGTCTTTGTCAGGGTCTAAACAACAAATAAACTTACCCTTCCAACTTCATTTTTGAGTGTTTTCCTACCTGAAAATAAATTTTCTCAGTGATTTGTTCATGCTTCTGTGAATGAAAATCAGATACTGTGATTTGGAAAGGGAACCTTTACTTAGAGTTCATGGTATAAACACACTGCTGACGGAAGCACTTTCTAAGCAGAAACAGCTCTATCAGATTATGTGCTCTGTATTAACAGTGAAATCACACCATTAGTTTGCAATAGCCTTTACAAGCTCTCTCTCATATTAGATATTAATGAGGTGTGAGGCAATTTTAGGACAACTTCTTAAAGGGTATGTTAGCTCTGCCCCCCTTTAAGGTTTTATTATGTTTAAGGTGTATTAATTACATCACCCTTCCTTCTCTACCACCTCTTGATCTGAACTGGCATTCACTTAAAAACCCTTGACTGGTGCATCAGACTAAAAGGCTGATAAACAAAACCTGCTTTCCACCTCAGTTTCCTTGTAAACAACCTTAAATGATAACTGCATCTCATTCTGTACTTCAGACAGTGTAAGATGCACAATTAGCTGTGTGCGGAGTACTCTTCCAGAGGAGCAACACGGGCTGCAGCTGGCTGAGCAAAGCTTGGAGGAATTCAGTAAAGTAGCAAGCTGGTCAGGCAGATCATCTATTTCTTCTGCCATTTGGTGGCACTTATAAGGAAACTGAGCTGGGAGGCAATTTTTCATGCTAAGTCTCAGTTGGCGTGTGCAAGTCAGCATGCATGTTTTTTTTTTAAGTGCAAACCATCAGTTGGCAGGTTATGTCTACTAGGCAGCAGGCAGTTAATTCCAGTGCAAAAAAGTGAAGCTTCTATTTATCCTGAAATTGTCATATCATAGGGGTTTTTTGGGTTTTTTTGTCCTACTTTAGCAAAGGTCAACCAGTAACATTTTTTAAAATAAGGAAATACATTGTTTCCTCTGAATAGAATAAGCTTCTCTAACTTTGGAACTACAATATATAGCAAGGGTTAGCAACTTTTTTGGGCAGGGTGCCAAAAATACCCATAACCCCTATTTGTAAGTTGGTGGTGTGCCAGGGGCAGACACTGGGGGATCTCCAAGGGGCCCAATCCTTGTTCTAGCAGTGTCGTTTGCCCCGAGGCACACGTGCCAAGCAAAATGCCTTCATATGCCATGCTCTGGCACATGTGCTGTGGGTTACCTACCACCGGTATATAGGGTAAAACATGTATTGTCCTGCTCTACATTTCTGACCATTAAGTGCCATAAAGTTTAGTGTGCTTATTGCAGTTGCATAAGCTCTTAAAAATGTGGAACACTAGCTTTTCTATGAAGGAAATTAACAAATACAAATTGAGGGGAAGAATATACTTATTTTTCTTTCAAGAGACTAAGAGATGGAAGGACCAACACTCAAATTTTAGCAGCAATTTTACCTACCTTTGTGTATTCTTCCATGGATATGGGGAAGCAGAATCGAGTGAGACATTTTTATTTCCCACAACAGTTGTTGCTTTAGGAATTGGAACAAAAATAATGGAAGAATGATGTAGTCTATATGCTATTAGCCCTATTCCAGTTTATATGTGCTCAAACCTTTAAAAGTTTAATAAGATAAAGACAGATTAAACAAGAATCACTCTAATGGATCCTTAATGAGCCTTAAACATGCCTTCCTGTAGTTTAAGATATGGCAAAAACTGGTTTCAAATGTTGTGCTTTTTGGTGTTTCAGCAGTTTCTTGAATAAAACTGCAAGTGTTAACAGCTTCATTGATTTATTTGAGAGCGGCCTTACTAAACAGCCAGTTTCCTCTGTTGGAAGGCCTTATCCTTTTTCCCTCCTCTCCTTTTAAAATATTATTTCCTAGAGACACTCAGTCAGGAGAGAGAGAGAGGAGTCTGCTGATACCTTGAGAAGTATGGAGCTGAAACCAATAGCTTTCTGAATGTATGAGGAGATCTCATATCAAATGAAAAGCCCAGTGGGATTACTCAAGGTTGCCGTTTATTGAACTATCCAGAGTATACCTTATGTTTATGGTGCAGATAAATCTTTCACCATTTTTCCATTTGTTTGATCAGTCAGAACTCTGTCTCTTGTTTGTATTGAGCATGTTGAGAAAAGTTTACTACTACTTCTGATTGTTAGGTTCATATAAATTATCAATGGTAAGCTTCTTTAAGCAGTACATTTTACATACTTCTTATTCACTTGATTGTTGTTTTCAATGCAGTAAGCATTCTGTCATGAATGATGATATTTAGTAGCAATATATCTTGTATGTAGATGCGCTGTTTGCCCTCAGCTAAGTTATGTTGGGTTAGGATGCCAAGCCAGTAGTTAAAACCACAGCCACATCCACGGTGGTCATTAGGCTTCCTCTTCAGCCAACTCCACATGTAAAATATTTGATGTAGAAGAAAACTGGCCAGTTTTTAGCACAAGAAAGTTGAAGTTTTTTTTTATCACGTTGTATATGGAAGAATCTTCCTCTTATAACTTCCTACAGGCTTTGAATTAGCAAAAAATAGCTGCTGTATAACATTTCCTCCCATTTTTTGTAACTGCTGTAAACTGGTGGGCCACTGGTGTCTTGTATTTGTTTTTGTTTCTAACATTTGTGTTAGATGGGTACAATTCTATAAAGTCAGGGTGATTTTTTTTTTAAAATGTTTTAAGGTGTCAGGCCTGACTAATGCAAGTATGTGGTTGACATGTGTATACATACAAATGAGCTCGCATTCAATACTCATGTTTTATTTCAGTTGTACCCTTGTGTATACTGTGCTCTGAAGATCATGTCTATCACCACAATATGTTATATAGCCCTGTGTTAGAAAATCATAACTAGGGGTGTACCGATAAAGATTTTCTTGGCTGATGCTGATAACCGATTATTAAGCAGGTATATTGGCTGATACAAGTCCGACAACCGATTTACAGGAATGCAGCTGGGCAGTGTGGAGAGCAGTTCCCTGCAGGTAAGTCTGTGGAAGGGAAAGGGTGTGGGGGTGGGGGCCTGATGGAGGCCCCCATGGTGTGGGAGGGAGTAGGGCCAGGGCTGGGGGTGCTGCCCAGCCAGGGCAATGAATGGGACCCAGGGCCAGGGCAGGGAGCGGGACAGAGCCACCAGTGGCTTGTCCAGGGGATCAGCATCCCACCACTTAAAAATAGTGGTGGGAGTGCTTGGACTAAAACTTGGTGAATGAGCATTGTTCAAGTTCTGCCACTGCCATATTTAAGTGCGCGTATGCTTTTAACTAGAATGAAGCTGAGCGGGTCAAGGGCAGATGTGGGCTGCTTGCTGCAGGCTCGGTGCTCTGCAACATGCTGCCTTTACCCCAGAAATCCCACACTGGCCTCGTGTCCCCTGCCTGCCCAGCAGCAGGAGGCACAACTCATCACCCACACTGCTGCTAGGCAGGAAGGGGCATGCACGGCCAGTGCAGGGCTCCTGAGGTGAAGGCAGCTGGGCAGAGAGCCCTGAGCCTGCAGCAAGCAGCCCGCATCTGCCCCGCACACAAATCTGAGGGGGCACATGCCCCCTCATGCCTCCTTTGGGATGTGTGCACAGTGGCAGGGAGACACCTCCCGCTTCCCTCCCATGCCTCCTGGACTAGCCACCCACAGCTTTGTTCTGCTTCCCAACACAGCCATGGGTCCCATTCATCGCCCTGGCTGGGCAGCAACTGTAACCCATGCTCCCATGCCCTCCCTCACCATGGGGGCCCCAATCTGTCCCCCCACACTCTTTCCCTCCCTCATGCTCGTTCTCTTTCACAGACTTAATTGCAGAGCACTGCTTTCCATGATGTCTGGTTGCATTCCTGGGCACGTGCATGCGTGTGGCTGCATGCACTCATGTAGCGTCCAGGGGGCCCCCACTACAAGGCATATACATAGATTCGTAGACATTAGGGTTGGAAGGGACCTCAGAAGATCATCAAGTCTAACCCCCTGCCCCAGGAGCAGGAAGTCAGAAGGGATCATAGGATCCCAGCAAAATAAACATCCAAATGTCTCTTGAAGGTGTTCAAAGTAGGTGCTTGAACCACCTCCAGCGGCAGTCTATTCCAAACCTTGGGGGCTCGTACAGTAAAGAAGTTCTTCCTTATGTCCAACCTGAAACGGTCATGGAGGAGTTTGTGACTGTTTGACCTTGTCATTCCTTGGGGCGCTTTGGTGAACAGACATTCC
>NW_017729031.1:70323959-70328094 GCF_001723915.1 Gavialis gangeticus
CCAAGGTGGAGAACCTTGCATTTTTTCGGTGTTAAACACCATCAGGTTCTCATCCGCCCACTTTCTGAGCCTGTCAAGGTTGGCCTAGATCACCCTCGTGTCCTTAGGTATGGATGCTTTACCCCAGAGTTTGCTGTTGTCGGCGAACTTGGCCAGTCTGTTTCTGACACCAATGTCTACATCATTAATGAAGATGTTAAATAGTATAGGCCCTAGGACAGAGCCATGAGGGACCTCAGTGGTCGCAGGGCACCAACAGCCTGTTGGTCCTACCACAGAGCCAATTCCCCAGTCAACAGTTCGTGGTGAGGCTGAGGCCACAGTTAGCTAGTTTTACCAAGAGGTGATCATGGGATACTCGTTTGAAGGCTTTTTTAAAGTCTAGATATACAACATTAATCTCTTCTCCCTTGCCCAGGTGATAGGTCAAGGAAAAGGAAATAAGATTGGTCAAGCAAAACCTACCTGCAACAAATCCGTGCTGGCTATCCCTCAGGATGTTGCTATCAGCCAGTCTGTTAAGAATGGCCTCTTTGATAATCTTTTCCAAGACCTTCCCCGAAATAGAGGTCAGGCTGATGGGGCTAAAGTTAGCCGGATCCACTTTCCTCCCTTTCCAGAAGATAGGCACCACATTGGCTTTCTTCCGTCTTTGGGCACTTCACCAGAGCACCAGGAGTTCTCGCAGATCCATGCCAGTGGCTGAGCTATGATGCTTGCCAGCTCCTTGAGTGCCCTGGGTTGTAAACTGTCAGGGCCAGCTGACTTAAAGGTATCCAGGCTCTTAAGGTGTTCCTTCACAAGGTCAGCATTGATGGAGGGTAAGGAATTGCCCTCACCCAGGTGTTCCCATCCTGTAACAGGGAGGGACGCCCTTTGGGACTGGTGAAAAATGGATGCAAAGTACCCATTTAGTAAGTTGGCTTTTTTCTGGGCATCGGTTGTCAGTTGTCTCGTCTGGTTTAGCAGGGGTCCAATGTTTCCCTTGCTTTTTCTTCAGCTCCCTACATATCTAAAAAAGGACTTCTTATTGTCCTTGATAGTTGTAGCTAGTTGGAGATCTGTTGCAGCCTTGGCTTTCCTCGTTCACTCCTTGTAGGTCCAGACCAATGGAGAGTGTTTCTCCTTGCTGGTGGATCCAGTCCTCCATCCTTTGTAGGTCTTTCTTTTTAGACGCAGGAGGTACGCTAGTTCCCTGAAGAGCCAAGGAGGCTGCTGTGCCCTCTTGCTGCCTTTCCTCCAAGAGGGGATAGACTTTACTTGCGCATCCAGGATTGCTCCTTTGAGGAGCAGCCACTCATCCTGAACATCCCTTCCCTTTGGGTTGTGACCCTTTAGGGCCTCACTGGCAAACCTCCTTAGTTTGTCGAAGTCAGCTTTCCTGAAGTTGAGGACTTCTGTATTGCTGACCGACTTGCCAGCTTTACAGAGGATGGTAAAGGTGATCAGCTCGTGGTCACTGTCACCCAGCTTCCCTTCAATCATTAGGTCGCTGATTAGGTCATCCCCTGTTGCCAGTACCAGGTCGAGCAGGCACTTTACCTCTCGTCGGCCTGTAGACTTCCTGCGTCAGAGCTCATCCATGCATGAGAGAAAACTTTGCAACAACTCAGATTTGGCCAAGCGCTCTTCCCATGTCAGGGTAGTAGAAGTGTCCCATGAGAACCATGCACTGGCATGAGGTCTCAGCCAGTTCCCTGGTGAACTACAACCCCACCCCTTTTGTCCACTTGATCTCTCCTGTACAGGGTATAGCCATCTACACCTGTGGCCCAGTCATGGGTGGCATTCTACAAGGTCTCCGTTATCCCTATGACATAATAATTATTTGTATTTAGCAGGAGGACAAGTTGCTCCTGTTTATTTCCCAAGCTCCTGGCATTTGCGTACAGGCATGCAAGTGTCCTTTTGGGGGCCCTTGCCTTGCCTACAGCTTGTTCCAGGGCTGGGACAGGGGTGGGATCCCTTAAGTGCATTGGCCTGCTGGCTTTGCAAGGGTTGCTCAGTGGGCCAGCAGTGGCAGTAGTCTCCCCCCCTCCCCCCCATCCCCTGGCAGGCTTAGTTTAAAGCCCAGTGGAGCAGGTCAGCCAGTGTGGCTAAGAAGAGCCTCCTCCCCAGTGAAGAGAGGTGGAGGCCATCCCTTCCCAGCAGCGCACTGCTTCTCTCACCAGAGAGTGGACTGTGGTCATGGAAGCCAAAGCCTTCCCGATGACACCAGCGCCGCAATCTTTTGTTCACTAGCTTGATCCTCCTCTCCCTCCTCAGCCTGTAGCCCAAACCTGGGAGAATTGAAGCAAACATCACCTGCACCCCAAATTCCTGCTCTCAGGGGGCTAAGGGGGGTCCGTGACTCCACTGAAGGAGGGGACAGGTAAATACGTTTCCCCAACCTGGCCCGTGCGC
The DNA here is from genome assembly GCF_001723915.1 of Gavialis gangeticus. Lineage (NCBI taxonomy): Eukaryota > Metazoa > Chordata > Crocodylia > Gavialidae > Gavialis > Gavialis gangeticus. Next base: position 70,326,363 of record NW_017729031.1, read on the forward strand.
CAGGAGCCCGAATATATTATATTTATCAGTTAACATTGTCAGCTACACCAGCCAAAAACCAATAGCCGATAAGGTTAATTTTTCTTTTATGTGTGCCAATCAGATATTCATAGATTGTTAGGGGCTGGAAGGGACCTGGCAGATCATTGGGTCCAGCCCCCCAGCTCCAGGCAGAAAGACAACTGGGGTTAGGTGACTCCAACAAGGTGACCGTCTAGTTTCTTCTTGAAAACCTCCAGGGTAGGTGACTGCACCACCTCTATAGGGAGTTTATTCCAGAGTCTGGACACCCTGACTGTGAAGGAGCTTTTCCTGGTATTAAACCTGAAGTGGCCTTCCTGGAGTCCTGGTCTTCCCCAGGGGTGCTTTAGTGAACAGTTGTTCACTGAGCTCCTGATGCATATAGCGGTAAGCCGCTATCAAGTCCCCTCAACCTACCCTTCTTTAGGCTGAAGAGGCCCAGGTCCCTCAGCCTTTCCTCATATGGCTTGCCTTACAAGTTCCTGATCATATGGGTGGCTCTCTTCTGGACCCTCTCAAGTTTTTCCATGTCCTTATTGAAATGTGGCACCCAGAACTGGATGCAGTACTCTAACTGTAGTATCACCAGTGCCGAGTACAACGGGAGTATCACTTCCTTAGTTTCCTCAGTAGATGGATGCCAGCATGTTATTAACCCTGCTGACCACCACCTCGCACTGATGGGTCATATTCATGTAATAGCCAATCATTACCCGTAGGTCCCTTTTGGCTGTGGTGGAAGTCAAGCTGTCACCACCAAGCCTGTATGTATGTTGAGGATTGTTTGCCCCTAGATGGATCACCTTACCTTTTGGAAGCGTTAAACTTCATCTGGTTCCAGTCTGCTCAACTCTCGAGCCTGTCCAGATCTGCCTGTATCTGCAGCCTGTCTTCTGAAACGACCATACTGCCCCATAACTTGGTATTGTCCGTGCACTTGGCCAGCAGGCTTTTCACTCCCCCATCCAAATCATTGATAAAGATGTTGAAAAGCACAAGTCCAAACACCAGCCCCTGAGGGACACCACTGACCACTTCATACCAGGATGAGACACATCTGCTCATGAGAACTCTCTGGGTCCTACCCGGTAGCCAGTTTCCCACCCACTGAACCATCGATCAGCCGAGTCCACAATCTTCTAGTTTTCTCACAAGGGTATTGTGGGATATTAGATCAAAAGCCTTTTGGAAGTCTAGGTATATAACGTCTACCTCATCTCCCATGCCCAGGTGGCAAGAGACCTGGTCATAGAAGGAGATGAGATTGGTAAGACAAGACCTACCCGTGAGAAAGCTATACTGGCTGTCATTCAGAATCTTACCTTCTGTGAGCATATTGCACATAGATTCTTTAATGAGCTTTTCCAGGATTTTCCCTGGGATGGAGGTTAGTTGCCTGGGCCCACCCTCTTCCCCTTCTTGAAGACGAGCATGATGTTGTCCCTCTTTGAATGCCCAAGTATTTCCCCTGTGCACCACAAATTCTGAAAGAGCTTTGCCAGGGGTTCCGTGATGACCGTAGCCAACTCCTTCAGCACTCCTGTCTCGCTAACTTAAAATGTCTACCTTCACTACTGGGTATTGCACTCACTCAGCATCCACAGTGGGGAGGCTGTCAGTCTTGGCATGTCCTCTATAAGCCTTATCTCACTTGACTTTCCCCTTGGTCTGGTGAAATACCAAAGCAAAGTGGGCATTTGAGAGTTCAGGT
>NW_017729031.1:70333094-70335122 GCF_001723915.1 Gavialis gangeticus
GTCTGGACACCCTGACTGTGAAGGAGCTTTTCCTGGTATTAAACCTGAAGTGGCCTTCCTGGAGTCCTGGTCTTCCCCAGGGGTGCTTTAGTGAACAGTTGTTCACTGAGCTCCTGATGCATATAGCGGTAAGCCGCTATCAAGTCCCCTCAACCTACCCTTCTTTAGGCTGAAGAGGCCCAGGTCCCTCAGCCTTTCCTCATATGGCTTGCCTTACAAGTTCCTGATCATATGGGTGGCTCTCTTCTGGACCCTCTCAAGTTTTTCCATGTCCTTATTGAAATGTGGCACCCAGAACTGGATGCAGTACTCTAACTGTAGTATCACCAGTGCCGAGTACAACGGGAGTATCACTTCCTTAGTTTCCTCAGTAGATGGATGCCAGCATGTTATTAACCCTGCTGACCACCACCTCGCACTGATGGGTCATATTCATGTAATAGCCAATCATTACCCGTAGGTCCCTTTTGGCTGTGGTGGAAGTCAAGCTGTCACCACCAAGCCTGTATGTATGTTGAGGATTGTTTGCCCCTAGATGGATCACCTTACCTTTTGGAAGCGTTAAACTTCATCTGGTTCCAGTCTGCTCAACTCTCGAGCCTGTCCAGATCTGCCTGTATCTGCAGCCTGTCTTCTGAAACGACCATACTGCCCCATAACTTGGTATTGTCCGTGCACTTGGCCAGCAGGCTTTTCACTCCCCCATCCAAATCATTGATAAAGATGTTGAAAAGCACAAGTCCAAACACCAGCCCCTGAGGGACACCACTGACCACTTCATACCAGGATGAGACACATCTGCTCATGAGAACTCTCTGGGTCCTACCCGGTAGCCAGTTTCCCACCCACTGAACCATCGATCAGCCGAGTCCACAATCTTCTAGTTTTCTCACAAGGGTATTGTGGGATATTAGATCAAAAGCCTTTTGGAAGTCTAGGTATATAACGTCTACCTCATCTCCCATGCCCAGGTGGCAAGAGACCTGGTCATAGAAGGAGATGAGATTGGTAAGACAAGACCTACCCGTGAGAAAGCTATACTGGCTGTCATTCAGAATCTTACCTTCTGTGAGCATATTGCACATAGATTCTTTAATGAGCTTTTCCAGGATTTTCCCTGGGATGGAGGTTAGTTGCCTGGGCCCACCCTCTTCCCCTTCTTGAAGACGAGCATGATGTTGTCCCTCTTTGAATGCCCAAGTATTTCCCCTGTGCACCACAAATTCTGAAAGAGCTTTGCCAGGGGTTCCGTGATGACCGTAGCCAACTCCTTCAGCACTCCTGTCTCGCTAACTTAAAATGTCTACCTTCACTACTGGGTATTGCACTCACTCAGCATCCACAGTGGGGAGGCTGTCAGTCTTGGCATGTCCTCTATAAGCCTTATCTCACTTGACTTTCCCCTTGGTCTGGTGAAATACCAAAGCAAAGTGGGCATTTGAGAGTTCAGGTTTTTCCTGAATGTCAGTTACCAGCTGTCCCAAGGTGTTAAGCAGGGTTCCCACACTTCCATTTGTTTTCCTTCTAGTGCCTACATACCTAAAGAAGGACTTCTTATTGTCCTTGACTCCCATGACTAACCTAAACTCAGTTGCCACCTTGGCTTTCCTGATAATTTCCCTACAAGTGCTGGCCACTGTTGTATAGTTCTCCTTGAGAACTATCCCTAGGTGCCACTGTGCATACACCTTTTTTCTTTTTTAACAGGACCCCGTCTCTAAGCCAGGTGCTTGCCAGCCCTTCTGCTACCTTTCTTCTTTGCAGGAATGGTGTTCTTTTGTGTTTCAAAGATCATGTCCTTGGGGTGCACAAAGAGTGGCCGTTGGTCATTTGCCTTCCCTTCCTGGTCCTGCTTCACCTCCCCTACTAATGCTCTGAGTCTGTCAAAGTCTGCATTTTTAAAGTCCAGGACTTCAATCCTGCTGGTTGATTTATTGACCTTGTGGTGGACGGTGAACCTGATAACTTCATGGTTGCTGTTGCCCAAGTTACCCTCAATGTTCAAGTCACACACCAGATCATCTTGCT
>NW_017729031.1:70340122-70346247 GCF_001723915.1 Gavialis gangeticus
ACTCCCCCATCCAAATCATTGATAAAGATGTTGAAAAGCACAAGTCCAAACACCAGCCCCTGAGGGACACCACTGACCACTTCATACCAGGATGAGACACATCTGCTCATGAGAACTCTCTGGGTCCTACCCGGTAGCCAGTTTCCCACCCACTGAACCATCGATCAGCCGAGTCCACAATCTTCTAGTTTTCTCACAAGGGTATTGTGGGATATTAGATCAAAAGCCTTTTGGAAGTCTAGGTATATAACGTCTACCTCATCTCCCATGCCCAGGTGGCAAGAGACCTGGTCATAGAAGGAGATGAGATTGGTAAGACAAGACCTACCCGTGAGAAAGCTATACTGGCTGTCATTCAGAATCTTACCTTCTGTGAGCATATTGCACATAGATTCTTTAATGAGCTTTTCCAGGATTTTCCCTGGGATGGAGGTTAGTTGCCTGGGCCCACCCTCTTCCCCTTCTTGAAGACGAGCATGATGTTGTCCCTCTTTGAATGCCCAAGTATTTCCCCTGTGCACCACAAATTCTGAAAGAGCTTTGCCAGGGGTTCCGTGATGACCGTAGCCAACTCCTTCAGCACTCCTGTCTCGCTAACTTAAAATGTCTACCTTCACTACTGGGTATTGCACTCACTCAGCATCCACAGTGGGGAGGCTGTCAGTCTTGGCATGTCCTCTATAAGCCTTATCTCACTTGACTTTCCCCTTGGTCTGGTGAAATACCAAAGCAAAGTGGGCATTTGAGAGTTCAGGTTTTTCCTGAATGTCAGTTACCAGCTGTCCCAAGGTGTTAAGCAGGGTTCCCACACTTCCATTTGTTTTCCTTCTAGTGCCTACATACCTAAAGAAGGACTTCTTATTGTCCTTGACTCCCATGACTAACCTAAACTCAGTTGCCACCTTGGCTTTCCTGATAATTTCCCTACAAGTGCTGGCCACTGTTGTATAGTTCTCCTTGAGAACTATCCCTAGGTGCCACTGTGCATACACCTTTTTTCTTTTTTAACAGGACCCCGTCTCTAAGCCAGGTGCTTGCCAGCCCTTCTGCTACCTTTCTTCTTTGCAGGAATGGTGTTCTTTTGTGTTTCAAAGATCATGTCCTTGGGGTGCACAAAGAGTGGCCGTTGGTCATTTGCCTTCCCTTCCTGGTCCTGCTTCACCTCCCCTACTAATGCTCTGAGTCTGTCAAAGTCTGCATTTTTAAAGTCCAGGACTTCAATCCTGCTGGTTGATTTATTGACCTTGTGGTGGACGGTGAACCTGATAACTTCATGGTTGCTGTTGCCCAAGTTACCCTCAATGTTCAAGTCACACACCAGATCATCTTGCTTGGCCAAGACCAAGTCTAGGAGAGCATTACCTCTGGTTGGCCCTTGCACTTCCTGGGTCAGGAAGAGCCTCTTGATTACAGTCAGGAAACTACGTGAGCAATCTGACCTAGCCACGTGTTCCTCCCAATCTATGTCCGGGTACTTGAAGTCACCCATGACAACCAAGTCCCTTACACGCATGGCCTCTGTCAGTTCTCAAGAGAACTCCAGATCTACCTCCTTCCCTTGGTTTGGTGACCTGTAGTAAGTGCCTACAGTTAGGTTTCTCTCACCTCTCCCTCCCCCCCACCTTCCCCCATAGCTTGATCCAGAGGGTTTAAAGCTGCTTATCTTTGGAGCCAATGTCAGTCTCCAGGGTGGTGTACTGTTCTCTTACATAGAGAGCTACCCCTCCGCCTTTTCTCCTGACTCTGTCCCTTCTCTGCAGGGTGTAGCCCTCTACGGCTACACTCCAGTCATGTGAGGATTCCCACCAGGTTTCCATGATCCCTACTAGGTCATATTGCCCACTAGAGAGCAGGAGGGCTATCTCCTTCTGCTTGTTCTTCATGTTCCTGGCATTGGTGTACAGGCAGGTGAGGCCCCCAACTGACACCCTCAATTTTCTGAGATGCTGTGGGAGAACTGTTTAGCACAGCTGTTTCTGAAAATGGTAATCAATGTCCTCCACAAGGGAGTTTCCTGTGTGCCAGTCCCTGGGCATGCTCCACTTGGAGGTTCCCCACCCTGCAGCAAAGTCAGTTTAAAGCCCTGTCCAGTAGATCAACCATCCTGGCTGAGAACAGGGCCTTATCTCTGTGCATGAGGTGACTTCTATCTCATCCTAGGAGTGCTCTCTCTCTGAAGTGCATGCTGTGGTTGAAGAAACTGAACCCCTCACGGTAACACCACTGTCTGAGGCAGCTGTTAACCTCTTCTGTGCAGCCTTCTCTCCTGGGTCTGTGACCTGCAACAGAGAGCACAGAAGAGAACTACTTGAGTCCCTCATCCCTTGAGTGCAGCCTGCAGAGCCCTGTAGTTGCTCATGACCTGGTCAGGGTTACGCCTGGCTGTGTTGTTCATGCCCACATACATGCGGAGCATGGGGTAATAGTTGGAGGGGCAGACAAGCCTGGGGATCCTCTCTGAAATGTCTTGGATGCAGGTCCCAGGGAGACAGGAAACCGCTTGGGCTAAGGGGTCCAGATGGCAGATGGGTCCCTCCGTACCCCTCAGGAAAGAGTTCCCCTGCCCAGTGTCTCCTCCTAGGAGTGGGAATACTACCTCCTGAATATGTACCTCCTCCTCCGATGTCTCTTTTGGAGTCTCCTCATGCATAGTGAGTGGAGCATACCTGTTATGCAGTACCTGGGGAAGAGTGGCCCTAGCTCTGCATGCTCTGGATCTGGAGATGAGTGTTTCCCGTAGCTCTGGGGAGGGGGGCGGTCTTTGTGTCCAGTCTTCTTTGTGGCCACCTCTTCCCCCTTCTCCCCCACATTCTTCCTCTCTCTTCCATTTCCTTGGAGTAGGGCCTGGCAGTAGTTGTCAATATAATCTTCATGGGTCCTGATGGTGCGTAGCTGGTATACTTCCTCCTCAAGCTCCCACACTCAGCCCTCCAGGGACTCCACTAAGAAGCACCTTCCAAAGTGGGGGTGCTCCCATGCTTGGGTGTCAGCAGCCACTGCCATGCCAGACAGCCCCTGTGGTCCAGGGCCAGGGCTACAGGGTTTGTCTGGATGGAGGTCTCAGTGCAGAGAAGCTGATGGGCATGGTGGGTCACTGCCATGGATGCGATGCACTTCTTTTACTTACCTGGTCTCAGCAGCAGCTGTTCTTTCGGCCTCTGGGCTCAGGCTATTCGCTCAGACCAGCCCTCTGGGCACCTTCTGTGTGCCCCTCCATGCAAACTCCGCACAAACTGCCACATCTTAGTTGGGCTGCGTCTGTTTTGCACATCTCTGGTTGCCGGGCTCCCTGGGTGGCTCAACTAAGTAAGGACCCGGGGGGGGGGGCATATCCCTCCTGAGATCCACTCAGCCAGTGCCTCTCACCGGGCATGGCCTTGCACACATGCACACGTGTTTCCCAGCCCCCCACACACACACATACTCCCTCAGCCCCCTACGAGCACCCCTGCACTCACCTGCCCTCTCTCTCAGCCTGGCCCTTACCTCCTGGCTCTTTGCTGGGAGGTCCAGGTCTGGGTCTTCAGCTCCTGGGGGCACAATGTGCGTGTACCCATGTGTCTCTGCTGGGGAGCAGACTCAAAAGCACCTATAGGCTCAGAAGCATGCTCAATATGGCACTGATATACCAATGCACCTCTAATCATAACTTATTTTCAGGGTGGATAAAAATCAATTATTTAAAAAGAAACAGTTTTTTATTTAAATCAGATTTTTTAAATTTTTATCATGTTTTTTAATTTTTTCATTAAGATGCTTTAAAAACCCCCCAAATATATAAAGATAGTTTTAATTGTGAGATATGTTAAAACTCAAAAATATCTTCGTGGAATAGGGATTATAACTTCTAATTATATACTATTTGATACAATATAATCATATAACCTTTGTAGAAGGTTATAAATAGGTCACAACTGGTCATGGACTATACTGGGGGGCCAAGCTTATGGGGTTCTTCTGTAGATTAGTAAAGATTAAAGAAAACCACACTACCCAATGGGACTCAATGCTCAGGCTAGAAGATCCCATTCAGCATTTCTGTGATGCTTAGTTTCAGTTCTCAAACTGTGAATTTCTCTCTCCAGAGATCATAGGCAGACAACATTCTTTGGGTAGATGTGATCTCTTTTATTAGACCAACTAAATAGTTGGAAAAATTGTTCTTTGCAAGCTTTCAGGCACAAACACACTTCTTCAGGCACTGGGAGAGTTAACAGCAGTATATGGGGCAGTTAGCAGTATATGGAGATGAGCAGCAGTACTTGTTAACAGCAGTATATGGAGATGAGAGACAATAAGAAAACCTGATTACCTACCCATCAGCTCTATTGTCTCTCTGCAAGTTTGTGTACACACAGTCAAGCTCTTGCCTTTCTCTAAAAGTGTAAAGTTTCAAGAAGTTAAATGAATAAAGGATATCAAACAACAGGATGACACTTTTTCGTAGAAACTGATGTTTAAACCAAGGCTTCCTGACCAGTGATTTAAATTGATTTTGATTTAAATCAAATCCACCCTGCTTATTTTTAAAATATTGCAGAAGTATGTTTACTGACATTTCTGACTCTTGGGAATGAGATGATTATGAGAGTATATATCTGTCTTATCAGCCACTTGGTATCAAACTCACTTGGTCTTGTGGGCTGGAACTTCTTACAAGTCGGATGACCTATGAGCAGTGGCAGCAGCAATGTTCATCCCTGCAGCTGCTAGAGCCACTGTATCAATACGATAATATGGCTCCAGAATTCAGGGTCCCTCCTTCTCTGCTTTCCCCTACCTCTGATCTTAGTGACCAGTGGGGACTTAACTCCCTGAATTTATCAGTTGGTAAATATGTATTGGCAGGGGGAGTGGGGAGGAGGAAGGGGGTCAGCAGTCTTAACTCCCTGGTTTCTGAAGCCAAAATAACATAACCCACTGAACTGGTTTGTATAGAAGAAGCACTGTGGATTTGGTGACCCTCAATATGTTTAACCACTGAGAGCTAAGTTGATCACACCTTCACTAATATCTAGTGTTGCATTGTGCCACGGTTAAAGGAAGAACCTAGTTTATTTATTAATCCACATTTGTTAACATTATTTTAGCAATTTATACAGGTTTATTAAGGCTTTTTGGGAAAAATCAGGGTAAATGAACTCCAGTCATCAACAATGAAAATAAATGTTTTACATGATTCTCAGCGTGCAGTTAGATGTAAACAGAATGATTCTGTTCTGTAACGGCTCTGCTGACCAAGAATCCTGGCTTGAGTTCTTTGCTTTATCAGTGGTGCCGACCACAAGAGTCTTTCTTTAGTTCTACACTTCTTACATTTCCCCGTGGAGAGCTTACGTTTGAAAACATCTCCTTGTTTTTTCTTTTTTTTCTTCTATTTTCCTATTTAAATCCCTTCTAGAGAACCAAAACACTCATGTTACAATTGGAATTAAACCTAATCCATACAGTGCTATATTTCTGTCCTTTTCTGATTTACTCTGAAAACCTTATGGCTTTTTGTAATCTTCTGGTACAATTTCATCCCAGAAATTCTTGTCTGGCCTTCATCGTTTTAGATGGCACATTTCTCAGGGCTTGTTTCATGTATACTTCTAGTGATGAAAACACTGTTGCGTCTAAATGCTTAACCTCATAACCAGAACAAACGCTAGTTTAGTGGGCTATAAACATGTGTGTTGCTTGCTTAACTTCAAATGTTGGTATCTTGCATAATTCTAAATGGAAAATACTGCTGTATTAATACCATTATTATGTGATACTTTAATGATGGTAGTATCTAAAAGGCCCTGTTCAGGAGTGAGGTTTAGTTGTGGAAGGTGCTGTACTGTACTGAAGAATAGGTTCCAATTCTGCAAGAAATTAAGCAAGTATTTTGACTTTACCTATGACAGAAGCTTCTGTGAAGCCAGTAACAGTATTCAAAGCTAAACAGGTGTCTAAAAGAGAGGGATTGGAGTTAGAAAGGAGAGATCTTTGGACTTTTGACCAAAGATAATTTTTTGAGAACAATTACAGTTTTTAGAAGTTATAAAACTGAATATAGTAATAGTTATAATTATCTCGCACACTGTGTGTGACTACTTTTATTTGGGAAAATGGTATTAAAAACGGCTGAGGAGGGG
>NW_017729031.1:70351247-70355499 GCF_001723915.1 Gavialis gangeticus
CCAAAGATAATTTTTTGAGAACAATTACAGTTTTTAGAAGTTATAAAACTGAATATAGTAATAGTTATAATTATCTCGCACACTGTGTGTGACTACTTTTATTTGGGAAAATGGTATTAAAAACGCAGATTATTTTTAAGGCGTGATGTATTAAATGCTTCAGTGCTGTAGGATTACAAGTCCTGTTGACTTTTGGTAATAAACTTGAGAACCCTTAACCATAAGAAATTAAATATTAAATTGAAATTAAATGCAAAACCTCCCAGAATATGTGTGTTCTGGTGAGTAAGGCAGAACCTGAGAGACAAGAGACCCTGGCTTAATTCTCCACTCTGTCCTAGACTTCATATGTAACCTGGGCAGGTTACTTATTAAGGCCTGTATACCTTTGTATATGCTGGGCATAAGAACCCGAGTTCTGCATATTAATTCTCAATATGTGAAATGGAGTTGTATGTCTCTACCTTGCAGGGCTTTGGGAGGACAGTTATATTAAATATTAGAAGGAATTTAGGAATAATGCACACAGAAATAATAGAAGTGCCTAAAATAAATACAAATGGAATTTCTTAATGTATAATAAGCATAGCTTCTAAGTGTAAGAACTGATTATGCATTGTGTTCAACACTATTGAATTCATTATTAGCTGAGGGCACTTATGTCCTAGCATTGGGTCTAAAAGAGCCAGTTGACTTTGGGGGAAGCAGGATTAGTTATAAGAAATTATGGACTTGATTCTACATTCATTGTGTCCCTAGAATATTAATTAGGTGAACTAGAAATGTGGTCAGGTCCTAAATGAAGATAGGCACCAATGTCTTGAGTTCGTTTCTAACTACAGAGTGTAATAAGAAAAATGGCGGAGGGAAATACCCAACTGAGATTTCAATTAGACTAGCATGCATTTGGTTATGTGGCTTTAGGCTAAAATGTAACATTGTCACTGGTTATAGAGATTTGTTTTTTTGCAACACATACAAATTCATTTTCTGCTGCAGTAAACTAGAAGAGTGCTGGTATGTTTCAGAATGTAGAAATCAATTCATAACAAAGTGAATTTCAGTGGTTACTTTTTCATAATTTTGTGGGCCCACACAGGTGTCTGGAATGAACAAAGAAAGTTGTGATGAATAAACTATTTATCTTTAATTGCCTGCCAGCAACATTTAAAAATGTGTCTTGCTGAAATGTAATGTATTGTAATAATAGGGTTTTGGGGTTTTTTGTTTTTTTTTTACAGTTAAATGTTTTCTTGAGCTATGTATATTGCTTTTTTTTTCCTTTGTGCAAAGTTTAAATATGTATTTCATATTATTTTTCTTTTCTCCCATGGTCTCTGAAGAGCATTTAAACATTATTTGACTTCAGACGTCTGATTCTGCTGGTTACAAATGTTTGTAATATGACGGTATAGTTTCTGTTATTGCTCAGAAAGCAGTGAAACCTTCATAGTCTTGCTGTTTAGAGGGTGAGCAGCCAGAACAAAAATGAGCAGGGGACTATATATTCTGAATGCTGCATAAGCCACCACTACCTTCTGCATAAGCCACCAGTTTCCCAAAATGGGAAACTGCAAGTCATAACTTCTGGCTTTGTAGTCCTGCACTTCTGTTGGCCATAGATCTGTCACAGAGAAATTGACTTCAGGGTCCATGAACATTAGGGCTGTGCGAAACGGCACCATTCCATTTCGCCTTGAGTTTCAACAGTTTGGTGGAACAGTGTTCCATTTCAAATTTCATTTCGATTTGAAACAGCTGTTCCATTCTGTTCCGTCTAAACAGAAAAGCTGTTTCGATGCTAGTTTGATGTTTTGCTGGGTATGGGGAGTCAGCCGAGCTATGCTGACTTCCCATCCCCCAGTGCACTGGGGAATGGGAAGTCAGCCCAGCTAGGCTGAGTTCGTTTCCCCAGCACTATGGTCAAAACGTTTTGACTTTTGAAACATTTTGACTTACCTCGTTTTGTTTCGAGGCTGTTTTGCAGCACTTTGTTTTGTTTCGATTTTACTGTTTTGACCTTGAAATGATTCGAAACTGTCAAAATTAAATAGCTTGTGAAATTTCCCACAGCCCTAATGAACATCCATACACATGTCTTATGACCATTCAGTCTCTTAAGACTAGGAGTTGTACCTGCAGGGCATACTTTAGCTCCTAGTAATGTGCCCTAAAGGAACTTGGCAGAAGAACAAACAAAGGAAAACTAGGATAAGATGTGCCAGCCTGGTTTTCCACCTCTATTAGGCCAAAGGTGTGAGCAGAAGTTCGCTGCAAGAAAAACCTCCTGGGGAGGTATGTAACTTCTAGTGCTATGAACAGAATAAGGTTCTGACAACAGTTAGACTGCTTTGGCTTTACCTATTTGTTAATTTTTTATAAAATATACAACTGGAGAATTATTTGTAGTCAATTTTACCTTTCTTGGCTACTGAATCACCCTACAGGTTACATAGTAACAGTCACTGGTGCAGGTTTGTATATTGCAGCTATCCAACTTCTGCTTCTTTTTTTAAACCGAATTTAATTTACATTAACAACATTGATACTTAAATTAACATCACAGGATACTTTAGCTGCAACCTCCTCAGAAAGATGCAGACACCTGTTCTCATAATTCTTATGTACCTCTGCCCCCTTCAGCACTAATGACTGTCGTATTGATGTCTTGCTTGAGAAAGGTGCCAGGGATCAAGAGGAATATGTTTTGAGGGTGTTTTAGAGGAACACATCCAATGACCAGTAAAAGGGAAACTGCCTCTCCATCATTTGAGTACTCCCCGTTCAGTCTCACAACAGTAAATTCTTTTCTCTGGTCCTTTCAGGAAGAGGATAAACTAATTAGAGGCCATGTATTGACATCCCCCCCACAGCCCCCCAGCCCTGCTTGTGCCCCTGCCCTGCTGGAGGTGGCTCCCAGCTGCCAGGGCGGTGGGGCCAGGGACCCAGGTCTGCAGCCCCTTGCCTCCAATGGAAGACAGTTACTGCTGCAGCAGGAGCACAAGCCAGCTTTCCCTCCCCGCCCCCCGCTGCTGCCTGCTGCAGGTTTGGGTGGGGCAAGCTCCCAGGGGCAGCATGCACTCCTGAGGGGCAGGAGGGACCCACACTCCCCAGATCTGTGGGGGTGGTGGGGGTATGGTGGATGTGCACTGTCCTGTGCACATAGGAAGTGTGGCCAGGGCAGCACAGAGATTGCAGTGGCAGGCAGCTTTTGTGCATGACCCCACTGTGCCCTGCTATGCCAGTTGCACACGCTACACTCTGGAGAGCCTGTGGGAGGGTAGCAGGGCGGGGAGCACAGCATTTGTGACCCCGGGTTTGCAGCTGGATGGGCACTCCAGCTGGGAGCATGTTTGCAGCCTGGCTGCTCCTGGCCAGAGTGCTCAGCTGGCTGTAAATCCCTGTCACTCCTAGCCAGCTGCAAACCATGCCTCCTGGCTGGAGTGCCTGGTCAGGGAGTGTCCAGGATGGCTGGGGGCTGAGGGAGTGGAGAGGTTTGCAAGTGGCCAGGAGCAGCGGGGGTTTCTAGTCGGCCGAGTGCTCCAGCCGGGAGTGGGGAGGCTGCAAACCCCATCCCAGACAGAGTGCCTGGTTAGCTGCAAACCCCATGCTCCCCTAGCCCCTAGCCATCTTCCCCCCAGCTCTGCTCTGCAACCCCTAAGCCCACTTATCTCCAGTAAGAAGAGTGAGTGTGAAGCAGCCTCTGGTAAGTGTGAGTGTCAAGCCTTGCCCTTCCCCACCTTCCTTCCCCTCTGGGCAGGGTTGAGGGTTTCGCCATCCCTTTTGCAAATGTCTGTTGTCTGTTGGAACTCAGCCAGCCTGCAGAGCTATTTGCAAAAGGGGGTATCTGTGGGTTTCTCTTCTAAAAGGGGAAATCCATGTTTTCTCTGTTTTTCCATGGGAAACAGAAAACCAGGATCCCTGGTTATTAGTTCCTCCAGGCCCAGAGGAAGGTAATCCCCAGGAGGGTCAAAGGGGGCAGGAGAGCATATAAGCCTCCATAGCTCACTAAAAACATCCAGGAATGTCTTCCTGCCAAAAAGGAGACTTACTCCCAATGGAAAGGAGGGGTCATCACTAAGGAGGACTATTCTGCAGTTGCTCGGGGATGTAGGGGGATGGTTAGGAAGGCCAAGGCAGAGATGGAACAGGGGCTGGCTTCCCGGATTAAGGACAACAAGAAGTCCTTTTTTAAATACATAGGGAGTAGAAAGAAGGCCCCAGGAAATGTGGGGCCCTTGCAGGACAAGAC
>NW_017729031.1:70356276-70360942 GCF_001723915.1 Gavialis gangeticus
GTCTGGAACCAGCTTCCAAGTGAGGTGGTGCAGGCTCCCACCCTGGGGGTTTTTAAGAGGAGGTTGGATGACCACCTTACTGGGGTCATTTGACCCCAGTGCTCTTCCTGCCATGGCAGGGGGTCGGACTAGATGATCTGCTCAGGTCCCTTCGGACCCTAGAAACTATGAAACTATGAAACTAGTTACACACCCTCCCAAAAGGTGCTTGGACACTATTGTGATAAGTGAGAACCTATATAGAATAACAATATTTAAACGAAAAGAGACCTTTTGTGCCAGAGCTGCTGCCTTTTATGCTCTCAGCAAATGCAGGCAGGCATCACAGTTTCAATTTTATATTTTGACTAAATGTTTTCAGTTAATTTCAAACGTGGAGTTTCCAGGGCACCAGGTGTCAGTTTGAAATGTACGTGAGCCACATACTCATGTAATGGCCTTTCAGGTAGAGTTCTGTGTATGATAAAGATACACACAACATTTTTATTTAATTCTGGGGGAGTTTTCCCCCTTAAAATACTTTTTTTGAGAAGGGATCTTCAGCTATCATGAAGTCATTAGAGATTTTGTAACACTTGAAAAACGTTCATAAAATCTTGCATTCATCATGTATTTTTTACCTCACTAAATATTTTAGTCTACAAGGAGCATCATGAACAGAGAGCTTTGCTTCTCGATAACTCTTGCCACATATTTTATTTTAAAAATTACATAAGCACAAACCTTATTTCAGGAAGTATCCCAACTCAGTTTTCTATTTCAGTGTAGCAAAGGTACCTCCCTTGTCAAATGTTATTCCTTTCTGCTCATAGTCTAAACAAGCTTTGAAGCTCTTGGTACCAGCAGATTACTCATCTGTCGGATACAGTGTCAGTAAGAATCATATTCTACTTACTAGGAAGAAAAAGTAGGCCAAAAAGCAGAATTCTGTTACTGGTCAAACAACTTCAGAGCTTTCAGATAATATAAAAACATATTTTCTGTTTAATTTTTCATGAGATCAGACAATGCTGGGCCAACTAACCCTTCACATCCCATCTCTGCACAAGGTAGAGTTCATTTAGGCGAAAACCTGACATAAACAGGTACAACATGTAAAATTTCACATCTGTTTAAACCTGTTCTGTATCTGTCCTTTTTTATTATTGTATTCTCCTTATTTCAGGTGTTTCATTTTTATTATCTTTCCCATCCTTATCAGCATTTCAAATTATATAAAAATAAAGAAGCAGAAAAGGGTTTGAGTTTACAGATGTGTAAAAAGAACAAATAAACTTTTCACTTGCTCTTTCATATTGTATTTCCTCATCAGCATGAGTTTCAGTTCTGTGTGAAGAAAATTACTTGTATATTATTTGCATTCTAAGTGTCAAACATATGGCCTGTGGACTGGATATGGGACTGGGTCTTCTGACCATCTCCTGGGCTAGGGACAGACAAGACACACAAACTGGTTTAAGTGATCTAAAACTGGTTTAAACCTGTAACAGAACAGACATTCAATGCACATAAGCCAGTCTGAAAATGGCTGAAACTGGTTTGAGATAAACCTGGTTGAATGTTGTATCACACTTAACTGATTTGGGTCAAAATGGTTTATGCAATGTCTATCCCAGACCCCTTGCTGGTTTAAGATAAATCAGACTCCCCCAGCATCCTGGCATGCTCTCTGGGCTGGATGGGGCTCTCTGCTCCCTGGCTGGAGCTCGAGGAGAGACTTGCAGGCTAAGTAGAGTCTGCTGGCTTCCCCATGCCCCCCTCTACCTCCTCCCCCACTCCCAACCACTCGCTGCTTAAGCAGAGGTCCCTTCTTCTCTCCCACAGCAGGGACTGTAGCCAGCATGTGGTATGCTAGCTAATGCTGTATAGGGCAGATAGGGTAGTGTCTGCTTAGGCCTTTTTGGATCTAATCAACAGCTCAGCTGGTAATATCCCTGCATTACTTTCTCTGGAAAAAGCTGTTTAAGAAGAGCTTGAACTAATGAGTGAGACTTTGTGCTTTGATGGGGTGCTAAATGCTTATAACAAAGCTGATAATTGCTCTGTTATCAAGCTGTGGTGGGGGTGGAGGGGGGGGGGGAGAACCCTTCCCTAATCAGAGCATCCTGCCAGGGCCTGGCCATGCCCCCCTCAGATCAGCACTATGGAAGCAAAGGGAGGGATGCTGTAGCGCCCCCTGGTGTCTATCCTGAGCCACTGCAGGCATGTGCAGGCATTTTTTCAGTTCAGAGGGGATTTCTGTGCAGTTACAAAGTGATTTAGCCTAGCCAGGTTAGACTAACCTGCAAAGATTGAATCAATTCAGGCTCAGGCTTTTTAAATATCTGTCCCTAGCCCTGGAGTTGAAATGGAGGCACAGAGGCAGGAGGCATACTTGTGTGGTTCTGATCCTTTGTTAGCCTTGTGCTGCTTCAGGCAGAGGAGTCAGTGCAGCACCTACTGCCAACTTTACTGTTCCCTGTTGCTGGCGGTCATGGGAATTGACAGTAGTTGGCAAAAGTGGGTGAACTGCAGCAGCTACAGTAGGGGCCACGCTGACATCTTCTGCAGAAGCAGGAGTCTGAAGTGGAGCTGTGAATCCATATTAACACCGTAACATTGATACCTCCAGCAGCAGCAGCTGCTCTAGCTGCAGTTTCAGGGCTTTTCATTGCATCTACCAGAGCCCCAGCAAGACCTGGACCTCTGGCAGGTCCCAGTTGCACCACTGGTGAAGGCCACTGTGACCAGAGTGGATGTGGTCTGTGGGCACCTGCATAGCAGTGAATATGTCCCATAGACCAATTTGAGTTTGGCTTCCCTGGTTTCAACTGTTCTGTTTTCAGTAATATAGGCACAGTGGACCAGTACATCATGGGGATTTACTGTGATCTCTCTCTCTCATGTAATTCCACTGATATGTCAGTGGAATTCAGTTGGCTGGGCTAGTGCTTTTAAAGAAATGTTTTAATTAATTTGTTTTTGTTGGATGCATGGGATACTTGTATTGGCTATGCTGATTTGTAATATTAGTAAGGAATCTTTCACAATTTAAACTTACTGTCAGTTCATCTGGGCACAGAAGTTAATAGATTGTGATGTATGTTCTCAAGGGTTGAAAATTGGTGCTCAGGCTTTTTTCTTTTTTTTAGGATTTTCTCAACCTGAGTACTCTTTTAAGTGCAATAATTTTTCAAAAAAAGAAAATCATCATCTCACCTTGTCAGCCCTTACAAAGTGCAACTTCAAAGAAATGTGGCAGAACTACTAAAAAGATAGGACTGAGTCCTCTCCTCTACCTCAGATCAGTACTACTTATTTGTGTAACGCTAGGCCACTGCTGCAGTGGCCAACTCTAGGAAGAACTCTTAACTGCCACTTTCTTTGCACCTGCTTTTGGGTACAAAGAAAGTGGCAGTTGGGTTACAACTACTGGCAATCTCCTTGGACTGCCCTTGCCCCCTGGTCATCTTTTGAACCTTTATGCAAAGAATCCTTTCAGAATATCGCTATATAGATTTGTATCTATTGCCCTGGGTACCCTGGAAATGTATCCTTTCTGCATTTCATGCCTTACATTCATGGAAGAGCAGTAAAATTTGGCTCATAGAATGAACGTGAATGCATAATAATCCTTATTAAGCCCGGAAGATACTAACTGTAATGGGAGTAGGTGGTTTACTCCTGTGTACATGAAAATGCAGAAGCTTAAATTTTTGGTAATATCACACAACATAGAAAGCTTAAGAACTTTCCAAGTTTACTCATCAAAGCTTAGCAGATTGGTTATTAAAATATCTGCAAGAAATCTTAACTGAAATCCTACCACAGAGCAAGTTGTGTGGAAATGGACACTGCTTTCATGTTATGTCTTCTATATATCTTCAAAGAATTCAAAGTATTCTATGTGTCTATATATTTTCTCTTTTATAAAAGGACTATAATAGTAAACTCTGGTATTGTTTTAATGCATTTTTAAATCTTTCCTCCTATTTATTGTTTCTTGTGGGTTTTTTTAATTTAAAGAGTCAGAAGTTATTCCTAGATTTGTATCTTTTGTTCTCCACACTCAAGTCTCAGAGCATACATTGCTGATACGTATTATAGGGCTTGAGTCCTCTCTTGATTGGTGCCCTATCCCCATGCAACGTCAGGGTGGAATCCTAAGTAGCATCCCCTATGGATTCTGATTGCTGTTCCTGCTTACCTGCCATGACTTGATGTTCTTCTTGGGATGCAGTTCTAGCAGGTGGCTTACAAGATCCCACACCTTTTGGGTTCTTAATGGGGCTCCAACTTCCCCTTTACCCCTCTCTTACTGCATCCAGGGCCAGAATGGACATTGTCTCAAGGCTCCACTTTCTGGTGATCACATCTCACCTGAATGTCCCGCCCTTAAGGGGATGAGAGACCTCTTGGCCATCAGCATTTCTTAGGCTGTCCTTTGGCTATGAGCTGACCTTCCTGTAACTGGATTCATATTGTGTTGCTTCACTGCCTCACTTAGTGGCTGTCTGCAGCTCCCTTCCCCGCACTTCCTCACTGGTACCTGTCTCTGCCTCTCCGGCTGTGTTCTGCACGCTTCCCTGGCTTCACCGCTGGGCTTGGCAGCCTCCATGGGACTCTCTCCTGGGGCTTTCCCTCAGTGTGCCCCTGCTGGGGAGCGTGGAAAATTCTGCTCCCCCCG
>NW_017729031.1:70360964-70365663 GCF_001723915.1 Gavialis gangeticus
CCCCCCCCCCCCAAGCTGTACATGGATTTCCCCGCTTTGCTGCTGGGCTCAGCAGCCTCTCTGAGATGCTCTTCCAGGGTTTTGCCTCAGCATACCTCTGCTGGGGCACACAAACAGCTCCGCTTTCCCCCCGAGCTATGTGCAGGTTTCTGGCTCTCCATGTTCACCTATGGCATTCCTCCACCACCCAACACCTTGCTGCTTGTTACCCCCAGCAGCCTCTTGCTCCTCTGCTCCCCTTCTGGGCCCTGCCCCTCTCTTCTCCTGATCTGCAGGCTCAGGCTGCTCCTGAACTGGTATGCCTGAACCTGCCATCCTGGTGTTTCTCCCTTGTCATGGAGCATGGGGAAAATGGGGAAAGCCCCCATCAGCTGTGTTTTTCCCCTCTCACAGTGTACACCTGGAAGTGTCTAAGTTGGGGTGGGCAATTATTTGGGCTGGAGGGCCACTTAGGAAGTTTTGATGATCTATTAAGGGATAGGTCAGCACCCCCATTTCCCCCTGCCTCCCCCCCTCCCCCTCACTGCTCCATAACAGCTCACCAAGATTTCCTAAAGGGTAGATTACTAGACTTGGGGAGTGGGTTGTGGCTCTGTCCTAGGCCCCAGCCCTGTGCTATCACTGCCCAGTGATGCTGGCCCTGGAGTTTTTATAAAGAATGGCCCCCCACAGGTAGGGTATGCTTAGCTGGGTGGGTGGGGAACAGCATCTGGGAGCAGGGCAGCCTTGAGGCGCCAAAGCTGGGGCTGGCATTGTGGAGCAGTGACTATGTGGGACTGGGGCCCAGGGCCCAGGGCAGAGTTGTGATGCACTCCCCACATACCCCTGGCCCTGTGGATGTGGCTCTGCCCTGGGCTCCAGGCCCACACTGTCACTGCCCTGTGATCCCTGCTCCAGCCCCACATGCCTGTCTTGCTCCCAGATTTTGGTTGCCACCCACTCATGGCCCCATCCCATCCAACTGGTTAAGGATGCCTTGCCCACATGGGTCCTGGGCTGGTCTTCATGGAGACACCACCCATCTGCCCACACTGTCCAGTGCCCTTGGCAGAGGGTGTGGGGCAGTTGAGCTGCAGTGCTGGGTCCAGTAGCAGCAGCAACACTGGCAGTGGCAGCCGAAGGAGCTACCACTGCAGGGAAGTGAAGTCTGGTGCATGCCCAGGGCCAGTGGGAATGGCCACACACACCATGGCCCAGGCTGCCCCCCTACCATGTCTAGGCTGGGCAGAGCTGAGCGACATACTGCAGGCTGGATAAAATCCCTTGGTGGGCCAGGTCTGGCCTGCAGGCTATATTTTTCTTACCTCAGATCTAAGTGTTGAAAGCAAAGGGTGGCCTGCATTAACTCTTTGTGAAGTGAACGCAGCTGTTAGGGAAATGGATTGTATCTGTTGTCCAATTTTCAGTTCAATTGCCATCTGGTTGTAGAGTAAACAGGGTATAAGAAAGATAAATCAAGATATTGAACCATAGTACTATTATTTTTATTAATTGTTTACATAATCTCTATAAACATCAGAGTACTTTACAGGGAAATGATAATCCACAGTATAAAAAAAATTAGAGATGGAGGAAGTAACTCATAAGTATAATACTTAAAAGAAGAGAGCTTGTATGGAACAAAGGGCTCAGTCTTTCAAACATTTTGGTGACAGCTGAGAGTACTTCAGGAGGCTGGACAGCTTTGACCACTGTAGTTTTAACCCCTGGTTTAAATTGTCTTGGTTTTAATTAACCTTTGACCACTAGCCGTTTTGGCTTTTTCAAAAAATGTTTTGTCAGAGGTTTGTCTGTTTGGGAAAACTGGTATTACCATTTATTAAGATTATGTAAGTAATATCTGAAATGTATTTTAATTAGGTCTGTGCCAGAAATTTACAAAAAAAAATTCTCAAAAGGAGATGAAGTTTTCTGTAGCTATTAGGTAATCCAGTTCTTTTTGTGTTTAAAGAATGACATTTTTTTGAACTAACGTGTAGGCTTACTAAATATTACACACATTCAACTCAAAACATGGAAAAGTGAAATACATTTTTAATGAAAAGTGAAACTAGAATACCTTTGCAAAAAAAAATATAATTTTATACATGAACTAATAACAAAAAACTGAATCCTAATAGCAATGGTAAAACAGTAAAACTCGATAAATCATGAGCTACTATGAAAGATAAGGAAAATTAAACACTACTGCATCTGTATTGATGAAAACAAATGATGGATGAACTGAAAGATTGTCTTTGCAACTGTTAGAATAATCCATTGTAGAGTTGCAAAGCCTTCATATTTTAGGAACTGCAATTGCAATAAATAAGAATTTGCATTTTTTTCCTCTTTAAATATAGAATAGTTGATAGCAATTTATTTAAAGTACCACTCTGGGATTGGGGTGGGGGTAGAGAAGAGGGAGTGATAAGCATCACAAATAAAGTGCCATTCTTGGGCAGAAGCGTTAGTACCTCTGTTTCCCAGATAGTGTTTAGGGATCATTAAAGCACAATTAACCCTTAAATGGAACATGAAATACAAATGCAGACAACTTGGTGTCCTAAAATCAAAGCCTCACTTTACTAGTACAGCAAGCATTATCTTAGCAGTTTCTATATTCAGAGAGAGAAAAATACTTAGTACAACGATCTTGCCCAATTTGAGATGTTACTTTGCTCAACAGAAATGGCTGGCCACACAGTTTCTGAAGCAAAGTGTGCATTGTTGGTTGTGATGGTCCAGACAGGTGTTAAAGGCTGGATTTATGATGATGACCATGACAACGATAACTAACTTTCTTGCTGCCCCCTTCTATGCTTTTCTTCAGCTTCTCTCCTTCGATAACTCTTTGCTTTTGGACTGGTTGTAATCAGCTTATTGTCCATATTTTATCTGGTCAGAATATTCCTTTGAGTACACCTCTTAATTTAGCCTTTTTCCAGTGTCTTTCTTTGGGCATTGTCCATTGGTCTCTGTGGCAGGGCACTGTTGGTACCTGCCACTTCAAGGGCTGAGCCAAGCAGCCAGCAGGTGCTTAATTGCGGCAGCCATTTTAGATCCATGGCTGCCTATATAAAAAGGGCAGTTCGCTGCTGACAGCGCAGGCAGTAACATTGCCTGGCTGTAGGGCTCCATGCAATGTCCTGGAGGTAAGGGCAGGAGCTGTAGGGGATGGTTTGGAGGCTTCTGGTTCTGAACATGACCTAAAACTGCACTCTGCCAGGAGTGGGTGGCCTGGTGGGGCTCTCAGTGGTGTGGGAGCCCCAAGGAAGTGTCAGGCCAGTTATCGCCCCAATGAAAGGTGAGTAGAGGAATCTTAACCCCAGCCCTCACCTTTGGGTAGACCATGTTTCATTGGAGCAGGGTAGGCCAGGTAAGCTTCTGGAGACACCTGAGCCTGCTGGGGGAGTGATTCTGCAGGGCCAGGCATGCTTCCAGGAGCACCTGAGCTGGGAATGGGGGACCCTGATCCCTAAGTGCCGGCAGGAGGTGTAAACCCAACCAAGGGACTTGACTGGTCAGTGCTGGGGCCAGGATTGGAAGGGTCAAAAGGGCCAGGGGCCTACCACGAGGGAAGCTCATGATACGCGAAGAAGGTTGGGGTCCCGACTGGCCTGAGACGGGGCCAGGGCTTATATGGAAGCTGAAGGTCCCATAAATGGGGCCACAGCTAATGGGTGAAGGGGACGGTTGAGCCAACTGCCTGAGATGCCATCTGTGAGGCTTGAGCCATGGTGTAGGGGTGGAATGGAGCTGTGGATAGCTCCCCTCCCAATATCGGGATGTAAAATGGGCAGCCCCCTTCCTAATTCACACTAAATTATGATCTATCAAGGCGTGGCAGGTGGGGTAGGTGGGTGGCATGCCCAGAGGCAGGTGGGGAAACTATCTCTGTGGCTAATCAGGGACCCTCACTTTACCACAGTCTCCCTTATCACCTTTCATAAACATATCCAATAATTTCATCCCTCTGATTCAGCCAATTAGTGCCAAGTTCCATTAATTTGAGCTGGTAACAAAACTATTACTATGTTGTATTAGAAAAACTTCTTATAGTGATAGAATAGGAAAGAAACATCATACAAGGAAATTTAAGGCTATAAGCTGCTTGCAAGAGGCAAGGCCAGCTGATGTTGCAGACCAGCAAAATGAAAAGTTCAGATAATAATGAGGCTATACAGAACTTAAGCAATGATTAAATAAGGCTGAATATAAAAGAAAAATTTAAACAATACAGTAATTCACTACTCTATAAACAGGTTTGACTTTTGTAGCTTGTCATATTTTATGCTCTTTAAACAGAAGTACTGGCAGAGACTAATTGAACTAATATAAAAATATTCTAAAAAGTGGCCTATGGACTGTAGTCCAACTTAGTAGAACCTTGGGTTTTTAAATCAGAAAAATAAGCTACTCTGATGGATAGAGACAGCTGTTTAGATACTCAGTAAAAACATGGTTACTGATCCTAATGGAAGAGGTTTCATAGTTTCATAGTTTCATAGATTTAGGGTCGGAAGGGACCTAGTAGATCTTCTAGCCCGACCCCCCACCAGGGCGGGAGAACAACAAAACCCCAAAACAAAAACGGGACTCAAATGAGTCCAGCCAGGTAGGCATCCAGCCTCTTCTTAAAGACCCCCAGGGTAGGGGCCAGCACCACTTCCCTTGGAAGTTGGTTCCAGCTCCTAGCCGCCCTAACTGTGAAGTAGTT
>NW_017729031.1:70365937-70380631 GCF_001723915.1 Gavialis gangeticus
ATGCCGGCCCATCACAAATGTGCTCCTTGATGATCTTCTCAAAGAGTTTCCCCAGGATTGAGGTAAGACTGACGGGCCTATAGTTGCCCGGGTCCTCCCTCTTCCCTTTCTTGAAGATGGGGACCACATTTGCTACCTTCCAATCATCTGGCACCTGGCCCAAGCACCACGATCGCTCATAGAGCCATGCCAGGGGCCCTGCAATAACCCCAGCTAGCTCCCTCAACACCCTGGGGTGGAGAGCATCCGGACCCGCTGACTTGAACGCGTCCAGCCCCTCCAGAAGCTCTCTAACCCGGTCCTCCCCAACCTGATGTCTGAAGGCGATCCCCTCGAGTCCGGTTGGAAGAGGTAGAAGCAGCCATAGGTAATCAAGGTGTGGGGGGAGGAGGAGGAGTGAACAAGGATCTGACTTACTGCAGAGGTGGGGCAGTGGGCCTGATCAGAGCCAGAAGGAGAGGGGGGCAGACCCCGGCTCAGCACTGGGATGTGGGGCAGAGACTGGCAGGGTGCAGTGCCCAGCAGCCAATCTGGTGTTCCTGCAGCTGGCCAGACCTGTGCAGAGGGCAGGGGACTCCTTGAGGAGAGGCAGGGGAAGCCCTTTCTAGGCATGGGGCTTCCCCCATGTAGGCAGACCCCAGCCCAGGGTGCTGGCCCTACAATGGGGATGTTCCTCCACCCTTCCCTAAGCACTTTAGTGACTCATGCTGGCCTCACCCCAGGACGGTACAACACTTATAGACCACTGGGGGGCTAGGGCTGATGAGGGGGCTCTGTTCCCTCACCTTACCTTCCCACTCCCCACTGGGATGACAGCACAAGCAGGATGCAGGCTAGGGAGCAAAGGCTTTGCTGCCTCAGCTCTGTGACAGCCCTGAGGGTAGAGCCAGCCCTTTTTGGCTGGAGCAGACAGTAGAGGCCAAGGCTAGCCTGCCCACCCTGGCGGGAGAGGAGGGCATTGCATGGGAAGTGAAAAGCATTCTGGGATGCCGGGGGCTGTGAGTTAACTTGAGTTGGGAGAGGATCTGGGACAGAAGTATGATAGACCAGTTTAACCGAAATCAGTTAAATCTGATACTACATTAATCGAGGTTCATCTTAAACCAGCTTTGGCCATTTTGAAACCAGTTTATGTGCACTGAACTTCTCTTGTGTTACAGGTTTAAATCAATTTACAATCACTTATGTGTACTTTCTGTCCCTAACCACTGTCTTCTGGTACCTAATTAGATATGTTGGTGTTCTAAAAGTACATGCTTTTCGTAAAAAATTGTCACCTTTGAAAAATAGTTACTTAATAGACTTACAGCATGGATGCACCAAATATGAAGTATAGCATGTCTGTTTATCTGTGCTGCTCTAAAATATTTACCTTTTATTCTTCTGAACTATCTCTGCTTGATTGGTATTTTTTCTTGCTTTTAGCTGAACACAGCCAGATTCTGAGTTTGGAAGTGCCTGTCCTGTCTCTTTATACAAATGTTTAGCCTATCTCAGTAAATTCTCTATTTTCCATAAGCCTTCATGGTGATTTCTCTGAGAGAGTCATAATGGCGGAAGGTTGGATTTTCTAAATCTGTTTTCTAAAGGCTTTAAAAATACTTTTTATCAGTTCACAGACCATTCTACTGGCAAACAGTCATCCCTTGTGCCTCAGATGTTTGGGGGCAATGAGTTTGCTGATCAGTGATGTTTTCTGTGAAAATCTAATGAGCTATGAGCTGAAAATTAAGGGAGAGAAAATGGCCTTATTTCTACAATAAGAGTGCTCTTTTTCTTCTGTCCTGGTTCAGAAGTGGCTCCTTTTTCAGCAAAGATTATAAACTCACCAGTAATTAACACAAAATATCAGGGACCTTATGTAGTGCTATGACATAACTGTGCTATCCTGAAATGTTGCATTATTCAATAGAATAAAGATAAAATATATTGTAAGATAATGTGGAAAGTATTCCCATTTCAATGCAAGTATTTGAAACAAATGTTCTCTTAAATGCTGTCTTGCAAAAAAATCCTTGCGTCTAGTCTTCCAGTAAAATACTGCTTTATGTAAATTGGTCAATATTTTATCTTTCCTGAGCAAAATATCCCCTAAAGAAAGATAAACATTTCAATCTTTTTGTTATAAAATTTACACTAATGCCTTCCAAAGATTTCTGCAGGTTCAGACACTCTTAATTTCCTAGTCAAAGCAGATCTTTCTCTCTATTCCTGTACCAAAGCAAGTAAAAAAGACTTCTACAAAAGAAATTCCTTAATGTGGTAAAAATGGCTTATTCAGTGTGTTGTCATGTATGCAAAATCTAATGCTTGTGGTAGAGACAGTGATCCATATTTTTCTTTGCTATTGAAAAATATGGCCCCACTCATGACGGAGATTGTTTTATGTACTTTATTGTTTGTTGAATGCTAATAGTGTACTTGGCAGTGTTGCTTGACTTGCTTCATCATAGGGTTAGATGCTAGTGGCTGATTTATTATAGTACTTGTATTATTGCCATGGTAATGGAGCTTTAAGTATGCCTACCAAGACCAATAATAATAATAATAATAAAAAATATATAAAATATATAAACCTGTACCTAGAGAGAGCTATGCAAGCTGCTAAACATGGGAAAGATGGTCCTCTAGTGATGAATTCCTAAGAAACTAGAAATAAAGGAGAGAGAAATGAAGAAAGATGTTTGCTGCTTTGATTTTAAAGTAGAGACTGTTCTGTTCATTTTCTGTTCTGAGTGAAAGAGGATTTGGTACAGTAGGAATTAGAATAGGAAGAATTTTGGGGCCTTGGATATATCCAAACCCAAAAATCAGATTTATCATGCTGTTTTGATTCTAAAAGGAACAGCCTTTTTTCATCCAGCACTATATTTAATTGGGTCTAGAGGTTTAAGATGTGATCAAGGAACAGAGGCAAGACTCTCTGCACAGTATCTAAACATAAAATGTGTTGACATGTGAGACTTACTTGGGAAGGATCACAGAATCCATATTATTTTTATGCAAAAAAAATCAGTATGGAGAAATCCCGCATAGCATTAGATCCCAAATGACCATGATAACTAAACATACATGAACATTCAAAGCATACATACTGCTGTTCTGACTAGTTTTTGGCAGCTGCTAATGCATGGAAACTGAGCACCACTTGGAGGCTCACAAACTATTTTAGAGACGGCAGAGCAGGGTGGTACCTTGTGAGAGATTAACCCATTCAGAGAGGCAGAAGTTTGGCATTGGAACATCCTGCAGGATGGATAGCAACTTCTGCCTCCCTGCAACAGAAATAAAGGACTATAGAAAGGAATTGTAGCAGTGTAGTAGTCTGCCAGTTCAAGGGGGCTAGGAACAGTCTACAGGCTGGTAAGGACTACAGCCCAGCACCAGGCAGTGAAACCTGATTACAGGCTGCCCAGAAGGACTGGACCAGTTGAGCTAGATAAGTAGCTGGCCCACAGGAAATTAGGGCTCCTGGGGGAGAGAAGCCAGAAAGGGGGAGAGACTTCCTGGGAGAAGGAACCAGAGGAGACAGAGAGGAGGAGTATAAGAGTTAGGCTTGTAGAGAGAGGAGCCTGGGACAGTTGGTCAAGAGCTGGGAGTGGAGGGCTGAAAGCCAAGATGGGTAAGCAGATGACTGATAGCTAAGAGCTGGGAGCCAAGAGACTGAGGACCCCAGCTGGAGTGCCTTTCTCCTGAGAATCAGTCAGAATGTATCAGAGACTATGTATAATGTTAGAGTAAAACAGGTAGCCTGGGAGAAGACCATGTGTTGTGTGTTTGCAAAGTGGTACTTGCTTATGTTGATTTGACTCTTGCAGGGAGGGAGTTTGGGAGGTGGCGGGTAAACCAAGGCTGTGAACCTGCAAAAGGACACTGAGGAACTGTGTGAGGACTGGAACTGCTACAGCAATTAAGTCATTTAAGTAATTTAAATAGAAATTTCCTTTAAGTGCTCTGGTCTCTGCAAGTCCATTCATAGCATTAGATGAAGTTGTGTGCTGCGTACAAAAGCTTATGCTTCTAGGTTTCCACCCTGCACTGACTTCTGTCTAACTTCAGATTAATACAGCTACCTACCTCAGACTACTTATGTGCTAACCACACAGATCTACCAAACTTGGCTAGCCCTTACTTCAGTCAAAATCTCCTCCCTGGTGATGTGGAGCACTCTTATGAAGCTTGACTCAGGAAGCCGAGCTTTGTCAGGGAGCTGGAAGTTCCGATCTATCCTGCAGGATGCCTCAGTGCTGAACTTCCTGCTGATTGACACATCCAGTCTGAGCGGCAGCTAAAGAGATTAAAAAACCCCTAAAGTTAGGCTAAACATATGCAGTGTCATTGTTGTGTTTATTTTATAAGCAATTTGCTATTAGGATAACATAGGTAACTAATTCAAAATGTAAGTTAACTTTACGCTGCTCTCACAGGTGTACGGGGGGAGGATTTGCCTTCAAATAACAGGTATAATCATTTTGGGTTGGGATTCCAAAAGCACTTAGAATTAGTCAAATGCTACTTGCATTAGGTGAAGACAAAATTTCCATAGACTTCAGAAGGAGCACAATTCATCAAGTGCCAAGTGTTCCTAAAATCCTACCTTGAAAATCAGCTACAGCTAGAGCACATGCCATTTATAATGTTCTCAACCCCTTGTGGGCTGGGAGTGGGGGGCATGTATTACTCAGAAAGACCTAAGATGTATGTGGAGCAGGAAATATGAAATTGCATGGCCCAGGCACAGCTGAAAGTCTTTTAGGCCTGCTTGGTACCTTCTGACATTCCTTTTAAATCCAAGTTGCTCTTTTTCCCCCTTTTTTGTGTGTGTTTTCAAAGAGTTCAATAGAGCCAAGTTGGAACAGAAGGGTAAATATTTTGAATATTTATGTCTTTGCTCATCTTTTTGGAATTAACCTTTTCTTTTCTCCTCTTCCATCTTTGCTGAGGGCCCTAGATACAATATAACTGGTGATGTTTTGCTGATTTAGAGCAGTAACGATTAGTTTCAGTCTTGCATTCTGTAAAACCAAGTTATGCAGGAGCTCTTTGGATCCAGCTTATGCTGCTTCATGAGCCTTATTCGTGTGTGTGTGTGTGTAGTACACAGGAGAGATTAAGACTTCAGTACCAACCATAAAGCAGATGTCTTGCCACATTGCAGATTGAGGAGATGTATCCTTTGCTTCTGAATCTAATGGTTTTCATTATCTACCAGATCTACCTGTGCTGGATATGACTGACAACTTCTTTCTGCCCCCTCCCCTCCCAGGTTGAGGATAACATTTTTTTTTACATCTTAAATTGCTGAAAGAGAAGCATACATTAACCTTACTTAAAAGGAGCAGTGTATAAAATGTAGTTCTGTATATTCACCATGAATCCCAATCCCTCCTTCATAGCCCAAGTTACCACGTCAAAAGATGAATGAATGATGCAGATGAATATTGGAAGCTCTTTAAGAAGTTGTTAGATGGCCAAAAAGTCTCAATTCCACATTGAAAAAAAGAGGATATCTTTGGCTGAAGGCTCATCCATTTGTCAATACTGAAGTGATGGCAGCAATTGGAAATAAAATAAAGAGTAAAGATGATTTTTAGAAATGGTATCGGAGGTAACATTGTTAATTTGATTCAGAAGGACTGGTTTTAAATTTTTTTTTATTTTTAAATAAATGTGTCTGCTCTGATTTTGGAACGAAGTAGAACTTTGCAGTCCAGGATGTTGGATATCATCTGCTAGGGGATAAACATTTAAAAATGAGCAGGTCTGTTTACAGTCCTAAAAGAGTTATTAAGAACATTACAATTGCCATTTACTGGGTCAGACCATAGGTCCATCTTGCCCAGTATCCTGTCATGCAATGGCACTATAGGTACTGAAAGGGGGAGTGAAGGGGACATGACCAGGGTTTATTTTTTTTCCCATTGTTCCCCTCACTTGTATTATACAGCATTTAAGGTCTAGGAAGTTCTAATTCAGAGGATGTATCCTTAACACCCCTGCTTAATAGCTACTGATGCCCCTTTCCTCCAAGAATGTGTCCAGTCCCTTTTGCTGGGTTTTTGATCATAGCTATGTTGTTCTAAGGATATAGACAGGCAAGATGCTTTGAGTAGATATGATATCTTTTATTAGACCAACTGACTACTTTGGGGGGGGGGAAGTTCTTGGCAAGCTTTTCGGCGCAGTCACCCTTCATCAGGCATAGGGAAGAAGGGTGACTGAGTCGGAAAGCTTGCCAAGGACTTTTTTCCAACTACTCAGTTGGTCTAATAAAAGATATCAGTTCCAGTCCCTTTTAAAAATTGCCACATCTGGGGGCAACAAGTTCTACATTTTAATTACCTTGCTGTATGAAAAAGAACTTCATTTTGTTAGTTTTAAACTTACTACCTAAGAGTTTCATTTTGTACCCCCTAGTTATTGTGTTGTGAGAGTAAATAATAAATCCCTATTGACAATCTCTTTGTCATTTAGTATTTTGTAAACCCTTAGCGTGGTCCCCCCTCAAGCATCTCTTTTCTAAACTGAATAGGCCTAGCCTCTTTTGTTTCTCCTACATACTGCTAATCATCCTTGTTGCCCTTCTCTGTACCTTCTCTGGTTCTTCTATATCCTTTCTGAGGTGCGGGACCAGAACTGGGCACAGTATTCAAGGTATGGATTCACCATGGATTTAAAAAAGGGCATAATAATACTTTCCTTTTGTTTAGAATTAATTCTTAATAATCTCTAGCATTAGGTTTGCCTTTTTGCCGGCTGCTGGGCACTGAGATGATGTTTTAGTGAACTGTCCATAACAACTTCCCAGCTCTCTTTCTTGTGTGGTAATAGCTAATGTAGACCCCTTCATGGTGTTAGGTATAGTTTGGGTTATTTTTGCCCAGGTGCATCACTTTACATTTACCTACATTGAGTTTCATCTGCCATTTAGCTGACCCTTCACTCAGTCAAGCCAGATCTTTCTATAGTTCCTCACATTCTGCCTTGACCTTTACCACTTTGAATAGTTTTGTGTCATTGGCAAATATGGCCACTTCACTACTCACCCCCTTTTCTAGATAATTTATGAATATGTTAAACAGCACTGGTCATGACAGATCCAGTGGGTGGCTCTGTTGTTTACTTATTGACTTATTGACATCTGGGAAACTGACCATTTCAATTTTTGTTTTCTGTCTTGCAGCCTCTGATGGGGACCTTGGCTAAGTTTATCTGTCCTGATGATGCTAATTTTTAGTGAATACTTGGAATACTAGGAAAAATCCATAAGACTGGAAGACTGCTAACATTGTATCAAAAAAGGCAAGTAGGATAACCCAGACAGTAAAGTGGAAAAGTTTTATGTTGGATTCAGTTGATAAAGGATTGCAATTAATAGCAGGCAATATAGTTGTACAGAAAATGTGTCATGTAATGTCAGGAAACTAAAACAAGTTGATTTTATATTCATGAATGCACCTTTGTAATTTGTAAGCCTTTTGTACATATAGCAGTCTGTTTATATAAGTGGTGTACAATATCAATAGAGCATTTTTATGTAGATTAAGAACTGACTGACGGACTGATTTTTGTACGTCTAGCATCTTCATTTACGTGAGTGTTGCAAGTGTAACTAGTGCAGTGCCATAGTTAAAAACTCTTAATGCAATCCTTGGATTCATTAGCAGGTGAGTCAGTAGGGAGATGATTTTAACTCATTACTGGGGTTGTTACTAGAAAACTACAGTTTTTAGTGTTCATATTCTTAAGAAGGATATCGAGAAACTGTTGAGGGTGCTGAAACAATCCAATCCAAAAATTATTTGAGGATAAACTTGTACAGGAAGGCATTTAAGGAGTACAGTCTATCAAAAAGGAGATTGGGAGGTGACTTCCTTATGGTGCATAAGTATCTTCAAAGGTAAGTAATAAGGGTCTCTTTAGTAAAGAAAGGTATTAAAACCCCCAACAAAACTAAAGCCAGAAAAATTCAAATTAGCAAAAAGGCTCACATTTTAATGGTGAGGCTGATTAATCATAAAAAGCATGGTACTGTGGGACATAATAGTTCTTCCATTCCTTGATGTCTTTGGATAAAGCCTGAATGTCTTTCTGGAAGTTATGCTTTTATCAAGCAAAATGTGGGAGCAGTTGGGTGAAATTTAATGGCGCAAGATATACAGAAGGTCAGATTAATTCATTTAATGACCCCTTCTGGCCTTAAACTCCACAAATCTGTCAAAGTGCTTTTAGCTCTATACTTTGGGCTCTTGTGATGCTTGTACATGTGACAGGGGTTTAATCCCCACGGTTTTATTCTATGCCCACTAAATTAAGATGGTGGGTTTTTAATTGTAAGCCACTTTTTACATTTTTCTATAACATTAATGCAAGGGACCTAATCCTTTTTGGAGGTGGAGCCTGCCTGCAGCTGTGGGGTGAGCTGCCGGTAGGCCGAGTGGCCCCTGAGCTGTGAGGGGCTCAAGTCCTTCCCTCCATGGTGGCGGCACCCCAGGGGCCATCCGAGTGGGCTGCTAGAGGGCCAGATACTGTCCCAGCTTCAAGGCAGCACCCAACTCGATCCAACTAGATATAAGCTGTTTGAGATACTTTATCTTTTAATTACTTGCCAAGTTACCAGACGTTCTTTACTGGGACTTCAGGGTTTCTACACTTTTAATAGATGGCTCTTCACAAATATGCTTTTTGTATCTAGCAGATTGTTCAAAACCTGAACTTTCTTTAGAGAAAGGAGTAGAGAAAGGAGCCCTGTGACTCTCAAGATTCTGATAGGTATGGATTTTTTGTATTCTATTTGCCATCCTTCTAATAAACCGTGTTACAAGAATGGATTGGCCTTTAGTTTGCTGGCAATTCTGTGCTTCATTACTTAAAGTTCCAGAGAGATTTTATATAGTGAAAATTTAGAAAATGTCACTTGAAAAATCACAGAACCACATGAGATACTGTGGTCTTTTCTTTCAAATATTGTAAGCATTACAATCTTTGTATCTTATTCTTGTAGGAAAAGAATAAATATGAATCTGTTTTTCATGCAGTAATTGCAAGACAGTAATACATACCATATTACTGGCATGTTTCTTTTTTTTACATTGTAATATTCAGTATTCACTGTATTCCTTATGTTGTTCTCTTAAAATATTTCCTCATTGTGCATTTGAGAAATGAAAGATGAGTGCATGACTTGTAGTTTATTGGCTTGCTTTGCAATAACATTACCATATCAAAACATATGAGAATTCATCAGCCATTTTAAATGTTGAATTAGGCTAGAAAAGCTGAAGATTGCAACAGTGTGTATGCTTAATGTCATTCAAAAAATACAGATTTGGCAGAATTGCCACTTATGCTTCTCATCATTGTTACCAAAAAAAATGATTTGTGGGTGTGCTTTTTTATTTCTAGAAGGTGTACTTGTAAGTTTTACTTTTTTGCAAAGAAGGAAAGATGAATAATGTGGTACATAATAAGGGTCTAAAATTATTATGCAAACACACCAGATGCAGAATTTTGTTGAAATACTTGACAAGCTTATTTCTCCCCTTTTTCTTTTTTTTCAGGGGTGCATGTTTGGGTGTAAATATATATAGATTTCTGTCCCTTTATGCAGGTTCTGTACATGCAAAATTGCTCTTATGCGATGACCTTTTTTATACCAAAAATTTGTTATATGTGAGGTAAATTTTTTTCAGACTAGACATCAGAAGGCGCTACTTCACTGTCTTGGCAGCTAGGACCTGGAACCAACTTCCAAGCGAAGTGGTGCAGGCTTCTACCCTGGGGGTCTTAAGAGGAGGCTAAATGAACACCTTGCTGGGGTCGTTTGACCCCAGTCCTTTTTCTGTCATGGCAGGCAGTCAGACTTGATGATCTGCTCAGGTCCCTTCCGATCCTACCAACTATGAAACTATAAATTCACTGGTATGTGATCGGTGGTGGCAGCTTGCAGTCAGCTGCTTTGTATGGTGCACTGTGGGAGTGACGTGCACCAAAATATAGTCTCCTATGTGGATCTGTGCTCCTTATTCATTGTCTGCAACACATGGTTTTTGTAGTTGCCATCCCCAACATATCTCTATTTGTTACATTGTAAAGTGGGTTCCCTTTATGTGAATTTGAATTATGCACCATTTTCCAGGAACACGTACAGCATAAAGCAAGAGAAACCTGTATGTATGTGTGTAAGTCATGAAATATTTAAAAATGGGGTATTGGCAAAATAAAAAGTAATCATTCGGCTGAAATTAGAATGAGATGAAAAGTTGATGTGAGTTTGAGATGGCAGGGGCAAGGAAAATATCTATGTGATACATTCAGCTTCCTGTTTAACATATGAATCATGCCTTTGACTCTAGGACATCAGCATTTACAACTGAGAGCAAAACATGGCTAAGTAAGTGTAAAAATAAGTTTTTAAGAAAACAAATGCATAGAGAGCATTTTAAAAGCAAAATGCGTAATATCACTATGGTAGTAGAGCTCTGAGTTTAGTGGCTCATGGAATTAAGATTAGTACTTGGACACAGTAAATCCTTCTCAAAATAATTCCCCAGTTCATTTTAGATTCTAATTCAGTTTTCCAAAGATCAGAGTGAATCCTGACCTCCTGGAAGCCAAAAGGAAATTTGGTATTGACATAATTGGGACCCTAATTGCTCTAGGGTGTTGAAAACTTGGAAAAAAGAGATAAATGGCAATTAAGGCATGTTTGCAAAGATGTTCATGCCAGCTGGTGTGGTATTTGTTTTCTTACATTATAATTTGCTAATGCAACAATATTCATACACTCACCAAACAGCCTTACTAAACAAAACAAACAGATTATTTCCTTATGTAAATTAAAGTAGACTTGCTTGGTAATTCATAATGTATGTCAGCTACATTTTGTTGATTTCTCAGGGGACACACTTTTGATTAATTGTTAGCTGTTTTGTTTTAAAATTTTGAATTGGAAAATTTTCCAATGCCCTAAATAGAGTGTGCTATGATTTAGCATGTTTATTTTACTTATATTTAGTAAACAAAACTAAAAAATTACCTCCATGTTAATTTTATGTCCCAGTAGCCACAAGTATTTGAAATGAAATATTTGATTTGGAAAAAAATTAAGTACAGCACACTTAATGTGGTTTAAATGTTATAGTCAAACAAATTCAAAGCTTTATGTGGAAATAATTTATTTTTATTGGAATACATGTAAAAATGTAAAGACAACACAATAGCATGTACTTCCCTTACATTGTTTATTTAAATTTAAGGAAAAAAATGAAGGCACTGAAAACTGTTGACACACTAATTTTAGCACACCCACAGAACTATGCATGATATGCCATGGTTGTCCACTCCATTTACTTCAGCAGAGTTTAACTCTCTTCCACTGAGGTCATTGCAGCACCTCCAGTTTCACTGTCACTATCTGTAGAGTCACTTGCACTACTTATTAGTTCCATTTCAGAATCGGATTGAGGCAAATCTGATTCAGAACTACTTGAACCACATTCTCTTTCGCTAAAGGATGGTTTTACCAATGGGTCTATGGGCAAGGGCAACTTATCATCACACTGCATCTTCTTCACTAATCATGCTTGACTGATTCTCCAGGAGCAGGAGATGTTGAGAAATAGAAACAAGCTTAGTGGTGAGTTCATTTGTTAGTCTATTCCTCTTTTTCGTCTTAACTGAGCTGAAAGCCTTCCAGTTCCGTTCACAAGAAGCTGCTGTTGGTGGAATGCTTAGGATCCAGGAGCAATTCTGGACAGCAGTCGGGTGTTACAGTATCCCTTCCACCATGTGAGAGGAGACATATTCTCTGCTCTCTGCCAAATGATGACTTTGCTCCAAAGTTTTTATTTTGCGCAGTACTCAGCAACGTCTGTCATCACAGCTATTTCGTCGATGTCGGCGATGTTCTTAGCTACTTTCATAACTGTATCAAGAGCAGTAGATAATTAGTGTACTGATAAATGTTGTCCTCTGTGTTGAGGATCCAAAAGGTTTGCTGCTAGATGAACTGGATGAGAGCAAAACTCTGATCTCTTAGTAAACATTTGTTTCGCATCTTCTTTTTTGGATAGAGGTGAAGAAGGCGAAAGCTCAATTAGATTTTAATTCAGTTGTCTGAATATCTCTGGAATATTTGAAAAGCTTGGTGCATCTCCTTCAAGTTTCTTGATAGCCACTGAAACTAGTAGTAGCAAATTGAATGCTCCTTGAACTAGAACCCAGAACACATCATTGTCGAGAATCTGCTTCCAGATGTTCATGAGAATAATCTAGGTTGCTGTGTCATATATTGAATTACACTGCAAACAGTTCTTTGTGTGCACCCTGCTTCTCTTCCTGTAATTTCTTCAAAGTCTGATTAGCAACATGATGATTGTTGAATACCTTCACAATCACTCTGTGGTTTGCCAATATAGTCTTCATTATATTCACACCTACTATGTCCTTTGACAGAAGATTCAATCCATGAGAAAGACAGTCAAATATTACTGAATGAGGATACTTTGCCTTTAATATTTGCCATGCAGCTTTCATGTTACTTGCCTTATCCATTACAAAGCCTTGTACTCTGGAGGGACCTGCACTTTTAATCTCTTCACTCAGTAATTTGGCTATGTATTCACCTGTATGACGAGAAGATATGGTAGCAGTTGCTTTCAGGAATATTGTTTCAGGTGTTGCTAACATAATGTTCAGTAAAGGATTTCCTTGTATATCAGTCCATCCATTTGATATTAGAGTCAGTGATTCTGCTTGACCAATCCTTTTAATAAGCATTGTTTGAACTCTGTTATACTCTTTATCTAAGAGAAAATGTGATAAGCGATATGGTAATGGTAACGTATGATGGGCGAATTAGTTTGTAATGTTCCTTCCAGTATTGATTTTCACTTATGGAAAGAGGTGCACCATTTGCAAATATAGCTTGAGCTAATGTTTCATCTGCTTTTTCTTGATCTTCTTTTGACATTTTGTCCACAAAGCTTGACTGTCTTGAACAACTACTCATGGTGGATTGCATATCTGGTAACAGTGATCTTGAAAGCGAGAAGCCTGCTTCTTCTTCCCCCAGACCTGGTAGCTCAACATTTTTTCATTTTCCATTTTTTGCAAATCTGCTATATCACTTGAGCTACCAAGTTCCTGTAGCAAAAGGGGGAAAACATTTTTATTTTAGCCTATTATAGTCTGGCCTCATCCATCAGAAGGAGAAGGAGAAGTGGCAAGAAGCTTGCTTCCCCCCTCCCTGCCAGAAAGAACACTCTGCTGCTCAACTTGCTGCTCAGTTGCCCTGGGACTGCAGAGCCAAGGGGAAGTATAGTCTGGCCTTTGCCATTGGCCTGAGGGCTAAGCTCACTCTGCTAGGTTGAAATAGTTAAGTATTTATCTATTATGTAATTTAAAAGAATATATTGTTAAGCCTAAGCCACTTTGGGTGCTTAGTGCAAATAGAAAAGCAGGATACAAATATTTTAAATGGGGGGTTTTCAACCTTTTTGGATCAGTGTACCTCTGGATGCAGAGCAGCAGGGAGGCGGGGGAGTGACACACGGCCAGATACAGAGTGGGTGGTGCACAGCTGAAAGTGGCCAGATGCAGAGTGGGTGGTGCACAGCTGAACACGGAGTGGCAGCGGGTGCCACGTGCAAGCTTTCCCTGCATCCAGTTGGTCAGGCAGCGCCTGTGGGATGGTGTATGGTGGCGCTCTGTCCCTACTCATCCACGCGTACCCCTAGGGCCTTCTCAAGTACCCACAGGGGTACATGTACCCTGAGATGACAACCCCTGTTTTAAATAAATTAATTAATAATAGTCCAGAGTTGCATTAACAACTTTTAAAAGTATAATGTTTTAAAACAATATAGATGCTAGTCTATACTGTGTGTTGTTTAGCTTATTAATTTGTTTACTTACATAGGATTCCTGAAGTAGACTTTTCTCAGCTGATGTTATTCCATCACTTCTTTATATTAGCTTTCTGTATATGACTTGTACTCTTTCAGGACAGGGTCTACATGTTATTAACTATTTCTTCATTCTTGTTGCATTGTTAGCATACTTCTGCCCTCAATATTTACATCTACCAACTTCCTTCCTTCCTTCAGTGGCTTGAACTTCACTATAATGATGCCCCACACTAAGTTTGTTTCTTTCTGATTAGGCATTATTATGACTACTTCAGACCAAAGCACTAAAAGACTAACAGATATTATGCAAACACTTCCAACTTCCCCAACTCAGGAAAAGAAATGAGACACTGCTCTGTGTGTTTGCTGAACTGAAAGTGAAGCAGAAACTAATCAGTTTTAGTTTTGGTTTTGCTTTCACTTGCAGGCTGAGATGAAATAAGAATTTTAGCTTTGGTTTTGATTTGACCTGCGCAGCCAATTGGGTGAATTCATAACTTGATTTTTGGTTTAGATTGTTATGTAAGTGTTTTACCCTTCTGTTTACAGTTCAGTAAAACACATATGTGCTCTCTCACACACTTCCTAGGGATAATCACTTGAAAAACATAGATTCATAGATTCACAGATTAAGGGTCGGAAGGGACCTAGTAGATCTTCTAGCCCGACCCCCCGCCAGGGCGGGAGAACAACAAAAAACCCCAAAAAGAGAAACGGGACTCAAATGAGTCCAGCCAGGTAGGCATCCAGCCTCTTCTTAAAGACCCCCAGGGTAGGGGCCAGC
>NW_017729031.1:70381490-70389376 GCF_001723915.1 Gavialis gangeticus
ACCCTCTGAGTGCAACCCCTCAGCCAATCTGCAATCCATCTGACTGTGTAGGCATCGATGCCACAGTCACCTAGTTTTTTAACTAGGATGGGGTGAGAGACGGTGTCAAAGGCCTTGCTGAAGTCCAGAAAGACTACATCCACCGCGACACCTGCATCCATGGCCTTGAATTACAACTTTGAATCTGCCAAGCTTACCTAATATTGTATTGGTATCCATTCGTCGTTACTGATGTATTTTATGAAACAATGAATTTTTAGAAATGGAAAATTTCCTACGGAAAAATAAGTACTGGAAAATTTTCTGCCCCACATAATGTAATAATATAGTAGTATAATAATGTAAATAGAACAGCAATTAGTCCAGGGGCAGGCAATGATTTTGGCTGGAGGATTGCTTCACAAGTTTTGATGAGCTGTCAAGGCTGCATAGGTAGCCCTGCCCCTTGACAGGTGCTCCACCCTCTGGTCACCTTCTTGGGACCAGAAGTCCCACCTCTAACCCTGGTGTTTGGCACTGGACGTCCCTCCCCTTGTCCCAGAAGTACTCCTTTTGGCAGGAGGGGTACTGCTACCTTGAAACTGAAACCCACCCCCTCAATCATATACTAAAAAAACACCATCTGTTTTAACTTACTTTCATTATATTTAAAAATATTTTTGTCCTGATTTATGTTTGCTTGCATAGTGTACCTATAGGCAATTGTATAATATCTCAAAATACAGTCCTACTCTTGTATATTGTATTTGGATGGTAAGGGTATGTATGTGGGTGGATGAGGTTGGGGAGTGTGTGTGGTGGGCTGTGGGGTTATGTCGGATGTGTGGGGGAGAGAGACGGGGCTGGGCCGGCTCCATCATGTGTGGCTCTGCGTGTGAGCCGCACATGATGCAGCCGGGCAGATCCCATGCCCAGGTTCCATGGTCCTGCCACTCTACCCTGGGTCCCCACCAACCCCAGGGCATTGAGCATGGGCTCCATGTTCCTGCCTGCCACTTGCCTACTTTTTTCTCCTGAATGCCCACCCACCACTGATGCCACTGTTTCCCAGCTGCTGCTGCTGCTCCACCTGCCCACCACCACTTTCTACCGTTCCCCCACCTGCTGCCCCTCTGCCACCATTTCTTGCCACCTCCCCACCTGCCACCCTTCCTGCCTGCCTGATGCTCTTGCTCCCTCCCTCCCCCCCAGGCCACCCACCCACAGCTTTGGCCCCAGCCCACCCTGGCTGGGACTGCACAGCGTGGCATTGAACCAGTCCCTCATTCCATCTGATCTGATCTTACTTTCCACTCGGACAGAGGGAAGGTGGGGAACAGCCAAAGGGTCACCAGGCCAGAAGCCGCAGAGGCTTCCTGTTGTGGAGAAGAGGGGGCTGGGGGGGAGGGGCTGGGCAGGCCTTGCTGCTCAGCTGCTGGGTCCTGCTGTTGCTAGTGCCTTGTCATCTTT
This sequence comes from Gavialis gangeticus, assembly GCF_001723915.1. NCBI lineage: Eukaryota > Metazoa > Chordata > Crocodylia > Gavialidae > Gavialis > Gavialis gangeticus. The sequence continues at coordinate 70,382,940 of NW_017729031.1, forward strand.
GACAGGCAACCATGCAAAGATGATAATTAATTTTCTAAATTTTTTAGGGGCCCTGTGGGCCAGATGTAGCCCAAGGGCTATATTTTGCCCTCCCCTGATTTAGTCATTGTACTTAACAGCAAGCACAATAAGTATCTTTCTGCACTGAAAGAGTACACAATTGCAGTAGATATTCAGTTATAATTAAAACAAAATGAAAGGAGTGATTCTGTAAAATGAAAATAATTAGGACCACATTTTTTATAATGGCAATGAGTTGAGGGCATGAAGAATTTTATTTGCAATCATTGGATATAATTACTGTATAATTAGTTGTTATTATTCCTGTCCATGTCTATACATGTAATATATATAATATTATATACAGATGTTCATATTTGAACAATATTGAACTCAGAGGATTTGTTTATATAATACTTGAAGAAGTGACAGTTCTTAGAGAAGAAATAAATTATTTTGTACTATAAAAGAGTGTCCTGTCAATAAAATGACAAATAAATAACATCTAAATGATAGCTCAGTGTATAGGCAAATGTCAAAAGACTTTCCAGCAGTTTTTTTTTTCCTTTTCTTTTTTAAGTGTGGAAAAATGGCTACTTCTTAAGGAAAAATAATAAATATGATGGGAACCTCACTTACTCCCAGGTCAAATGTTGCTTAAGAAGAAAAAGGAACACACAAAATGAGTCAGTTTACATGCTTTGGTAGTAGCATGAACCAAGAGGGTTGTCCAGAAGGAAATACTTCAATGAATTTGCCATTTTAAACAAAGTTTGGCTATCAAAAATCTTGAGGACAAAATTATGAATCTTTAAAGCAGAGGATTCATGCATGTTTTCTGGAACCTGAAAATCCATCAAGGGTACTGAAATGTCTTAACAATTCCTTGTCTATATAGTTGTCTAGAAAAGAGTAAGGAAAAATTAGGAAGTGTATGAAGAATGAAGCAGCAGAGACAGCTGTAGTAGATTTGGGGGGAAATGATGGCTTTAATGTAACAGCCGTTCTTCCAAAGATCCCTGTAAGTGGCTGAAATTTATTACAACTTGCTGGTGTTTTGTTTGTTTGTTTGTTTTTTAAATCAGCAAGGAATCATAGCAAAATACTCAGGCTAAAGTGCTTTAAATGCTTGATCCAATGGAACACCCTGCTTCAGAGTTCATTGAACTTACTGCATAGATTCCCATTAACTTCAGTAGTTTCTAGATCTGTCTGTTTGAAAAATGACATGTTCTTTACCTAAACATTGAATATAGGAATTTAATACATCCGCAGAGGACAAATGAGGCCACAGAACACTAAATCTTTCACCTTCATCAGTATTTTCTTTCATGTAATAGATGCTTCTCCCAGTGAAGTCAGTAATGAAGACATCTCAGCTGGAGCCCTTTTGGTAGAAGAGAGAATAGGCCACTGTTAGGATGGTAACCATTAATAATCCTTTTCATTTTTATTAGCCTTTGTTCTTCCAGGCATTCTGCAGTGACCCTCTTTTTGTCCAGTTGGAGGCAAGTGATGGATAGCAGTAAGAATAGGATGCTGAAAAGTATTCTGTAGAGCAGATGAAATTAATTTGTTTGCCAAACAGTTTGCACTTAGGCACTGTCACTGGGGCACTGAGATGCCCTGTTCCTAGGAGGGAATAAGGGCAGCTGCCAATCACCAGGGCAGCTCAGGTGACGGCTGCTGGGGCAACCATGCTGGTCAGGTGACCAGGAGGGGGCAGGGCCAGGCCTTTATAAACAGCCCAGGCTGAAGCCTAGCTGGCAGTTCCCTTCTGGTGGCCTGAGGTGCAGGAGCTCTGCAGTAGAGCCAAGCAGAGCGGAGATGAGCAGTGCGCACCCAAGGGGCTGCATCATGGTAAGGGTGGAGAGAATCCTGACTGGGAGGCTTTTGCAAGAGAGCCAGGTGGGCCTAGATCCTATGTTGTAGCCAGGAGGTGTATTGTTGCGTTATAGCCGATTGGCTTATGGTTCCGTTTAGTTATTGTTGTACCAGAGGCTGGGTGAGGCCTCCTCGCACCTGTAGGGGTGCAAGGAGGCCTCACTGGAGCTCCCCAGTGATCTGGGGGTTCCTGGTGCCCTGCAGGGTACCGTGAGTGGTGCTGGGCAGGCACAGCTGTTCGCGCCGGTGTGGCGCTGAGTTCAGGGGTGGGTTAACCCCAGCCCTGTGTGGGCAATAGGCGGTAAAGCCCAAGTAGGGTGAAAGACCCTGACAGGGGTCTAGGGGGCCAGGCACAGCTATGGCCACCTGAGCCCCAACCGGGAGAAGTACTGGAGGGAGAAGCCCAAGTAGGGCGAAAGACCCTGACGGTGGTCAAGGGAGCCAGGCATGGCTATGGCCACCTGAGCCCCCACCGGAAGAAGTACTGGAGAAGACCCGAAAGGGGAATAAGCTTTGTGAGAAGCCCGGTGAGGGCACCATAGTTTGGGGTGTAAGACTCTGGCCCTGAGAAGGGCAAAGAGGCTTTCGCGGCCAGGCACGGCTGAGGCCACCTGAGCCCCACTTGCAAGGAGCACTACTGAGAAACCCGCAAGGGCGCATGTTAGGCCCCAAAGGGGGGCCACATGAAGTGAAGCCCAGGGTGGGTGCTACTAGAGAGACGAGCCCAGAAAGGGCAAGTCCATGACTATAGAAAGCCAGAGAGGGCGGAGAGGAGCCCCAGGAGTGGGTGCATATTTGAGGGAAGCCCCACAAGGGGCAGGTATAGAGAGAAGCCCCGGTGAGGGCACGTATTGAAAGAAGCCCCGGAGTGGGTGCATATTATTGATAGAAACCCCAGGAGGGGTGCGAACTGACAAGAGTCCCAGAGGGGCTCCACCATAGTGGGAACCCCGAAGGGTCAAAGGGGCCAGGTAAGGCTCAGGCCACCTGAGCCCAATTGGGAAGAGTCCCAGAGGGGCTCCACCGGAGGGCGGACCCCGGAGGGTCATAGGGGCCAGGTAAGGCTCAGGCCACTTGAGCCCACTAGAGACGAGTACTATTAATAAGCCCAAGCGGGCTAATGACGAGAGGGGCGCCGGTTGTGTGACAAGTCCAGAGGTGCTAGAGAAGGGGCGCCGGTTGCGTGACAAGCCCAGAGGCACTAGAGAAGGGGCACCGGTTGCATGACAAGCCCAGGGGCGCTAGAGAAAGGTGCCGGTTGCGTGACAAGCCCAAGGGCGCCTGGTAGGGCGCAGAAAGGAAAGGGATCAGATAACATCTGGAAGAGTGGTGAGGCTTGGGGCATGCTAAAGGGGAGGTAGGAGGCACGCGTAGCCCATAAGGCTGGGGGTGTGCACCAGGTCACTCCATATGGAACGGAACGGGGACAGTATCGGCATAACATTCTGTACAAGGGATCAGAGGCAGCCTCCCATAGAAACTTATATATACCAACAAGACGTGGCGGGCGAGAAAAGAGGGGACTGGATCACCTACTTGACACGGCAGGGGGCGCTAGAGGGATCACGGCCGCTCCTAGCCCCCACTCCGTGACAGGCACCATGGGTCTTTTTAAGGGTGGTGGGTTTTTTTAAGATTGTCAAAAGTCCCGTGAACTGTAGATGAAAGCCCTTTTATTATAGAATAGTAAAAAGCAAAATATATGAAAATGTTGTTTTTGTTTCCACCTCTGTTGTGCTCTGCTTTAGTGACCCTCTGTATGTCTTAAGTGCCATACATTATTAAATAGCATCTTTCCTGTTTTTGACACCCCGCATTAGTACTTATTAGTACTAATACAAGATACTTCCATTTTAGACTTATTGTAATGCAATATGGATATCTCCCTATGAAACATTACACAAATAATAGCATATGATAATAAATTTAAAGATGGAAGCTAGTAGCTGAGCTTACTAAAGCTGTGTGAATTTGAATTTCAAGTGTATTGATTTCATTTTTCAGTGTTATTATAATGTGTTTCTAGGCATCAAAAGCAGTGCAAAGCCTTTAGAAAAATCACTGAAGATGCAGAAAAGTCTGGAAGAGGATGCTACGCTATTATGCTGCTGAAACTAGTTCACAAAATTTTGATTAAGCCATTATGACTAGCAGGAAAAGCAGCTGGTCGTGGGGTGGAAACCTAAGTGTTTATGAAGCAGGCAAACCTGTAACAAGCAAGAATGTGTCTGAACTTAAATGAAAAATGATGTCCATAATATTATAATTCCATATTTTTATCCTTTAAGACATGGCTTTTCTAAAGATTGCAAAGGAAGTAAACTTGCCTAAGGGAAATACTGAAAGGAGAAAAGCCAACGTGGGCTTCTGTTTGCCATAGGAGAAAGAAATTCCAGGTTACACCCAATTCCAGTTAAATATAATGTGGAATTTTGGGTGCACACAGGTTGGTGCCCTTTTTTCAGTTATACCTTAAAAACTGGTTCTGCATAGCCATTGGGATAGACGCTGTTGGTGTGATAGGTGCTGAACACTGCAGTTTTGGAAATGAATGTGTCAAAATATTCTTAAGTTTGATGTTTTTCTAACAGAACAAACAAGTGAACTTCTCTGTTGCTACATCATAGAATAAATTAAATGCTAATATTGTAATGCCCAAATCTTGCACATATTGCTCAGCACAAACTGTTCAAGTGGAAGTGCATGGGCCAAGGAAGAAGAGAACTTGTCACTGCTTCATGACTCCAGAGCAGCCATTATGCCAGTGTCAGCTCCTTGAAGCTATCTAGCAAGGTCTGCAAGAAACTCTACATCTACTTTTTCTAACTTAGAACTGATAAATGGCAGCTCTTTTTCCACATTGCGGCAAAGTTCAGACCTACCAAGCAGCACTGGTACGTGTTGCTGACGCTTTTGCTTTGTGTGCACTCTGGAGTCTTTTAGTCAACTGGTATTTCCAGAGCTGTCTTTTAGTTAAGATATGCATCAGGGAGGTTACTGAGTGACCAGTAGTTACTATACAGTGGTAGCTGAGATGCAGTGGTTTTTGCTTGTTAGACCAAGATTTAATGGAAATTAGTAACTGAATGAAGTTGACTGAAAACTACACAGACGGAGGAGGTGAGGGCTTGGGACAAATGAAAGTTTAAAGTGAATGGTCACTATCAGGAAAATGCATATACAGTTGTTAACATTTATATTTTTGCTGATAATACCAATGAAAATGTGTCGATTATGTGATGAACGTTAGCAGGTGAATTGCATGTTGCCTGTTACGTCCTAGCCTGCTAACAGCTCTGGCCTATTCTTAGCTGTTAAAAGCCAGAACAGTAACCACTGATGTGTGATTTCATACCATTTAATAGTTTATATGAAAACGGATAAAATAATTAAATTGATGCTTTAAAAAGAGGGGGTTGGTATATTGTAGTAATACATCTTTAAAAAATCGGGTCACTTGTTTTTTTTTTCTACTTTATCCCCTCCCCCACTGTCTCCCATCCCTAAATCTTCATTCAATCTTCTTTAATTCAGTATTTTTCCCCTTATTATATTTTTCTTGTTTACTCAAGGGTCTGTGAAGCATGTCATCTCTGGGGCACCATCAAACAATGTCCTCTGTTGTTGTAATGTTGTTTGTTTTTAATTGGAATGGCATGCTGTCTGACTCCACAGTAATGAAGTTTGTTGTCAAGTACTCAGTTAGAGTCCAGGCTTTTTGCAGTGTGAATGGTGCAGGCCTTCAGGAGTCGAGGCATCAAGGCAGAGGAATCAATTGCTTATAAATAAGTGAAATGCTGATTTGTCATCTGCATGTATTCAGTCTCAACTGAGACAGAAAATAAAGCTAGGGGAATAGGGAAAGGAGCTTTGGTTGGAAATGGACTAAATGAAAGAGAGATCCTTTGAAAAGGAAAAGAAAAATGGAGCCAGAGAAATAGTCAAAATAGTTCACAGTGAATGAACATTGAGATGAGAACAAATGCATTTAAGGAAAGCAAAACTAATCTAAGTTAAAGAATGAAAAAGAAACAGAAACAAGAATGGGGTAACTGACAGAAACAGCCTGCCTGTCCCCGCTCCCCTGCCTGCCCTGCCCTTCTGGCCTCATGCCTCCCCCAACCTTTCCCCACAGGCTCTGCTCCCCTGCCCGCTACTTCCCATTCCCCTCACCACCTTACTGGTGCTCCAGCGCTGGCAGGCTCTGGGCCCACTCTAGACTGGGGAATGGAGCATGGCTCCAGCGCAGCCCCCTGTCAGTGGTGCTGGCTCTGCACTGCTGCTGTAGTCCTTGGCTGGAGCCATATTCTGTGCCCTAGGCTGGAGTGGGCACAGAGCTTGCTAGTCCTGGAGCAAGGGGAAGGTGTTAGTGGGGAAGGGGAGAGGGGCAAATGGGGGAGCAGAGGCTGTGTGGGGAAGATGGTGGAGGGCAGAAGTGGTGGAGGGGTAGGCAGCAGTTCTTTCCCGCCCCCCCCGCCCCCCACTGCCTCATACTTGATATCAAGACGAGGGCTTTTTCTCCATGTTAAACGCAGGGGTGGGGACCTTGTTTT
>NW_017729031.1:70394376-70411032 GCF_001723915.1 Gavialis gangeticus
GGAGGTTGTTTGGCTGTGTGGGGAAGATGGTGGAGGGCAGAAGTGGTGGAGGGGTAGGCAGCAGTTCTTTCCCGCCCCCCCCGCCCCCCACTGCCTCATACTTGATATCAAGACGAGGGCTTTTTCTCCATGTTAAACGCAGGGGTGGGGACCTTGTTTTGGAATCAAGTATATATGGTAATTTACTCAAAGGCTTTCCTATGGTGCTGATTGTTAAAATCTTTGCTACGGTGAATCTACACTGTAAGCGTTCATATTAAATACTGAACATAGGAAAACAGCCTTCTCCTAGCAATTTTAATGGACTGCTTTGTATTCCACAAAAGACTTTGTAAGAGTTGGATTTGTTTATTTTAATGACCTGCATCTCTGTGGAAGAGAGATGTAAGATATCTAGAATAACTATCTTTAAATCTTTATTTCTGTGCTATTTTGTTTCACTTTCTTTTTTTTTTCAGTGTGTAGGGACATACTGTACATGTACCTTTGATCATAGCCTACATTGCATTTTTTTCAGTAGCTGGAAATATACTTGCATTTTGTAACTATTTGTAATATTTAGTAATGTTGTTTGTGATAAAGAATGCGTTAGGAATATTAGTTTTCATGTGGGTGTTCCTTTTTAATGAAAAGGATACCATATGTATTCAAATCTAAGATGAACCCCCCAAGTCAGCATGGGGGTAAGGGGAGTCCTTTTTCTTAGGTTCGCCTACAAAATGTGTGCGTGGGTGGCGGCAGGCAAATGCTGTGTCTCACATTCTGGCCCTGAGTCTGGGTCAGAGTCAGAGTGAGATCCAGAGTGTCCTCCTGCTCAACTTGCCCTCTAAAATGTCTGCCCTCCCTTCCTGTCAAGTGCAGCTCAGCTCCAGCTCCAGGGCACGGAGCACATGGAAGTTCTGTCCTTACCAGGCCAATTGGCAGTAGCAGCACTGCTGTGTGGCTCAGCAAGGGCAGTGCTTCCATGTGCTGTAGAGCCGAAGCAGTATCTGACAGTAAGGGGGTGGGGAGAAGGGGCAGAGATTGTGGGAAGCTAAGGAGGGTGCTAGTGGTGGGGGGCAGGGGGCAAAGGGGCTACCTGACCCCACCACGAGTTTAGCAGTGGCAGGAAGACAAATTTAAAGCAACCCTCCAATAATTAGATTCTATGTCTAGAAAAATGTAACACTTTTATAACTTTTTTCCATATATTGAATCTAATTATTGGGGAATTATCTTAAATTCAGGGTCATCTGAAATTCAAGTAAATATGATAGCTCAAGAAAATTTACAGATCGTCATTTACTACAGTGCTAAAGTGTCCATTACTAATCTAAATGTATTTTAACTTATTGTTTAGATGACAATTTGAGACATTACTTTTTATGTTACTTTATCCTAATGCTGTGTATAGCATGAAATGTGTGTAGGCATCTCAGCTCTGAAATGCAAATCTTTTCACTCCTAATGCAAGAATCTTGTATCTCTCCCACTATTGGGCTGGCATTTTTTCATCTCTGGAAATGTAATAAACCTTATTTAAAGCTTTCTTTATTGCAGTGTGGCTACATAATACTATGAGAATGTATCCAAATGTGTACATATGTAATCCACTCTATAAATTTCTTTAAAATGTGCTAAGATTTCATACTGGAAATCATTAAAAAAAACAAAAACCTTCTTCGTATTTAGTTTTATTTGGTTATGGCATACAATCCCTTTGGTGTTAGCTGACAAGTGCTTTATGCATGATAGGAATGTGAAGTACAGAATGCCAGCAAAATGATTTGTAATTCATTACTATGTTAGAAAATCTTTCTGAAATAGACAATTTTTAAAAATTACTATCATAAGTATCTCACTATTTATTTGTAATGGAGTGATAAGAGCATAAATATTGAAGAAGTATATAGTACATAAGAAGAAAATATATGCTTTCCTTTGGGTAGCTTTTTGTTTACTCTCTTTTCAGTTTGCAAGTATCTCCATTACATCTTATTTAAGGACTAAAGGGGTAATTGAGGCACTGATGTATCTTGTATGTTGTCTAGTCTGGTTAACCAAATATTAAAATCACGTTTTGTAGGTTTGCAGTTCAGCCATCACACTTCTTGCACTTTCATACAATTTATGTCTTGTAACGCTTCTCTATTTGTCTTGTCACTGCTACATTTCTTTTAGTATATGCCAGGGATGAATTTCTTGAAAGAATATGCCAGTAATAACTTTATTTTGGTATATATTTGGTATATGCCAGGAATGAATTTTAGCCGGTCTGCTGCATAACTTCAACTATACGTTCTAAAATCTTTGTACTACCTCATTTTTATAAGTGAATTAAACAGTGGTTTGACAATACCTATTCACCATCTGTATCTAATAGCCAATATAATAAATTGTCTTCTTGTAGTCTTTTATATCACTTTAATTGCTTGTGTTATTTAACCCCCACAAGCATACTCTCACTTTATGCCTTGCCTGGATTATTTAATATATGTTAAAAGCTGCTTTGATTTACGCATATTCATTGTATTTGATTTAATTGGAAACTTCATGAATGTAATTGAGGGCATGATGGGTTCTTAATTGTCAGTCAGTATCCTTAATGTCAAATTCTGGAAAATGTCTCAGTAGCACAGGGTCAGAGCTATGAGTGAAGTCACAAAGGCTGTGACTAATGGAGAGAAATACCAGCATAATTTTAGTTAGGGCATGTAATGTTCTACTTGCGAAGTATTAATGTAATATGCATACAGACTGTTAGAGAAGTTCTTAAAGTGTATTTCTCAACATTTCCCTGCTATCATATGCACAATTTGTCTGGTATTTCTTACCTGTTATGACTCTGACATAAAAGAAAGTGACAAATGACAAACACTGAAAAATACTATTTTAAATCCATTGATTTCTGCTCTGAGGTAGAATGCTGGAGTATTTGTGGAAGGAGAACTTGAAAAGGTTCTGCAAGACTACTGTAAAGTGTCATAAATGTCCTTCATGATTCGTACTCTACAGTGACTGTCACCTAAGAAGTGATGTATCTGCCTTTGTTCTATCAAAAGGGCATTGAAAAGCTATTGAAAAGAGGTATGTTTTTAGATGGAAAAAAGGGAAACAATGGGATGATTGCAATTTGGAGAAACATTTTGCTCAAACTTCCCTGAAGGGTGTTAGGGTTTAGAGCCGTGGAATTTCCTTGGGAGCAGAACTGAAGATGTGTGTGTTAGTGGGAAGATTTATAAACTCTATGGAGTCACAGAACAAGTAGCTTCAGGGCAAGAGAGAAGAACCAAAGGATCATGATTTAATGAAATACAGGAATATTTATGAAGCATGCTAGAGAAGTCAACAGGAGAGACAGTGCTGAAGCCTACTCAAACCAAGGAAGTTAAAGCCACAGGGTTCTAATATGGGTAGCCCAAACAAAGCAGCATTGAACAGAGTTAGTTGTGTGATAGCACTTTATTGCAACAGCTTTCATTGCAGGATTGCAAAATATTTACAAATGCAGAGCAGCCTCATACGGCTGTATTCTCCACTTTATATACTGGGGAAACTAAAGGGGAAAAGATTAAGCTCAAAAGTTTCCACAATCCACTGTATGAGTATCAATTATTAGGCAACCAGTTTGGCAACACTAGGACTTGGTATCAGCTGAAGATAATGAGAGTTATAAATGCTGAATATTTTACCACTAGCATCTAAAGACTGAGAGGCCATTCTGCCCTCAGTTACATAAGTGCAGCTTTTAGTGGCATTAATATCAGGCCCCAATCTCAGGCACCCTCATTTAATGGATACATTTTACAAATTTGGTCTATATTACTTTGCCAATATTGTGCAGTAAATCTAACTCTTGGTTAGATAGAATACAGCCTTCTGTGTGTTTCAGTTGTAACTACTGTATTGTAGCGCCTTTTTCCTGATCAAATGAATATCCATCCAGTACATAGTCACCTTCAGATGGTAGGAGAATGAATATTCAGTACATATTCACATGCAGATGGTCTCAAGACTTTTCCAGTCCTTTGCACTTGCTTGAATAAATCTCAATAAATAGAATTGCCCAGCTATTGTGAAGGCTTTTTTCATAAAAAAGTGTGAATTTTGCTGAATCAATACATTTTTACATCACTTTAATCCAGCTTGGGTTTTAGTATCAGCAGTAATTGTTATCACTTTTTAAGGTTTACATAACCTCATATATCATAATGTATATAATGTCAAATCTGGTAACTTTCATGAGGTTTCTCTGCTGCTTTTGTTTCAGATTCTAATATCATAGTTATACAAGCAGAAATGAAGTCACTTGCACTGAAGCCAGGTAGTCTGAATGTTCACCTATACAACTCATTATCAGCACCTGGCCTTTTACCTCCACTGCCTTAGAAGTACCCTTATAGATATTTTGAACCCAACATTTTAATTACAGTTATGTTGTTAGAATCCAATGAGAAAAAAATCTTGATTTATTGAATGACTACTTGGAAAAAAGTTTAGGGCATTAAAAGTGAGCTGTAGATTAATGTTATGTACACTTTGCCCTGGACCAATATCTGGATAAAGAGAAAAAATAGATGCTTCCAATATTCAAACAGATTTGGACTGATATAAAATACAGCTACTCTGAGATTTTTCTAGGCTAACAACTCTGTTTTTGTCCCTTTACGCCCATTAGTGAAAACACTGCCAACATGAGCTCATAACAGATTATAGCTTCAAGAACTGAAGCTCTCAAAGGTTTCAATTAGTTGTATGATTTTTGGATCAGTAAACACTGGCATAATATCAGGTGGAAATCTGCTTTATTCATAATTATCCAAAAATATATTACTTGTTAAGATTTAGCGCGCTAGAGGAAAAAAAATCATTAATACTGAAGTCCAAATACAAGTTTGATTTGTCAAGAAATGATTGACTGGACTCTTCCATCCAAATGGGAGTTAAAACCAAAGGTATACTCTAATATGAGAAGGAAGCTGTTTAAGAAAAGGAAACAAATAGGCATTTGAGAGAACAGCAGCTTTGAGAGGAAAGATACCTGGAAATACTTAGTTTCTAATGTTTTTTCCTGAGTGTTGGAAAGGCATCATGAATGATATGTGAACCTGTGACTTGGGGAAAGTCTCTGTAGTCAAATGTTCAAAGATGGTGAGAAACAATGGCTGCTCAACTTGAGAAACTTTGGAATTCATTTTTTAAAGTACTGAGCTCCTGTTGGCTTCAAACAAATTTGTGTGGTCAGTGATTCTACATGAAGGCTTAATTAAGGTGTTTGGGTACCCAAAAATTGTCATGCCAAAATCAACAACCGGTTTATAAAAAATAAAGCATTACAGTCTCTGTCTCACTTCTGCAGCTGAATACTTCTTTCTCTCTGAAATGCTAGAAATGTAAAAGTGATTGTTTATAAATCTAATCCAGTGACTGCTAGAAAAGGTCTTTAAATAACAATAGGAGGAGAAATGGTAACCATATTCTGATACTAATCAACCTGTTATTGCCAGATAATTTTATTGTACAAAAACAATGTTGAATCTAGTCATCTTAAACAGTTCAATGCTCCCTAGATTGAGTAGGTGCAAAGGTGCACATGCCACATGCTGCCCATGTAAGTCCAATGAGCAAGCTGAAAAGAAAAAACAAAAACAAAATAAAAGAGAAAATGCATCTTTGGTGGTTTTCATCGAATGCTCAACCTTGTGTGCTTGATGTACATCACTTAACTTGCAGCTTTTGAAAGAAGTGATCCATAACTTTATCTCCCAGGAAAATACTGAACTTTTTTGAAGATTTTGCCATAAAATGAGAGGTGGGAAGTGGGTTTTTTTTCCTTCTAGCAGGTACACTTTTTCATGGTGTACCCCTTCTCCCTCCCCTCCCCAACTCCACAGCATCTCTGTGTCTAGCTTTGTGTTCTTTGGGCAAGATTCACCACTAACTTTCCAGTAACTTTGTGTCACACCATTAGTACACAGCAGCTGGAGTACATGGATAAGTCTGTAAATAGGTTTATTAATTTTTTTGTTTTTCTGCCCCTGACACTAGTATTTCAAACAGAACTGTACTTTGTCAGAGGGTTGGTTTTTTTAATGCTTTGTAGAATGATCAGTTAATTTTATGAAGAGAAATATATAGAAGTACCTTACTAAATAGTCAAAGCCATTGTATGCTGAAGCAAAATCTAAAAGTACTACACAGTGAAGGCTGGTCAGCACAGAGGCGCAATCTAAACCAGTGTTTCCCAACTTTTTCTGTCCCATGACACACTGGCCAAACACAAAATGGGAGGCAGTGCTGAGCACCCCAATGCGGAGTGGGGGAGGGGGTGATGATCGGCCAAACACAGAGCGGGGAGGGCTGGCGAGGGGCCAAAAGCTAAGTGGGGGGGGTATCAGCATGTGCCTGGCCAGGGCACAGTGTCGAGGTGGCAGTGGTACTAGCTGTAGCCACGCCCCCCCCCCCCCCCCCCAGATTCCACGGCACACCTGGTTGTGTCCAAGGGCAGGCCAGAGTGCCACGGCACACCAGTTGGGAAATGCTGCTCTAAATTCTGAACCAGCCACACGTGGGCCACATGTAGCCCATGAGGGGTTAATATGCAACCCTACTTCTTCCACCCAGTCACCACTTTCCCCATTCCAGCTGTACCAGCAGCCAGTATCCAGGTTCCCCTTTTCTCCTCCAGTTTCCATTTCCTGCCCTTGTTTCAGAGGGTGCTGTGGTATGGCACAGTGCAACCTGCAGTGCTTGGGGGCCCTGCATGGCACTACAGTGGGGAGCTAGAGGTGAGGGCTGGAGTGCAGCAGGGAGTAAACTACCTGAATAGTGTGCATCCTGGGAGGCTTGTGCCTTGCACTGGTATGACTTACATGGCATGAGCTCCCTGGTTGCTTGGAAGCTGATTAAACGTGGTCTAAAACAGAGTAGAGGGCTTAGTTCAGCAGATTCAGTGCAGTTCCACTTCAGAAAGGTAAGGCAGGATTTAAAAGGGCTGAATGCAGGGGATGCATGTAACCTGTGATATTGCTGTATACATGCAGGCAGGCTATGCTGTGTGACTACTGCAAGATGAGAAACAAAAGTATTACCTCACTAGAAACAAGATTTTTCTACCCTATTTTAGTGCGTTCATCTCTCAGCACTAGTTTGCAGTCTTGAGAGTTTGCAGTGTATGACACCATACTTCTGTCACAGATCCAGATCTTGGTTTTGCCCAGACAAATGTAATTTAGGAGGGAAACAAGGAGAAAAAATCTGGGGCCCACATTGTTGTGTTAGAGCAGTGGGGTCAACCTTTTTGGTAAGCATGCCACATGCCCTCACTCTGTTCCACTTCAGTTCCCTTTTCCATGCCTGATCAGGTACACAGTGTACACACACATCTTTAAATGTTTTTTCTACATGCCTCATGGTAGCAGGTGGCTCGTGTATGCCAAGTTGCTTGTGTGGATGGAGCATCCCACAGGAATCCCCAGTGTGCTCAGTGGTGGACCCAGAAGTGAACCAGAAGCACTTCCAGTCCACTTCTAGGTCTGCCACAGAGTGCACGGGGGACCCTCCCCCCTGTCCCCTGGCTTGGTGATTGGTGCCTCCTGGGTCTAGCGGGGCACCTGTGGTCCCCCCGCGGTTGATCGCCAAGCCAGGGGGTTGCAGGAGGAGTCCCCTGCATGCTCAGCAGTGGACCCAGAAGTGGACTGGAAATGCTTACGATCCACTTCCAGGTCTGCTGTCCCACCACTCTCCTGTGGGTTCCATCTGCCCCACCATCACAGTGTTCATGAGTCACACCTGGTACTTTGATGCATGTAGAAAAAACATTTAAAGCTGGGTGTATAGCCGAATCGCTGATTCTCTGAATCAGCATTGAATCTTCAGATTCAGATTCAGCTGAATTGAATTGGGACAGTAATCCAAAGCAACGGATCAAATCACTGCCCCCAATTTGGGCCAAATCTGAATCAAATATGGCCCGTTTCGCACACACCTAGTAATCACATCTCAAACCTTATTTTTTTTGTTGTATTAGTAACTACTTTTACTTTTTGTGTTTGATCTCTGTGTCAGTTTGAAAGTCTGTTTGAACCAACTTAATTTGTGAATATATTCTTGAGCTAGCAGCTGTTCTGTATGTTGATAGTATTGATAGGCTCTTTTAAAAAAATTCTCCATGTTAATTAAAAAGATTCTGGTAGTCAATTTTTTTTCTTCATGCCTCAGGTGCCTAAAGAGTTCTTTTCTCCCTGATTTTTTTTTTAAATGGCTTGATACATTAGCTATTCCAGGAAACACCTTAACTTATTTTCCAACGGACACTGTAGAAACATGTTGGAACAAATTTTTAGCTGGATTGTCATCACAATTTTTGTATATGTATCAGTTGTGTCTGATATTTATATATGCAAATAATTGTATGCCTCACTTGAATTTACTTACAGAAAACCAATTTGTGCATGGAAATGTGGGTTTTGAATGTACAAGTCAGTTTGTGCACAAACAATAAGGTTAATTGGGTGTTTTGCTATTGCTTGTGCATAATCAGTTTTGGGTCTTTTCATTCTGTGTACAGTACCAAACACAGTGAAGTTTTGCCCTTTTGCAGCTGAGCTGCACAATGTTCCTTGATTTGGGAACTAAAATCAATGGCCTGATTTCTTCTCTCAGTGAATATCTTGGAAAAAGTTATGCTAGTGAAAGAGATGCGTTGGAGTGGAAGAGTAATATTCAACCACAACACTTGCCTTTGTTTGTGGGTTGTGAAACATATGTTCATTTCTGTCAGTTCACCCTATTTAGAAATTGGCTTCCAGAATATGTACCAGTTGCTGCATACCAAGAGCAAATGACTGCTTTGTGTTTGTCTATTTTCATGCATCTAGCACTCTTCTTGCAAATATCTTACAGGATTTCACAAAGGAAAGCTAGAGTCATTATTCCTATTTTATAGATTGAGGTAACAGAGCTACAGAAACTGAAATGCTTATCCCAAAGTTGTAGATATAAAGTAGTAGAGTGTGGAACCCCGTTACTTGCAGTCCAGTGCCCTGTCTGCTGTACCTAACTTGACATGATTTAAGCTTTGTTTTTGTATCCTGTGTCTATGGATTCTGTTGTTCTACATTTCTCCACCTTGTAAGTACTGCTCATATCATTAATAGGACTATTTGTTTTGTGTTTCAAGTGAAAACATTTATTGAAACAATAAGAAATTGTAGACTGTCACATCAGCAAGTAAAATAAAGAATATATGTTATGTTGCAAAAATAAAATTCAGGGACACTGATTGGTTTGGTTAGACTTGCCCATTGCGCAGATTTGCCCATTTCACAGCAATAGAGGTAGCTGAGGTTGTTTTTTCCTGAATTTGCCTGTGTCAAATGAAGTGGATGTAATTTTAGCATCCCTCCTACCACTTCAAACAGTGTAGCCCAAATCACCAGCTGATTATTTTTATGTGCATTTACTCCCATGCTATTTGTGGTTAAGTATGAGAAAATGGTATGTACCGAACAATTTTTCCTCATCTTTAATTAAACAAATGCTACTCTGCCAGTGTGAGTGGACTATCTGCATACTTGAAGTTATAAGGAAAATATAAAACCTAAATACCCTGTCATTTGAATTTCTCTCCTTGCATCTTCCTTTGTGTGTACGTGTCAATACGGCCTTCCTTTGCACATTATGCCTGGTGAGTGTTTTGGCCATTGTGCCCCCCCATCCCCGGCCCCGCTGCCTTTTTTTTTTTTTTTTTTATCTGTGACAGGTTACAGTGTTTATATACGTGGTTTTATCAGGGTTGATTGTGTAGTTTTGCTATTGGACTACACAATAGATTTGTATAGGATGGTTTGGTAACGGTGATCCTGTTTCAGATGGGGTGGGGGTGGTTTAGGTGACCTCTGGAGGTTCTTCTCATCCCTACTTTTCTGATTTGCATATGTAACAGTTCAGCACAGCAGTTTAGCCAGTGGGCCAATCATATTGCTGTGATTTAGTGAAGAATTTAAATTGCTTTGTATGTCATTCTCCTTAGAATTTCCTCAAGAATTAACTCCTACAATTTTCAACATCAGTTTATAAAATGTCCATGTATGAGAGGAAAAAAATAACGTGTTCTTTCCTATATAATGTTTGTATCTCAAACAAAAGGATTCTACTGCCTACTTAAAAAATCCTTAATAATAAAAATATTCTTCATAATGTTTGTTCTCATACTGTCAATTCCATTCATTATATATCATCTACACAGATATTAACAATGTGTCTATACTCTGCCTAGTTTGCAACCTTTGGAAATAGGTTCTGGGTTTACAGTGTAGGTCAGCAGTAGTCAAGTAGGGGTCTTTAAAATCTATTTGAAAAAAAACCCCACGACTTAAAAGCTGTTAAAAGCAACTCTAACTCAGCAGCTATGTCCATACCTGTGGAGTTTGAGAAACAAAAGATAACTTCTTTTGTAAATCTGCTAATTTTGGGTAAAAATCATAATGTTAGGTGCTTAGACACCAGAATGAGGAGAAACAGAGGGTCCGAAGTCAAAGAAATTTTCTGGGGAATTCTTAAGTTGGAGAAATCTCTGGAGAAATACATGGGAGCATATTAAACATTCATATTAACATTTAGAATATAGGAGCATGGGCAGTATAAAATGGGAGCATGTTAAACATGCTTATTAATATTAATTAAAATGGGAACATATTAACATATAACTTCACTTTCCTTATTAATTTGGGAGTGAATAGGACATGAAAGGGTATGGAGCTGAAGCACTGAGCTGAAGAGGGAACAAGAGTAGCAAGTGTGGTGTGTATATGCATGAGTATTGTTGAAGCAGTGGCAAGGGGTGGGCAGAAGTAACTGATGCGTGAGAGTTTGGGAAAATAATAATTTGGTTATTGGACAGATGATGAGGGTCTGTTGTTTCCCTCTAGTTCTCAGGGTTTTTTTAAATCATTGTCGTCATCTGCTCTGATGGAGTAATCCAAGTTTACATTGAATAAGCTTTGTATATGTTTACAAGATTGAGCATGACTTTCCATCCAGGAGTTGTTGTGAAAAACAGAGTTCAACAAATTGGCACCATTTGCTCTGAGATTGTCAAGTATACCATAGCTAGAGTAGATTTAAAACCTTGACTGAAATGCCGTGATTTAAAATTGGCTCAACTGCAGGGAAACTAACATTAGGAATAGGAGCCTTAGTTTTATTTGAGCCAGTATGGAGGTAGAGCAGTTGGAAAAGACAGTTACTGTAGCGTAGTTTCTCAAACACATTCATAATGTGGACTGCACCTTAATATACAAGAACTGTGCTATGGACACCTCCTTGGAATTTTATTGTCATCCTTTCATGTATTCAAAGTCATCAAAACTTTTATGCATATAAGAAATAAGAAGAAATGTAATGCACTGTGAAAGTCTTTAAATGTGATTAGCAGATGGAAATTAGGAGAACCAGTACCATTTGTCTAATTTTCTACAAAACACCAGTGAGCGCTTCACAGCCCACTAGTTGTGTGGATCTTAGTCTGTCAGCTACATTCATACTGTGACTCAAATATCTGATTTCCCTGCATGATGCAGAGCAAAGAAGAGAAACACAGAATTTGTAGTGGTCTCTGCTAATTTTACTTGATCTTTTGCATAACTCGCATACTTAGATATCCGGCTGTATTGTCATTGTTCTCTTTATAATCTGCATAAAAGTTTGTCATCAAATTCTTTTGGGACTTTATATATGTAAATCTTGGAATCTTGGCTCTTGTTTCTATAAGCAATGCAATAATAGTGAATTTCTGGCTAGCCATTTACTAGCAGTACATCAAATACTTGAGTAGGGCACTGAAAATGTTGAAATGAGCCATTGAGTAAGCTCTGTTCAAAACTCAAGGAATTGTAATCTTGTTCATCCTAATGTTCAGATGTGACTTCTGATCATTCCAGTTATATAACACTGTCCTCTCAAACTCAAGGTACCCCTCAAAAATGCCAGCTCCTAATTTTCACTCTTTTTTTTAACTAAGGGAAAACAACAGAACAATTTTTCTGTTGTATAGAAATCAGAAAAACCATAACAGGTCAAAATGTTTTTCACATTAAATAGGGTTGTATTTGAAATCTCTGGGTTTATGTTGTTAATTATGCATAGGTGTTTTCACACCTAACAGTGCAAATATCTGTGACACCCTTAAAAGGATCTTACAGCATCCCAGAGTGCTACAGCACCTGGTTGAGGACCACTGATCTAGGAAACTGAGCGACACTAGGACATTTCTGACTTACGAAGAGGCAGCCTGATTTGGGTCCAAATGCAGATCATGTACTACCAGTACTGGACAAAGGAAGCAAATGCAGACTGGTTAGAAAACCACCATCCTAAATACTTGGTGAAAGTAATCAAAACAGTTCTAGTATGTGCTTTTCTTTTTTTTTCTGTTTGTTTTAGCAATTCCTTCATCATAATCTGCCTCTTTATCAGGGAAACTCATGCACAATGTGCTGAGCATCTGGATGACCTGGCTACTGGAATAGTCAGCACAGCAATGCACTGAGCAGTGCCAGAACAGGACAGTATTATTCAATAGGGAGTGCCTGGAGACAGTTGATTCAGTTGTTCTCCATATCACAGCTTCACAATGAGCGATTTGGCAGGAGAATCCATGGCAAAATGACCCACAGATATAAAGCCCCTGGACTACTAGATGCTTGGCCCTCAAACTCCCAGCATGTATTCAGGTGTACATACCAGAAGATGCTGGGAAGGTTTATCCATGAGTTACACTAGAATAGCTGTTTAGCAATGCCTATTAGTAGAGTTTTCTTGCAGCTACCAACTCTGTGAGCTCCATCCTTATGTAATTTCATAATATCTGGTTATGGTTGTGGTCTGCTCCAATATTGGTATCAGTTTGTAACAGTGTAAAACTCAGTTGTAGTTGCACTGTGTAAATATGCCATGTGCCAACATCCTTATTGTCTAATATTTTCAGAGAGGCAAAGCACCTACAGTTGTTTCAGTCATGTTTGCTCAGTAGTGAATCACCTCTGCAGGGCTGAGTTGGACAACTCAGTGCCAGGGCAACTCTGATACATTGTCAGTTTTCAAAATCATTTTGGCCTTAGGGATTTAGAACTGCTAATCATAAACAATACAGGTTAGGGGGTAAAAACAAAATAAGTGTATTTCTGTACAATAGTGAATAACTATATGTGGCTGAAAAGAATAGGTATACTAAAATTGAACCTAGAATACTAAACAGTGCAAGTATATATCATTTGCTTATCAGGTTCAGTACTGTCCATAATGATGAAATAGGAAAGGATATATGTCACATTAGATCAAAGAAAAGAGAATCATGTTTTGTATTTCCAGAAATGTTCTCTTAAATGCTGAAGGTCAGTTGTGTATCTTGGTATATTTCTATGAAGGCCCAATGGAAACCAAAAAAAATGGATGAACGTGATATATTGCATAGTTAATAATGCTGGCACATAGGATGTTTGGCAGAATAACAAGATACTCAAATTACTATAAAACTTCAAGTGAAGCATATAATTTTATATATATATATATGTATATAGCTGGTTAGAAAATCCAAACTAAAATGTTTCAGCTACTATGTAACTCTGTGCATGCAGTAATTTTTTATTTCTTCTAGAAATGAGGATCATTAGTAGTAAAGCTGTTATTCTGGAATTATTTGAGGCATATAGATATAAGGGCAAAAGAAAAGCTTACTGGCAGTATAATAGTGCCAACCATAACAATAAAAAGAAAGGAAGCCCATTGGCTTATGACAGAAGAAACAGAATTGACAATGACTTTGATCTACTGAGATATGTCCTTAAAATAATAATTCTCCTTAGCAAGACTAGTAAAGACAAGGAGAAAGTAGTAGCACCCTTCTAATGACTCGTCAATAAAAAAATAAGGAAAGGAATGCTTGGTACAGCCAAGCTATACGAAACAGCTGGTTTCCACAATATGCTTTTCACGATATGAAGGGATTTAGTTAATGAATTTACTGAAACACTGCCAATTAGTTTGAAAAATCATGGATAACATTAATTACAGGAAGCATGTGGAATGGGATGTCAGCATGCAAAAGAGAGTGCCTTTTTTTTCTAGTATAGGTTTCCCTTATCAACCATGGGGGTTAGGTTCCCGAAAGTTCCCATGATTGGTAAAACTGGGAGGGCTGGGGGAGCAGGGGCTGTGGGTGGGGGGTGAGGGACACCAGCAAGGCTGTGGGGGTGGGGAGTGAAGGGCATGAGCAGGGCCAGGGGGACCGTGGGGGGTATTTTCAGACTACCCCCGCTTCTTTGAGGCATACTTGAAGAATGAATTAAATGGCTCTTGGATACGAAGGAAACATCTTGAAAACTGACTGGCTGTAAAAAAGTTGTAATGATAAATAATAATAAATCAAGTCAGAAGAAATTTGTCAGTTCAGATACTGGAGGGATTTGGTTTTGCCCTGGTTTTATTTAGCAACTTAACGGTCTGAAGGAAAAGGAAGATAGTATGGCTAAGGCTAGACATTACACAAACCAGTTTAAGTGAACAGAAACTGGTTTAAATTTGTAAAAGACCAGACATTCAGTGCACATAAACCAGTTTGAAAATGGCTGAAACTGGTTTGAGATAAACCTGGTTGAATGACTTATTTGATTTGGGTCAAACCAGTTTATGCAACGTCTGTCCCAGACCCCTTCCTGGTTTAAGTTAAACCAGAATCCCCCAGCATCCCAGATGCTTTGCAGTCCTGGGCAGGCTTCTGTGCTCCAGAGGGCTAGACTGGCCCTGCCCCTCTGCTCCCTGGCCAGAGCTCTGGCATAGATGACAGGCACAGCAGCGTCTGCCCCCTCCCCACTTCCTGCTCAAGCAGGGATTCCCCACTCCTCTCTCCCACAGCATGGACCATAGCCAGCATGTGGTATGCTAGTTAATGCTGAGACGTATCCGTGTAAGGCAGACAGGACAGTATCTGCTTAGGGCTTTTTGCAGCTAATCAACAGGTCAGTTGGTAATGTCCCTCTCTTCCTTCCTTGGAAGAAGTTGTTTAAGAGCTTGAACTAATGACAGAGGCTTTTGTTTTCTTGGTGGGGTGCTAAAAGCTGTGTTATCAACTCTCTCTTGGTTCCCTCTCTGGTCAGAAGTAGTGGGGTGAGGGGACACTTCTCCCTAATCAGAGCATTCTGCCAGGGTCTGACCACATCCCCCTCTCAGCTCAGCACTATAGAAGGGAAGGGAGGGCTTCTCTAGTACCTCCCAGCTTCTACCTTGAGCCACTGCAGGCATGTGCCTCCATTTCTTCAGTCCAGAGGGAATGTTCGTATGGTTCAGCCTAGCCAGGTTAGACTAACCTGCAAATATTGACTCAGTTTAGGCGCACGCTTTTTGAATGTCAGTCCCTAGCCTATGTAAATCAAATTGCAGGTTAAAGTAAGTTGAAAGTGTATCTAGGTGTTTTAAAGCCTCCACAGAGGCATTGGGTGTTGATGATAGCTAAGGCTGGGGATTTCAACTGGGGTATGCCGATTCTCTTGCGAGTAGAAAAGCCAGAGAGTGTCTTTCCCCTCTGCTCAGAGTCAGACTCATTTGCCATATTTGGGGTCAGGAAGGAATTTTACCCCATGATCAGGTTGATATGGACTGTGGGATCTTTTGTCTTCCCCTGTATCAGGGTGCATGGCCCTCTGCCCTGGACCTCTTGAGCATATATTGACAACATTTTATAGAAGCAGGACATAGACTGTCATGGTTCCCCTGCTTTACCTGTGGCAGGTTAGTGTGCTAGGTCTATGCTGTGTCAGAGTTGAGGGTAGTTTTATGTAGCATTTAGATTATGGTTGTTTGAGATGGTTTTGATAGGGATGATCCAGTCTCAGGTAGGGGGTTGGACTAGATTACCTCTGGAAGTCCCTTCCAACCCTACTTCTCTATGACTGCTATGAAACATTGTTAAAACTACCAACATCCATTAAGATAATAATACTGAATAATTTAGGGAACCTATAAATAAGGAAAGAAATAAGATTCAGCCCAAGAAAATACACCTGGAAAAAATAAAGTGGGGAAATATCGAAGGAAGTAAAAACAAAATTGAACTGGCTTTGGTAGTAGACACACAGTTAGTGTAAATGTAAGCCTGTAGTGCAAACTGGTAATAAATATTGGGTACCATGAATCAGGTCTACAAAATTTATAAAAGTCATTTCATATAAAGGGAGGATAATAATTAATTTCTATATAACATTTCCTTAAGGAAACGATACTCACGGCCCAAGGGGTGTCCATCCCGACAAGAAGCAAGGGGGGCAGGAGTGTCCGTAAGCCCCCCTGGCTCACCAAGGGCGTCCGGGATTGCATGCTTGCCAAAAAGGCGGCGTACGCCCAGTGGAAGGGGGGTGAAATCTCCAAAGAGGAGTATACCTCCTCTGCTCGGGCCTGTAGGCGAGCTGTTAGGAAGGCCAAGGCGGACATGGAGCTCGGACTGGCGTCCAAGATTAAGGATAACAAAAAGTCCTTTTTCAAATATATTGGGAGGATGAAGAAGGTGCCGGGTAATGTGGGACCCTTGCAGGATACGCTGGGCAATCTGGTGGTTGCGTCAGAGGAGAAAGCAGACCTCTTTAACCAATTCTTCACCTCCGTTTTCTTGTGCAGGGACCGGGA
>NW_017729031.1:70411276-70435016 GCF_001723915.1 Gavialis gangeticus
TTTTGGGGTTTTTTGTTGTTCTCCCGCCCTGGCGGGGGGTTGGGCTAGAAGATCTACTAGGTCCCTTCCGACCCTTAATCTATGAATCTATGAATCTATGAATTTATTTGATGGTATATAGAATTCAGTTATATAAAGGTGTAGGCATCACAGTACCTAAAAAAGTGTTTGTAAATCAGATAATATTCAGGAAATAGTATAATTAAGAGTCTGGACATGTCAGAAAAAAGCTACAAAAATTACATGCATGTAACTTGCACAAATGATCAGGCACACTAGGAAGAACATGTGAAAATGTATCTGTAAATATTTACAGGTTTTAAATCTCTTGGAAGTAGAATTGCTTTGGGTAATATAAGTAATGTGTGTATGTTTTGTGTGTGTGTATATATATATCTGTAGAGTTAGCTTACAGCATTCCCTGGTAATAAAACAGATGAGACTAAGGGAAGAAAGCTCTGTGTGGCTATCAAAGAAAGTGTTTAAGTCTGGCAGTTGAACTGAAAAATTTGGGGAAAAAGTTATTCAGATTGCCCTAAAATGAAAACTTGTTATGTCAAGATTAATTAAATGTTTCTTTCCGTCTGTTTTGGGCACTTATCACAAAAGTAAAAGAAATGAGGGTCTGTCACAAAG
Source organism: Gavialis gangeticus (assembly GCF_001723915.1). NCBI lineage: Eukaryota > Metazoa > Chordata > Crocodylia > Gavialidae > Gavialis > Gavialis gangeticus. The sequence continues at coordinate 70,411,913 of NW_017729031.1, forward strand.
CTGAAGGAAAGTAGATGATGTTCCTTTTTACTCAACAGCTCTTGGTTACGGTACTCACCCAGGGTGAAGAAGCTCTAGGTTTGAATCTACCTCTGTCTAAAGTTTCTTGAACCTACCTTCCTTATCTACTAGGAGGGTGTAGGGTATACTTGCGATGGTATTTCTTTCCTGTGAAAGGTGTTTCAGCTTGTATAAAATACTTACTAAATACTAGTCCCACTGACTATTTAAATATTTGTACAAAAGGGAACTGTTTCAACAGGAACACTTAAAACCTATCCAGCCCTGAGTCAGGGGATCAGGAACAGGCAGGTAGGAGGCTGAGAGATGTCAGGGACTGAGGTAGAGCTATGAGTCAGGGAGATCAGGAGTGGGAAGTAAGGGTCCAGAGGAGATGGGACAGAACATGGGTGATCAACAAACTAAAGCCACAGGCTAGCAGTCAGAAGAGAGGGGTCTAGGCTTGATGAGGAGGGAGTGGGAAAAAGAGGGTGGGGAGGGTCAGCAAGGATAGGGTCAGGAGCCAGCAACGTTTAAAGCAAGGAGAGCCCAGCTGGAGTCTGGAACAAGGAGTCAAAGGGTCAAGGCAAGAGAGAATGACATCTGTCCTTTTCAGTAGCCTCATGGGTACTAAAAGAGCTACTGCTCATAAGCAGGCAGACATGCCCATGTGGGCAACTCAGGCCAGCTGGAGATAGGCTGCTGGTAGCCAGGCTCACTTGGATAATCAAGACCAACTGGTGGTGATGCAGCCTGCCTGTTGCCCTGTCCCCAGACAAATAGCTAGGATTCTGCTGCTGTCTGGTCAAGAAGAAACTTGCACATAAATGAGGTGTTGTTTAAAGTACAACCTTAACAGATATCAAAGGCTAAATTGTATTCAGCTTATTTATGTGAGTAGTCCTCATGAGAGTGGATATGTCAGTATGACATAACTACTTTTTGCAGTATGTGTTGAATTCATATCTGAGCTTGCACGAGGGTATTGTAATGGATTGGACAGCTGCCTACTCAGAAAAGGTACGTAAAACCTTGTTGTAGGGAAGTCTCAAGAGAAGCTATCAAGGGAGCAATCTGGAGATGTTGATTTTGACTGTCAGCTAATAACTTACCCCGTGCATCAATGATTTTCTACCCACATGGGGGAAGCAGATATGAGGGAAGAGCATGGGGGGTAGGGCTGGCTGTGGAGCAGCTGGAGCTACCTGTTTTGAGCACATGGGTGAGAGGAGACACCTTACTTGATAGTCAGCAACCATTCTATATGTGGAGGAGGTTGTTTTCATGTTTCATATAAGATGGACTTTTGGGGGGCGCAGAGCAAGTGCTGTCATTCAGCCTTCAATACTAGCAAACAAAAGGGCTGACGTCCAACTAGAAGGACAGCATTTGAGGACTCTTGGTGTTTTCTAACATCTATAACTCTTATGTGGTTTCTACAGGTATAATTTTGGGTTAAAAATGTAATTGCTAAACCTGTGTTCCTTACTTCCCTGTCCCTGGAGAAGTCTAAAGGCCTTAAAAGGAGCTCTATCATGAATAAGTGACTGGAGAAACTTGAAGGTCTCGGACAACGATTTGGGGGCATTAAGCCGATGGGTAGCATTGCTCAATATCTCAAAGAAGGGCAGTAGAGAAAAGGCCCAAAAGAAGGGAGTGCTTTGTAATCCCTGGACTAAAAAGAGTAATTGGGCTTCAGACCCAGTTGGCTGGAGAAATGCATGTGTGTGAGATTGGGTCCTATTTCAGTGGACTGTGGGCTATATGGTGAGATATGAGATTCAACTATAGCAGCACTCTTGACTAATGAGACTTCTTACATGTCCAAATTGAACAGAGTTTGGTTTTGAACTTATTTAAATTTTTATAGAGCAGTATTTGAAAATATAGAAGAACCCATGTTTTCTATACCCAAGCGATCTGTATCCAGTTGTCACATTAAGGATGATCTGCTCAGCTATTTTCTTCAGCTTTATTTCAAAGGGTGCCATTTCTTCACACAAGGCTGGGGCCCTTTGAAATAGAACTGCAGCAAATAGCTAAGCTGCTTCTCCTTACTTTCTTCTTAATCCAGTGAGAATAAAGTAGATTGTGAGCCACCTGGGAATTGCCCTTTTTATTCCTTTGCTCCTATATCCTTTTGGACAGTGCCCCCACAGTATTCTTATTTCCTAAACATGTCTCAAACTGTATGTTCTCTTCCTGTAGTCCCCAAGCCTAATGTTGCTCTTCCTTGTCCTCAGCTAGCACTCTTTCCTTAGATTTTTGGCTGGACCTCAGTCCTTACTTATCTCATTTCCCCCCTATACTTATTTGCTGTATTGCCCGGTCCATGCACTTTGGTTCTCCAGTAACAAACTACATCCTGGTTAGGAGATCACTGAAGCTTCTCACTAACAAACCAAAGTAAAAGCATCTCCCCACAGGATAAACCCCCTTTTCAAACACCAAATGCTCATTCCAAATAAAGCTATACTTATAACCTCCTGCCCTGCAACCCTATATCCTTTTTCAATGGTTTTGGTCAACACCTTGCCCTGCTGAGTTGTGGGAAAACTGAGAGGGGACTATTATGCTGTTCCTAAAGGAATTATTCGAGAAGCTCAGGATACCAAGAGCAAGGTAGAAGTCTTAGGGAGAGTGTATAATTATCAGGGCCTGACCCTTACCTTAATGTGGTCAGGATATGGAGCTCAGGTTTTCTTCAAGGATGGAAATGCAAGGATTTCTTAGGACTGCGAATTCTAGGCTGAGTTAGGGAGTTCAAACCAGCTGTGCCCAGGTCCATTTCACTTAGGAGCACATGGAATATACTGGTTGGTTGTAGCCATATACAACAACTCAGTGGTGTTTTGGTGGGGATGGGACAGGTTTTAAAACTCGATGACTTTAAAACTGAGGTGGTAGATAGTAAAATCTTCCCTTTTTGTGAAAAGGGGATAGTAATGCTTATCTTTAGAGGTGTGATGAATTAATGTAAAGTGTGTAGAGCTTTAGAATGATTTTTGTTTACACTTCATCAAGACCAAGTAGGAAGGCTTAAAATTCAGCAATAGCTGAAACCAGTATAAAAGACTGATTTACGGTACAGTCTGATGTTGCTTCCCTCAGACCAGGCTGTCAGACAGCTTGTATTCAGGGAACCAGTCTGAATGATTCTGATTATTTCGTGGATTGGGATGAGAGTTCATGATTCTTAGCATCACTTGAAGACTGAAAATAAGAGCACAAGAATATAATCTCTTCACAGGCATTGCATGAGCAATTGTACATATTAAGGGATATGTAGCTGATCTGATACTACAGAGAGAAGCTGGATGGTCTTTCTGGTTATGGAAATGAGGGCTGAGACCAATGAGAAGCTAGAGCATCTGTCTGTGGAAGGAGCTTTGGTGTAGGCTCAAAAGAGGAGTATATTCTCTCTTGATATCTGTTATTTGGCCTGGTAGTGGTAAAAGAAGACCTGCCCATTTAAGATGTTGTTAAATGTCTCAAGAAACCAACGAGAGGTCATGGTGACTTTGACCCTGATCAATGTGAGTAAAATCTATCTAAAATGTGTTGCATACCTACATCCCTTTTTGCAGGAGTGGAGGGCCTGGGCCTTGGTTATAAATCAGTACCACTGAGCTCGACATTCAGCTGTCGATATTGTCTTGGGCACAGCAGGCACAGGAATGGGACTTTTAAATACCATGGATCAGGAGGTTTTAGCCAATAAACTTGGCTCATTGGGAACTACCCTACAGCATTTAAATGCACCTCTTCAGGACAACATAGAGGTAACCAGCAGGGTACAGCTAAATTTGGCTGATGCCATGCAAGCATTCAAACATGCCAAGGGGAAGATGTGATGATACTGACTGATGCCCTGCTAGCCTTACAGAGAGGTGCGTCTGAAGCTATTATGCATGTCCAAGCTCAACTCTGGTCACAGGAGTTGTGAAAAGCATTGTAGAGCAAGGAGCAAATTGGCATATTCCAGTGGAATTGAAAAGACAAATTGGAATTAAAGCTGGACAACCAGAGTGGCTTCAATCTTATAACCAGTTGGTAGAATTTGAATTTGAACCTATCACTATGATGGTTAGAATGCAGATCAATGTTATTGGTAGAGCTGAAGAAGAACTGATATATCCTGTATTTGTTCTGGGAGCTCATATCAATGAAACTGTGGTTGTTCCCTGAATGGATAGGCATTGGCTAGAAAAGCACCTTTTGGACATGAAGCCATCTTAGTCGCCATGTGTGAAGAGAGAACAGGCCTTGGATTTTTGTTGCATGAAGACATGCTTCAAGCAAAAACATTACGCTTAAAGCCAGATATTGGTGCTTGCCAATATATCATAGAGGGGGAAAATTATAATATATCTGCAGTCATAGATGTGGGCAATGGATGCGTATGTATCTGCACTTGGTGTGCATCTCTTGTGGTAAATTCTTGGGCTAACATTAGCAATAATGATGTTAATTTTTGTTTGTATAGTGTTATTACTGTAACAGGGTGTGATATTAATTATGCCAGAAAGAAAATTATATAGCAGAGTTATACTATGGGATATGGTGTATATGGGAATCAACAGTTAAAACCAGTTGCAGTGGGAATGTCATCCCAGCAGTTAAAAAAAATGTTACAACATCCGGAAGTGCAGGCTCAAATTAATCAGGTTGTCGAAGGAGCAGTAAGGGCATATGTCACTGTACATCATACTGCAGGGCAAATTGCTCAAGTGCTATCTGAAGCTAAACAGGTAGCTAAACATAGCTTGTGGGAAAGCATGCTGGGGTGGTCTTCGAAAGTGACTGGATTGTTAAACTGGATGTTACATCCCCTTATTATTGTGTTGTCCATTGGAATCATTGTCACCTTGTGTCTGTGTGGATTGTTGTACTAGTTACACAATCTCCTTCAAAGGATTACAGTTCGTCAGCAGAGTGAGGAGCTGCGTATTCTTTTAAGCAAACATAGTATTTAAATTTTGGTACGAGAAAAACCTAATCCCCACAGACTCTGGCCAAGGAATGTTTCTTTGCTCTAAACACCTATTGGCAATCAGATGAAGCACTGATGGTAGAGTGGAATACTACCTGGAATGCTCAATAAAAGGTTATTGGGCATTTTGGGCTGTCTGCTCCCTGGCCCCAGTGTGGGAGGCCTGTTTATACCTGATTGGCTAAAACTCAGTTGCTGGGCTAGGGAATGCTGAGGCAAAAAGCCAAGCCAGAGTGGGTATGGGCAGCATTCGAATAAGGGTTCATCACAATGTCCAGCCAGTTGGAACCCCTGTCCATGAGTGCTGTCATACTTTTCCCGGGGTGACTAGTGGAGGCCCTCCCCACAAAGCTATTCAACGTTCCAGAAAATTCCCTTGATTGCGCTTCATTTATGATGTGAAAGTGTAAACCTTTAAGGAGGGGATTGTTGGCTAGAAAATGATATTTAGAGGTTTGCTTTTGGAAATTGGCTTATAGGTAATGTATATATGCTTCAGAACAATGGTTATAGCAATAAGGGTTAACTGATTTTTAAAAGACTGGATCTCATACACAGGTTTGCCAGTCTTTAGAAGCAGACAGGGTGTCTAACCCAGGTAGGAAAACACCAAGACCACACATCCTGGGTAATTGAAAACATCCAAATATTATTTCATAATAGAAATATGCCTGGCTTCAGGGCTGCAGTGCCTGCTTGCAAAAAAGCCATAAGCTTTCCGGTTTTGGGGGGAGAGACCAAATTAGGAGGACACTGGTAAAGCCCCAAATTAGAATGTGGCATGTGATAGGTTTTTGAAAATGGGGTTTTGGCTGATAACACAGGATGTGGACTGTGTGACGAACACAGAGAGACCAACCAGTGACAGCGACAAAACAGGAATTACCAGGAGAAGAAAGAATACAAAAGGAAAAGTTTTCAAAACAGCAGGGTGGGGGAAACGGTTGGCATCTGTCCCTGATCTCCAAGGTTGCTGATACTCAAGCAAAGGACCTCAAGGTGGTATTTACATACCGGCCAAATGGACTGCTTGCCTTGTGTATATCCTGGGACTGGGAAATGTGGGTAATGTATGTTGTATTTGCTTTGCCTGCATTGCTTTTATTTCCTATCACTGTCTATCAGTGAAATTCGCCTATTATCAACCATCAGGGGTTGTGGTTAATCTTAGGGTTATGCTCGCCCAGAGCAAAGTTTTCGGGGCTGGTTTGTGAATCCTGTACCAACATTATTGTGCTCTGTGGGCAGATACATATCAGGCGCCCCCTCCCCCCTTTTTTTTCCCCTAGTCCCACCTCAGTTCCAGAATTGCTGTGGGGGATAGGAAAAGGTTACCTCTCTCAGGAAGCCAATTGATTGGGCTCTCTTGCATGCTAACAGAGGCTGGGGCAGGAGACAAAACACAGAACTTTTTTAGAAACAGATGTGCTTAGTTATAAAAGATTTTACGTAAGATGATTAGACCCAAATTCCTATGTAGATTTTCCTGATTTGTAATGAGATTATGTAGTATTTAAACTTCTGGAATGTAAGGCCAAGGCGCTTTATATTTAAAATCTAATGCTTCTGTGTTACCAAAATAAGTATATTTTTGGTGACTAACTGACTTAATAGAGTGGGAAGGAAGAATGTAGCGAACTCCTCAACAGTGTTCCCTTTAAGCTGTGTGGCATGTGCAGCCACACAGGCCACGCAGTTTAGAGGGGACACTGCTCCTCAATTATGGTGTTTCAACAGTGTGTAGAGAGCATACTGAATTATTTTTTCGAGTGTTGAATAAGTCCTGGAAAATTAAAATAAGGATAACTAATAAAATACCTTATGCCTGCATTAGTCTGGAATTAACATGTTCAAAATCTGATGATGATTGGTGTCAAGTTCTATATTAAGTCTGAAATGCTGAATCTGTTGTAATTTCACATTGGCGACAGGGAATTGTAATAGTTCAGTGAAAGGTCACACCTATCTTGTTTTCTTCTAGAGGGACGTAACATTTATTTTTACTGCTGTAATGGCATACTGTAGTAGTTAACACTATAGGGGTCTAATATGCACGACCTGTTTCAGCTGGAAAATGCTATTGATTTTCTCAATGCCTCTGCTTTGGTTAATTTTGACTGCACTTTCTGGTATTTGATGTGCTCATTATTATAGCAGTGGACCTCTGAGGACATGATCTCTAAGGAAGGGCTTTTTAATGAAGGACCGTGCATCGGCTAATGCATACATCACTTAAACAGTGGCTGACATAAATCAAAACCTACAGTAATGGAATTTGAGCTGTTCAAAGTATAGACATGTGATACTTCAAATCATTACTCCTACGTGCTCTTTATCCACATTAATAAGTACCGTATTTATGCAATAAGATGCTCCCCCCAATAATTAGATTCAATATATGGAAAATGTATACCTTTGTTATAAATTTCCATGTAAAGAATGTAATTATTGGAGGTTTGCCTTGAATTTGTCCCCCTCACTGCTACAGCAGGGAAAATAAATCTGGGGGTCAGGTAGCCCTTTGCTCCCTGCTTCCCCCACAACTTTTTTCCCTGCAGCCCTTTCCCCCTGTTCTTATTGAAGACCCTGTTCTCCCTAAGCACATGCAAGTGAGGAGCAAATTTCAAAGCAATAACCTTGAAATTAAATATGGTGCATATACCAATTTGCATATGGTACCTATGCACTTAGTTCATCCAGAATTGGTGCATATTACCTTTTTTTGAAACTGTTGCAAGTTTTAGCACAAGTACTCCATAAAGACACTTTTGAGCAGCACTTTGGTAGCTATATATATGTAATATAAACTATGCATGATAGAAGTCCAAAGCCAACGGCTTGTGATTTTTACCATAATTCATTGGTCTGTGTCCCAGCAGGATTTTTTAACAGCTTAACAGCTTTTTAAGTCACGGTAATCCCATGGCTCAGTATTGTTCAGTATGTGTGTGTCCACTCCCCCTTCCCCAGAAAGGATTCATGTGCTAATTAGTCCCCACTCATGACTGGAACTGGGTGTTCTTGTCACAAGTCCTGGGATGCTCCAAAAATTTTTATAGGCAGATGGCACGTTGAGGCAACCTGGTCCAGCTTCACCTCATGGAGGGCAGGGATCCACTAATCATATATACCAGACTGAGAGAAAGGGCAACAGAAGGATTCTGGGTAAACGGTGTGCAATGTTGTGGCTCACCATGACTTGAAAGAGTGGTGAGGGGTGTTGTGCTTAATGGGCACTATCATGTATCTTATTTAAATGGGCTACACCTACCTATCCTTGTGGTAGGTTCCCATCAGGATGTTTGCCCAAGGTGGGCCATGTGTTGGGGGGGGGGGTTTAGTCATGATTAGTGTTGGCTGCATTTAATCAACTTTATAGCTGGTTTCTGTTATTGAGCACATGCTGCTTTTGTCAGCAATTTAATGATAGGCAATGTATTTAGTGAGATTTCTTTGTATGCATGTATAAGACAAGGACCTTTTTGCTCCATGCCAGTTAAGGGGGAGGACTTCATTTTGTATTTGAGTAAATATGGTAGTCAGTGGAACTGCATGTGAGTTTAGCTTTTCAAGGTCAGATCCTTAATAGGCATGCAATTTAATGTTTCAATATATCAAAAAAGATAAAATACTGTTGCATTCAGTACAAACTAATTAGATCTACAATATGAAATGTATATACATATGAACATAAAACTTAATAAATTTAAAAGTTAAGTTTTCAGTAATATTTATTTTCTCATAAGCCTGTATGTTTTTAGAATAAAGCTTATTGGCCTATTTAAATCAATATAATAAAAAATTACATGTTCAGTGAGAGTTAATCAACCTTGCATTTGTCATAACCTAAGTGTTGCATTAAGCTTAGTTATTTAAATAAAATGAGGTTAAAGTAATGAAAACTTTTCTACATATTAGTATTTAAATGATCCTGCCAGGCACCTAAGGGTGCTGGATGGTGGCACTCCTTTATCATCAAGGTGAATGAGAGGGAAAAGGGAACCCTGTGTCCTTCCTGTCTTTCTTTCTTTTCCTTCCTTTTTTTCCCTTTGACCCAGGCACCACTGGGCTAGCCCTTCTCCTATATTGAAGCTTTAAATTATGGTTTTTTTGTATAGATTATGGGTTAACCATAAAAATCACATCACGGATAAATGTGTTTAAGTGATTTTTGTTTAGATGTTCTATATTAGAAATTAAATTAATTATTGTATAAAGTAAATTACAGTAATTTATTCAGTTATTGAGTTAGAATATGTGAGCCAAAAAATCTGGTAAAGAATGTGGTACTGCTGTCATGATGATCTTTTTAAATAGCCTAATTGTAGTATGATTAGGTCAAAAGGCTAATGAATGTGATGTATAATTAATGAATTAATTGATAAGTTATTCTGATTGTGTACTTTAATTAGTAATAACAATATGTTAGTAATAAAGTTAACTTAGTACCTGTTTATGAGAAGCAAATTTTCCTTAAGCAATATAACAATATTTATGAAATTTAACATAATCCTGGTGTGAATTTGTCATCCTTTATGTGCTGAAATGCCTCAATTGAATAGGTTTACATGCCTAAATACCTAGTCACCAAAGTGGCATTGTTAGCACTGTGTAAACCGTGCAGTGTTTACCCATGCGCTCTGTAACCCGTGCTCAGCCTGTGCAACACATTGTCCACTGGCTATGTAGCTATGTATGTGTGTAAGATCACTCCCATGTTTTGGCCCCAAAAGCAGACAACAGGTTATGTTCTGTGCCAAGAATTGGCAATGTACAGCATCCAGACTGAGAGCTTTGGCAGTAGGAACGCTTCTCTCAGGCAGTGTAAAAAAAAGTGGCATGGCATGTGGGGGGAGTGGTGACTGCAGTTCCAGTTCTGGGTCTGGTGGCAGCAGCATGGACCATGGTTGGAAATGGCCTGCACTCAGAGTTTGGAGCTAAGCTAAACAGCTGTTGTGCTCCAGAATGGAGCTGGCAAGTGTTGTGTGCAGTCCCTTCTGCAGCCCTCCTTTTCAGGTAGGTACCCTAAGCTGTTAAGAGGGACAGATTTGTGGGCCCAGGAGGAAGCAAACAAGTTGGAGGGTATATGGCTTAGTGAGATGGCTGCTACTGCTCCTTTGGAAATAAGTAGGGTCTGGGTTCTAGTTTGGGCCTTGTTCCTATTGGGGTAGGAATTCCCTCACTGTTTTCAATCCATGTTATCCAATGATAAGGGGCAGTGGCTCAGCTTCAAAAAGAGGGATGGAAGAGAGACAGTCTGGTTCCTAACCTGCTAGTTAGTTTTGTGCTATTAAGTCAGAGAGACACAAGTTCAGCAGGTTTAAACGGCCTCTGGGTAAGGGAGGCCAAGGACCCAGCTCTCTTGCTTCCTGGCCACATTTCTTAATCACTTAGCTAGTATGGATAAACTATGGGAAGGTTTCCTGCACCTTCTCCCTCAAGTGTTTTTGCTGGGTAGAATTTTGCCTAATACATGCATGTATGTAGCTGTTTAGCTCTACAGCCAGCGCGTGCTCTGCAGAGCATACAGAGATAATAAAATGGCAAAAGGGATGTAAAGACAAAAATGCCACTTCCAAAATTGGAAAACAACTACTTAAGCACATAAAGGGCAATTTAATTTTAGCAAAATGTCTATATTTAATTTTTAAGGAAAATGGTCAGAAGGGATCACTGCAGTCATTTAGTATGACTGCTTAATCTACCACCTGATCCCTGAATCAAGTCTATAGATGCACTAGTTCAATCGGACACTCTTTTTAGAAAGACATCCCATCTTTTCAAAGACAGCAAGTAGTAGTAAAGCCACCACTTCTTTAGTAACTCATCTTCCCTGTTAAATGTGAAGGTCTGATTACTAGGTTGGTGTTCACTTTCAGTACAGCTTAGATGTCTAAGCGGTCAGTTATTTGGAGCTTTGAAAATCTTACCCTTCAAGTTTTATGTGATGTTCTTAGTCGGGAAAAGTAAGGAGAAGTAGTAATGCCCATGGGGAAAATGTGGAATAAAATAGTACTCTGCAAATTGGTTTTGAATGCAGATTCCACATAGAATTTCAGTAGCTTTGTTACCTTAGCTACACTAGGGCTGAGGGGAAGGACAGGACAGGAAGTAAGGCTATAGCAAGATCTCACCTGGCTCAGTAGTCAAATTATATTTAAATCAACAAATAATCAAGCTAGAGGTGTTCCTTTAATATCAGGGGTGTCAAAAGTACAGCCCATGGCAAGGATCTGACTTGAAGAGGCCTGTGGGGCCTCTAGAGGGGCTGGGGTGAGTGGGGATGTGGCCCCATTGGGGAGGTGCGTCAGTAGCAGGAAGTGAGTGACATTGTGTAAACTACCACAGCTTCCTGCTGCCACTCACTCTGCAGATGTTACTTATCCCCGTGCTAGAAGTCGATTTGGATCCAGACTGTGAGGAGCCCTGTGGTCTGGATCTGGCCCAAAGGGTCAAACCAGTTTGACAACCCTGCTTTATATCATCATTAGCCATTTCATATGGTATACTGTAAGCGGTACTAGTATTAAGCATATACAGTGGGTGCATCTACATGTTCATTAATGCGCTTTTCCTAATCCATGTTAAATTTACTACCTCTAATGTGGCAGACCTCTAGGCTGCCCTACTACACAGTAGTGAAACCAAATGCTTTTTAAATAATGCTTAATGCTCAGTAGCTTATTAGCACAGTTTTTAATGTGATGCTTTAATGAGCAGCAAAATAGGCTACTGCACATTAAAGCGCACATGGAGATGCACCCAGTGAGTAGGAAGAGCTGCAGAAACAGTCACATGACCTTTGGACAATCTAAGGCTTTTGTTAAGTTGATTGTCTGTTCCGTGCCACTTGCTAATTGGCTATTTTGCTTTAACCCTCTCCCATACTCACCTCTCACCTCACCTCACCACACCTTCACACAAGACTGACTTCCCTTTCCTTATTTTCGTGTATCTTATCTCCATCTAACTAAAATCCCGTGATCAAAAACTAAACTCCCCTGATCAAAAAGGAAGCTGGTAGTAAAGAGTTCTTAAAAGCTGCCAAACAGACCATGCTTGCTAATCCTCTGGCAAATTTTATCTATTGCTGTGCTCAATGAGAGGCATCCTATCAGTCACAGTAAAACAACAGTCAATTATACTACTTGTTTTCCATTTCATTCAGCACAGTTAGTCTTGATAACCACGAAAGAGAATGAGGTTGAAAGTAATGAGAGGAGAAAACTGATTGTCTAAAGACAATGATGTGGTGTATGATGTACACTTCAATAGTTGTAATAACATCTTGCCTAAGTTGGGCTTCATTTCTTCCAGTTTAGAAAACCTGAATTTATAGTGGTATGTTTGGCTGATGCCTCCTTGCTTCACTTCGGAAATTTGCTTCTGGCATTGTGAAAACAAGTGGTGCTCAGACAGCATAATCTGTATTTGCACAAGGAAAGCATCTAGTTGATTACTATTTCCATATTGCTTTAAGATAGTTCTTAATCTGACTTTTTTCATGGAGATTTGCCCATGGGATCTAATGGGAGGATTTAGCTGTTGTGAAAATATCATGTACAATTCACATGATTGTTTGAGAGACAGGAAAACTTACTCTTAACTGCACTACTACTTTGAACTGTTTTTCTCATGAGCACAAAATTCAGCAAGATTCTTACATAATACAGGTGTCTTCTCCTGACTTTCAAATAAATGCCACCTATAAAAGTTTTATAATATAAAGTCCTGAGCATAATTGTTGGCTATAACTTCCTTTGACTTTTGTCTAAGTCAGTAGTAAAGAACTTCATATCATAAAATCCTAGAAAACCAGAATGTATGTGAGAGTCGGTCAGAAAGTTATCCCTCTTATTTTTTTCTCAGTCTAACATGTATCCTCACATTGTATGAGGGTCAGTCAGATGTTTATCTCCTAAGCCATGGGCATGGAGGGCCACAGTAAACCGAAAGGCTCTGAAGAAAATGAAAAATTTCATATGAACAGCTCATTCTGACAGAGGTGTTGAAGTATTGCTTTTGCACGAGACTGCAGAATGAGGCATTCTCATTGTGTGTGTAACCCTGGGCGCGACACAACATGCGCCCTCACCTGACTAGTGGGATCCTGGGGTACCCGGTAGCCAGTAGCCCTGCCCAACCCCCCTTGGAAGCTGCTGCAGTGCCCCCCAACAGGAGAGTCTCCCCTTACAATCAAGCACCCTCGCACACAATTCTCAAACTATTTACAAGATTTAATTATTTACAACATAACAAATAACCATTAAATAAACACATTGATATACCAACTAATAAACCCTCAAGAAATTATTTACACAGTCTCTCACTTGCACGTGGTGTACTGGGGATTCCATATGCACTGCCCCTGGCAGGGTGTCTCAGGGAGCGGAACTGTCTGTGTCCCTGCACGTGGTCTGTGGACAGTCCCTGGTGCTGGTGTCCATCTCCGTGCTCCTGGGGTCTCTGGGCAGCAAGGGTCTCCAGGCATCCTCTGCAGTCTCTGCAAAAACAGCCTTCCCCTGCCTTTCACCCCCTTCCCCAGTTCAGCAGGGAGCAGTATCTGAGCTGCAGGCTGTAGCAACTCTCCTGCCTCACAGCCTGGCAAATGCAGCCCTTCCCTGGCCTTTTCCTGCCCCTGGAGCCCCTCACAGAAAACAGGGCAGACTCTGGCAGTCCCTCCCCCCCCCCCCCCCCGGCTCTGTTGTGCTCACCCAGCTGTTCACTAGGCTGCAGGCAGGTCTTTCCTGGCTTGGAGTCTCCACACAATCAGCCCCTCTCTGACCCTGCCTCCACAGGCTCCCGGCCTGGAGAGAGGAACTGGATACTGTGTCTCTCCCATGACAGCCTTTTCTGCTGCTCCTCAGGGCACTCCTAGGGACTCTCCAAGGAACTGCTGTGTTGAGACACTGTCTCCAGTCTCCAGCCTGTCCCTCAGCCCCACTCTCTCTCTCTGGTTCCCTCTTGTGGGAAAACTGCTCCCCCTTTTTATCTAAGCCTCTCAGCCAATCCCAGCCCAGAGCCCTTCCCGGGCTTTTGCTAACAGCTCTCTTTCAAAACTTTGCTGGGGTTACATCACCCTTCCCACTTCCAACAGGGCTGCCTCCAAAGCAGTTTCACTTGCCCTCAGAGCCTACAGTGTCCCTGCTGGGACAAACTCTGTTTCTGCCAGGGAGCCCTCTCCATTCTTTCAGGTGGGTCCATTTTTTAAATGCTGCTACATGTGGTTGTACTGTGCTACCCAATCCTCTATGGAGCTGGACAGATGAAAGGACTGTGAGGGTGACATTTTCAGGATGTGAAGTGATGGAAGCTGTCCAAAAGTTGCTTTGCAACAAGGACAAGGATTTTTACAATGTTGGAACACATGCCCTTATTTACTAGTGGTAAAAGTCCACTGATGGAGAGTGAAAAATAGGAGGCATTATTTTGACTGCCCTGTTGAGAAGCAAAAGTATCTCTCTCCTGAAAATATTTTTGTTATTTCCTCATTATCAGCACCCTGGATGGTGTATTTAATATTGAAATGTATGGTTTTAATGTAAACAATGAAATATTATTAACTTATTTTAAATGAATAGAACTATATATTGGTTACACATTTCACAATAAGCTTTTGCATTTTTTTGCATTAAGTATGGGTGGTTGGGATTCTTATATTGGAAGAAGATTAACATTTTCATTCCATGTGGTCACAAGCGTGAATCTTGAATGCTGGATTTCATATTTGGTTGTCATTCTGATACAGTTTATGCAAGCAGCTCACTGGCGCTTAACTGAGTATATGTTTGAAAATGCTCTCATCAACACTTATTTCTGCAAAGACTGAAAATGTCATAACCTGTTACGTGGTTGTTTTCTGTGCATTTTTTCTGAGGATTCATTAAACTAAGACTATATCAGGGTAATTTTGGCCAGTACCAAGGTATTTATCTAGGGAGCTACAAAGATAAAAGCAGTGTCTGTGCAATTTGAGGCTTTAGCAGACTGTCATCATCCTCTGTGGTTCTGGTTCAATGGTGACATGTAATTCAAATTGACCAATGGATTACACTTGTACATGAGGATGGCGTACCACAATGGAACCTTTTATTGGGGAGGCAGGAATGTTCTGTTTGGTTTCCTTGCAGTAATTGCCAAGCTGTATTTCAGTGTTTTCTTTTCAGGGCAAGTGATTTCTCTTAGGCTGAGAATGCTTATTCCAAACTGGAAAGCATTGTGAACAATTTGCCCTACAGAACAGTCTGCAATTCAAATTTTTCAGGATGTGGTTCAGTCATTTCAGGCTGTCCAAGACTTGCCAGTTAGGGGGCAGCTTGCCACCCTTCAGCCTGGCAGGATAAAAAACAAAGATGCTAGTTTAATGAGTGGTTTGGAAACATATTTATCATTTAACGATTTAATGTGATCATGGTGTCCTAATTTCAGTAACACTAATCCAGAATCTTATAAGGCTAATCACTAGGGTTTAGCAGTTTTTGAGGTGCTATATGGAAAAGGCAAGAAAATAAGAGTAGAAGTCATATGGGCATGAAAAACTTGAGGAACTGCTGGACACAGCATGCAGTTAGCATGCTGGTCATCCTTGGGAAGCATCTCCATCTGTGAAGTTGCAATGAACAGCACTGGAATAGTAATGGTTATTCTGTGCAAAATACACATGATCATTCATACATGACTGTAGCTGTGGTTTCCTTCAGGGGCTTCCACCCATCTGCTTCCTAGTGTTGTAATATATCTCCAGTCTTTTGTTTAACTGGTCTCACAACATCTTCTCTCTTATGCTTCATAATGTGAACTTGTTTTAGTCTTTTGTACTAGTTATACATTTGGAGCAGGTCTTTGTAAAGTGCAACCTGTATTAACTCCTCATGTACCCTTCGATTGTACACTTTTTTTTTTTTACAGTTCCAACAGGTAAAATATTCATAGGCTTTGGAAGTGTAAAATCTTAACACCTGCTTACTTTCTTTGCATAATGTTTCAGATGACTTAGATCAAAACAAATTTCCTTTGTGACACGACAATTCTCTTTTTTTCTTCCTAACTAAAAACACTTAGGCTCTCTGCACACAGACTGCACCCCATCACCTTCAACATCTGGGAGTGTAATTGCAGAGTGGTGTTTATAATACTCTTTTTTGACTACGACGTAACTAATTTTTGTTTGCCTAAATTGATTTCCCTAACTCATCCTTCTCTTTCACAACAGAACCCCACAAGTACAGTCCCTCATACTAATAATTCATAAAACAGGTTATTTTTTTAATGTATATTTTGGCCTGAAAATTCAGATGAAGAAGAGGCCTTGAGTTTGAAAAATGTATTATGTTTATGGTGAGAAAAATAGGAAACCCATTTCAGTTTACTGAAAGATTTTTTTAATCTGTTAAAATATTCTATTTTTAGACACACAAGCAATATAAAGTTACAGTATTAAAAATTCACACACAGATTTGGATTTTCAGCTGGAGTAAATCAACATAGATTCATTGACAAATTAAGTCAGCTAATAATTCTCATATGTTAACATAAATATAAAAATAAACCCAATTGTTCTTATTAATGGAAACGTAAAGTATTCATCTAGAATTGTCTGGAGCTCTTAAAATCAGGATATCCAAAAATAAATTAAAATTTGTCTTTACTAACTTTGATCTATTAAAATATCTTAATATAACAATGCTCCTGACAATGCATTTACTGCATTAACTTCACTTTTCTTATAAACTGGCCCTGTACATTTGTTTTTACATGGATTTTTATGTATTTTAGTGAGGAATATTATATACATAGTTCAGCTGCTTCTAGAAAAGCTAAATGATCTTTGTATTAACTGGCTGACAGATTTTGTGGATTTGTTTGTTCATATTTTTACTGAGAAGCTACAAGAATTAATCTATATCTTAACTGGGATATTGATTACAAGTTTTCAACCATCTGTGTTGTTTAATTTGTTAATACTTTACTGGATAGCAAAAGTATTCTGAAGCATAATTGCTCAAAACATATTTTGTCTCAGTTTAAAAGCTTAATTTTAACAGGAAAATGGTGGAGGATTTAATGGATAAGAAACTGTTTGCTTCCCAGATCATTTAATGAAGTAATAGAATGGGAAAGCTTAGCTGGGGAGAAGCTTAAGATCACCTGGGTTTCCCCACACTTCCACTTAAAATAATTTCTCATCTAAAAGTAAATGGAACTGTTGTCAATGAAAAAGCTCTGGCTATTCAGTCCCAGACCCTGAATAGGTATCCAGACACCAAAATCTCACTGAAATCAAGTATGGGGGCAGAACACAAAAAAGCGTGATCTTTACAAAGTGGGTTAAAGATGCGTTATCTGGCCTTTCCTTTCCTGTGTGTGTTTTTCCTTTAAATATCTGAGATTATAAAAAACGAAATTGTAATTCCCCTTGCAAAGTAATTGATCTTGAAGTACTAAGGCTCTTATATTATGATTTTAAAAGATTGATATTTTTCTGGCGTCAATTGCTTCACACAAATAACATATTTATTAGTTTAATGACAAGCATTTGATCTGGGAGAAACTTATTCCTTGCCTGGTTTTTCCTTTAGTTCTGAAATGTAATTTAGATAAGATTTGCAAAACCAGTAGTGGTGGGAGTTGTTTTGTTTTGTTTTGGTTTTTTTGTATGTTATTCTCTTGGCCTCTTTTCTGTTTGTCCATATAAGCCTAAAAACCATTTTTCAAGTGTTGTAAAACCAGCAAATTTTTTTTTTAAACGAATTCTCATCTTTAAGGGCCAGGGATTTCCTTCAGATGAAACTTTTTTAAAATGAAGAAACACGGTGTTTTCTGAAGAATTGAAAGTAAGCGGTGTTTGTGTGGATTTGCATATACCTTAAGATACCAAGTGCAGTTAGGTCTTCCCTAAGAGGAATGAAGAAAAGAATCCTGCAGTTAACAGTATCTGCAGCACTGGGTGTCAGTAAATAAAACATGAATGTGTAACATCTGTGTGACGTTTGCTTGAAGCTCACTAGCCCATATAAGACATCACTTTGCTGGCAGACCTAGTCTTTTCCATGCTTGTGATTTTTCAGGTGATATTACCTCCACTTTCTGGTTAGAATTTACTACTTTTTACAAGTGCTAGGAAGTAATTGTTCTGCATATAATGCTCAAATAGAGTAATGCTCAATAGATGAAGCAAGTAATGCCCAGTCATCTGGGCCTGAGGACAGACCTTACATGTGGGGGGATTGGCATGTGGGGTTTGAACTGGAGGTGCAACTTGGCCTGATTCCCTCCTCGTGCCTGATTCAGTTGCATGCCAGCCTGACACCATGTCATCTGGCCTGCAGGCCCCCCCACAAAGCAGTAAGGAAGTGGCAATTAATGATGCCACTGCTCCCCACCCAACTTCCAAATGTTCAGACCCATGGGCAGTCCGGCAGGCTGGATGTTGAGCACCACTGAACTAAACAAAGTAGCATCTACTGGCAATTTTACGGATTAGAGAAAAAAGTAGAAACCCCAAAGGTCTGTAAATTCAGGGATCTTTAAAATGCCAGGAGGAACACTACCCTTAGATTGGTTTTAGAGGTGAAAGTGCTGAACTTGTGCTGAAATGTGGTTGCTTTTTTGCTGTTTAGGAGTCATGAGACAGCATGGCATTCTTGTGAGTGGATGTGGCAGCATGCTGCAAATAAATTCCTACTTACATGAAAAAGCAGCTTATGTTCTCAACAGTTAAAGGATACTAAATAGGTGGCAAAATAAGAATTAGTGATTTAATTATGCTGTCCATTGAAACAATGCCTGGTTATAATTTTTTTTAAAAGCTTAGTTGGTGAGTTTATCACCTAAAAACTTTCATATGCAAAAGTATAGCATTCTCCCTTCCTTCATATTTTATCATGTTAAAATAAAATTGACTTGCTTCATACCTTATGTACATAAAGCTTTCATCTTGTGGATTTGGATCATTTTGATGAAAGATTTGTCTCCTAGATTAACTCCCCCCCTTCTTTGTAATTTATATGGACCACTGCTGCTTTTGTTCATTATGGATAGCATGCTTATAGCAAGAAAACTCATTCTTTAATTTAAAAAGAATATTGAAATATATATTAATTTGAATGTTGTTATGCACATTAGTAGCAGCAAATGGAATAGGAAAGCCAGCATTTGCAAATAGTAACCTCTTTGTGGACTGACTTTCACTCAGACAATTAACTAGAAGCTTGTGACCTATACCAGTTCACCCCAGTTTAGACCATTGTGTTTCTAATGTATGTTTATAGGTTTCCTCAGCTTGATGGAGATACTGTTCACCAATAGAACATTTTATGTTTTTGCCTGTTAGTTGAAAGTAAAATATATTTTACATCTTAAACTGGGGCCTAATAAAGATTAGAGGTCCATTTGGACCTGGTAGCCCATTGTGTTAGGGCATCTGGTTCAGTGGCGACACCCAGGAGCAGAAGTAACCTCCAGCTGCCAGGTTCAGGTATAGTTAAGACTTATCCATTCCTATAGCCAACAGCATGCAGGGGAATACTTGAAGATGTGAGAGGGGGAAAACAAACAAACAAAACTGTACTTTACTGGAAGAAACAGTGTGTTAGTTGGACCCGGCTCTGAAGCATCTGTATAGATTGGGCACTTCAGGGGGGCTTTTTGGTGCTTTTATCTAAAGCTGCTTCAATCAACTATTAGATAAAAGCCCCACTAAAGTACCCAATCTATACAGATGCTGCAGAGCCAAGTAACACTCTGCCTCTTCTGGGCATGCCCTGGGCTTGGCAGAGGAGTGCACCAACTTTAAAGTAAAGCGCATTTTTGCAGGGTAGAGGGGGTTATTTGTTTATTTTGTTTGCTTTGCACCTTAGTTTAATGAAGAGATTTTATTCATGCGATAGTTCTTTATGGCTTATTCAAGTAATACACATAATCTAAGTTATATCTTAGTCTATTAATAAGAAGGACTAGTAGTGTAAGTGTTGAAAACAGCTGTCAATTCTATGATAGCACAACTTTGCAACCAAGTGCTAAAATTCCCTCTCCTTTATAATGATGCAGTTTGGTCTTACAATGTACAGAAACAAAATTAAATACGTGGCAGATATTACACAAAGTTTTTCACTATTTAACATGAGCTTAATCTTCATTAATCAGTGGTCTGAATCATGGTTAACATTCTGCTTGACTGTAAGGATATTGATTTGAATTCAAGGACCTAAAACCATGGGAAAGGAAGTGAAAAATAGACTGACATGACATGGAAAGAAAACAATAAGCATCAAGTTTAGGTTTCTATTAAATTGAAATCTTTTGGAAATATTCATAGATCCCTTTTAGTGATTTATTGTAATTGCATATTAATGTATGCATGTATATTTTAATTATTTGAAGGAAATACTCTGTCATCTCTGTCTTTGGGTAAATCTGGCAGGCCTCTGCTGTTAAATCTTAGGTCTCTACTTGTTCGAATGGTAGAAGATTCCCATTTTGCACACATGCTTTTATAGTTATGAAACTTTCATAGGCCATCTACCAGAGAATGAAAGATTCACAAATATTTAAGTAATCCTGACATTTTGTCTAGCTGAAGCAGTCCTTTCTTTCCTGCATGTCTAGAACTGTAAATCTGCTATTATCAGGTTGCAGCTTTGAACCTGCCCAGGATGGCAGCTCATCTCAGTGTGCCACCCTATAGCTGATTCCACAGACTGGTCAAGTCTGGCCTGAAGCCTGCTTCAGGGTCTAACCCTATGTCCACTCCCTGTTATGGGAGTGGCTGTCTGTAAACACTCAAATCAACAAAGCCAGGCTCCAACCTAACTCCAGCATGCTATAATGCCAACTCAGGGACAAGGAAAGATGGCCACCAAACTTAAATGGCATCTCACAAACAATAGACTACTTAACTCCCAGTTTCACTAAAGTACCAGGTCTTGCAATGGATCCAGATGCTAGCTGTGCCCCAACATCAATGCAGACCACATCCTCACTGGACTGAATAACACAGAGTAAAAATATCTGAAGTTCGTTCACTGTCAACCCTTCTGGTCTCATATACACCAACACCTACTCATAGTGCCCCTCTGCCCTCTACATTGGGCAAATGAGAAGATTTCTGCTTCCAAAAATGAATGTTCATCAAGCTCATATCAGTTGCAGACTACTTTAGCCTCCCTGGATGTTCTATTCCTGACCGGAGGTGGCTGTTCCTAGGCAGCAAACTTTTAAAAACCAATTTGAATGGGAAATTACAGAATGAGAAATCCTTCGTAGACTGGATTGTGTTATGTATGGTTTAAACAAGGACTAGGGGTTCTTATTCCAGTGTCTGGATTAGCTTGTGTGACTCCTTTTGGTCCTATGGGTTTACTACATGCCTGTCACTGACCTCCACCTCCTCGCTCTTTCTCTCCATCTTCCCCCCCCCAACCCCCACCTTTTTCTATTCAAATTTCTTTCTCCTTTCTATATACTGTTTTGTGCAAGTCCTTTCACAACATCTGACGAAGTGAGGATGTAAATCCCAGGAAAGCTTGTGACACATGAATGAAAACACACACACACGCACACGTATCTACTTTGGTTAGTCTGTAAAGGTTAGTCTATCCTGCCTTCTATTAAATTCAAGAATTTCCCACCAATCCTATTTTCCTAAAACTCCTAGTTGACTTCAAAAAACCTGCAACTGGAACATCCAGACATTACTTGCACACTGGAACACTACCCAAAAGACTGCAACTGACCTGAAGTAATACCATCACTCCTACTACAGATAGTGCTAATTTGACTCGGCTGCTGTATTCTAGGCTGCCTAGAACCCTGATATATGAAGGACACCAAGTATGCGCTGCTGCAAGCATTTCTCCTCCTCTTAGCCTCCAAAGAGGCAAAACATTTGGAGCTGAAAAATAAAATTATAAGGGGAAAATATGCCTTTTTATGTGTTTTTTTTCTGTTTTTGAAAATAACAGTCAAAGCAAATTTCAGAGAGGATTTCTGGTTTATAAAAATGAGTGGGAGATCTCACTATTTATGTAACGTGGCATGCCCTTCAGTGATGTTCAAAGCATATTATGTGCTGGCTCTTCAGCTGTGACATGCCACCTAAACTGTGGCATAACTTGGTGACATTCACTTCACTTGAAGCATTCCTTATCGCATAAAAATCCTGTAGCCCCCACGCTTGTGATGTATAGGTCATTTGCATTACACTGTATTGTGTTCCTTAATACCAGAAGCTGCTACATGAAATTAAGTCATTTTTAAGTCACTCAAAATTGTATTTGGATGAGTAACTAAATAGATTGTATTACTGATATTACATCAGCTACCAAAGCTAGGATAACTATAGTATATATTTCTGCTGTTAAGGCCAAATCTGCTGATAAAACTATCATAAACTCCAGTGAGATTAGATTTTGCCTGAAATTAGGATGTGGTTAATTGGAAGAGAAGGATTGAACAAGTTTCCAAAACTCAGAGCCTGAATGTAAAATAGGAAGGTTTGATTACCCGCGCAATGAATGGATTCCTCAATACCATTGGCCTCTAGTTTGTGTTGCTTCTGAAGGTCAATCTAGGAGAAAGCTACAACTTTAGATAAGACAAACTGTCATTGCTTAATCATGTATGATTTTTTTGCTGCTGCTTATTTGTTGGATTTCTTAAATTTGTATTACCACGCTGCCTAGAAATCCTAGATATAAATCTGGTCCCATTTTGTTAAGCACTATTCAAACACCACCATCATAATGTTTTTGTGGTTAACAGTCAATTTGAGATTTTGATTCAGTTACATCTGAACTTTTTTTCTTTTTGGTTCACCCACTGAACGATATAATCTCATACGGTTTTTGTTCTGCACACTTAACAGAACATGTAATGTTAGCAAGCTTATCAAAAGTTCTTACGAACTTTAATTCAGAGGATCATAAGTCTTTTAGATTATCTCTTTGGCTTTTTTAAGATTGTGACTGGCTTGCAACTACTAGTGTTGCCCTGAGGGATCAGGCCAGTGCTCAGGATCTCAATATTGAGCTGTTAGACAGGAGGGCATGGTGTACAATTGAACATATACAAACACATAAATCAATTAGGTACACACACACACACACACACACA
>NW_017729031.1:70435248-70436447 GCF_001723915.1 Gavialis gangeticus
GTATATCATGCACACAATGCTACACACACACACACACACACACACACACACACACAAACTAGCAACTCAGATACACACGCATTCAAAATAACAGTCTAGGTTCATGCACACCTATCACCAGTTTAAGCCCATCCATGCTACACACACCAAATTTAGACAGAATCAGTTAACCAACACCTGCACATCCAATACACATACGTGGATTACTAATTCATATACCACACACACACAATGATATCTATATATGTGTATTCACCCATTCACACATACCACCCACATACACATAAACACAGGTGAGTTCCTAAATTGGGTGTTGTGATGTGTGTGGATGGATGGATGGATGGATGTGCTTGGTGTACTTGGGATACCTAGGGAAAGGTTAAGGTAAGAAAGTAGAAGTGTAAGAAGTGAAAGTCACCAGGACCGGGATTAGAACCGGTAGACTAGAGGGGTCTGGGCTGAAGAATTGAGGCTTCAGGGTAACCTTAAGTTAATTGATCTTAATTGATTAAAAGACAACGCCCAAAGCCTGCAGAACAGGGAAGCAATGCCGGCACAGAGGCTGGGACTAGAGCCAGAGCTATGGGGGAGCTGAAAAGGTAGGTGGGGAGAGGGAAAATGGGACTAAGGGAAAGTGTGGGTGTTAAAGAGGGGCTCCGAATGTGGGGATCCAGAGGATGGATCCAAGGCAGCTAGAGAAGTTGCAGGGAGTGGCACTAGGTGCTGGGAGCTGGAGAAAGGCTCCAGCTGCTGGAGAAAACTGCAGGACAGCCACAAGGAGCTGAGAAGCTGCGGGGATGACTACAGAAGGTGTGGAGGAAGACTGAAAACAGACAGACAGCAGAAAATCACAAGAAAAGCAGCAGGAGAGACTGAAAGGTGGCAGGGCAGCGGGAAAGCAGAGAAAGGCAGCAGAAAGTCACAGGGAAAAGGAAGTAGATGGCACAAGAGGCTGAAAGGCAGCAGGGACAGCATGAAAGCAAGAAGAGGCTGAGAGGTGGCAGAAAAGGGGAAATGGAATTGGGGGGAGATCAGGAAGCTAGCGGGGGGGGGGCTGGAGCTGAGAGAGAGGAAGAGAGAACGAGGCTGGAATTTAAGATACGGAAGGGACCGGGATTCAGTAAAACATGACCCAACTCGGGGCTGCAAACGACAGTGGTTTTATTGAACAGGGGAGATGGTGACACAATGTCTTATTG
>NW_017729031.1:70436553-70438166 GCF_001723915.1 Gavialis gangeticus
ACTCTCCCTGGACCACGTGTATAGGTACCCAATGGGACAAGGCAATGGGGTGAGCACTGGCAGCAGCATCTGCCACAAGGAGAGGGGAATAAAGCTTATGAGAGGACTGGGGCTATGATGGGATGTCATCCCCATAGCCTAGAACACAAACTGTGTCAATTATGCCTCTAACTCACTCCTGAATGCCAAATGTCAGATCTGACTTCGGTTTATTTCTGTTTGCTCAGATTTTAATATTCAATCTGGTAAAAGGAAACTGAGAAAAATAAATTTTCATTGTAAATTACATTTGTCTTCACTTACATATTGCCATTGTCTTTACTTTTCTCCCCATGTTTTTCATTGGGATCCTGTATTGGTGACTATAATGGCACCAATACGGGAACACAGTTGGGAATCAAACAGAGTCCATCTAGGGCTTCCATTTGTCTTGGGATAAGTTTTCTGAATTGAATTAGTTGACTTGAATTAACTGAAAGATAAACTCCTAGTAAAGACCTAGTAAAGTAAATCCTAGCTTTCCCTACAGCCTTAAACTTAGCCTACTAACTCATGTGAAAGATACAAATAAGCCTGTCTTCATTACAGCTTTAATCAGTGATAGGTAACCTTAAAACCTCCACATTCTTTCTAGTAAAGTCCATAAATCCCCACTCCCCATCTTTGAGACAAAGCCAGAGTCACTGTGTAAATTAGCTCAGTGAATCAGTAAATGATAATTAGCTAGTATTAAGAAGTGTCTATCAAAAAAAATTCTAGTTAATCTAATCTGAAACATTTTAAGCATAAACACTGACTGTTTATGAATGTTGGAAAGCATCTGACTCCATTATGCATATGTTTGAAGTGTTACCATATGCTGCTGTAAAATTTATTACAAGTCTTAGACTGTGTCAGCATTTAGTAAAGATACACAAAAAAATGTAATTTACTGTGATATTGGAAGAGTCCTTCTGTAAATCCAACCATTTACAGGGAGATCAGAGCCACATAAATTGTTGAGCTTACCATATACTGGATAATAGGGCTGTGCAGAGCAGAAATAAAGTTAGTTGTTAATGGCAAGCCAAAAATTGGCTGTAACAGTGGGTCTCATAAGTTAAAGCAAAAGTGAAATCTTAGCCTTCCAAGGGTGAAGACATTCTCCAGCTGCCTTCTCATTGCAATATAGAATTTGGGTGTCAATCTAAACACAGAGAAAGAGAGGAGAAGAAGAAGAAATAGGAAGAAGAGTGCCATCCCAATGGAAATCACCTTGAGAGTTCCTGGGCATGTGTCTGTGTCAAACACATTTAAGTTATAAAGGTCCTTCAGATGTAAAAGTATTAGGGCTGTGCAGAGCAGGTAATATTTGATTCAACAGCCATGTCGAATATTAAACCGGGTCCTGCTTCGATTTGCTGTCTGTTTCAAGTCGAAGCTCAGTCAAATATTCGAGCTGCTTCGACTTACCCATAGGCTATAATGGGGAAAGTCGAAGCAGGCTATAACTTTGACATTTCTTGTCTTATCTTGATGAAACATGCAGGAATGGTAGCTCCTAAGGAGCCCACAAAGCCTGCCAAATTTCAACAGGATAGGTTCAGGGGGTTCGGAGAAACAGCACTCCAAAT
>NW_017729031.1:70438359-70438920 GCF_001723915.1 Gavialis gangeticus
CTCAATCTGCACCTGGAGCTTGGGGAACCCCAGCAGCGGGAGGTTCACCTTGAGGAACACCAGCTGCTCCACCAAACCAGGATCCAAACAGGTGCAGTGGAGTGTCACAACATCCGCAGCCATGCTGTCACCATTGAAATACAACAATACTGAATCTAGCAGTGACACCCTCTCGCTTGGCACAGTGGTCGGTGGACAGGACAGGTATTTCTGGGCAACTGTGGCCAGATCCAGCCACATCGGGCTGCGGGTTGCCCAGTAGGCCAAGTGGTCTCAGTCCAGGGGCTCCACAGGCTCGGCAAGATAGACAGACACCACGGTGTGAAGGCTGTCTGCCTGATCCTGGGGTCTGATGGGTCTGGACCCCCTAATGTTTGCCATGGCCTTAGCCCATATTGGCAGTGCCTGTGGTGGAGGGGAAGACTGGCTCATGGATGGCAGGCTGGGTTCAGGCAGTGGATCCCCCTGTTTCACTTCCCCCCACCTCCGCCATTCCACCTCCGTCACTTTCTTAATAAGTACCTCCCTCCAGTGACTCAGTGTCTCGCTGCCACATATGAT
>NW_017729031.1:70439004-70439689 GCF_001723915.1 Gavialis gangeticus
AGCTCCTTCACTATGGGGACCACCTGGCTGAGGAAGGCATCAGCAGCACTGAGGGTTTCAGTGGCCTCGAGGAAGGGCTTGAGGACCAGCAAGATCTGGGAGATGGCATCCCACTCAGCTTTGGTCAGGGGGCTGCTGATCCCAATCTCCCCAAGCAAGGCCAGCTCATAGACAGCCTTCTATTGCTCCACCAGCCTCTCGAGCATCAGGTAAGTGTAGTTTCACCGAGTCTCCACATCCTGGATGATTCTGTGCTGTGGGATATTTAGCTCTGCTTGTTTGTCCTGCAGCATCTTGCCCCCCTTGATGCTCCGGTGGAAGTAGTCTTCCACCTTCCTGCATCTGGAAATGAGCCTGCTGGTGTTGCTGGTGCCATCACCAGCAGCCCTGTCCCCCTCCAAGGCATCCCTCACAATCAGATGTAGATTGTGTGCCACACAGCGAATACCAGCAAAGTTGGCATCACGGACTGCCTTGACCATATTGGCCCCATTGTTGGTGACCATGAAGCCGCGGGTGAGCTCAGCCTGCCCAATGCCCAGCCACCCCTGCACCATGCGGTTCATGGCCCCCCTAATCTCTGCTGCTGTGTGGGACTCATCCATCACCTTGGCGTGAAGAAGAGCCCACCGACGACCTGACTGGCCACACCGGTGCCCTGAGAGGGAGAGGTATGCATGATCTC
>NW_017729031.1:70444689-70445694 GCF_001723915.1 Gavialis gangeticus
CCCCCTTATCTCTGCTGCTGTGTGGGACTCATCCATCACCTTAGCGTGAAGGAGAGCCCACCAACGGCCTGACTGGCCACACCAGTGCCCTGTGAGGGAGAGGTACGCATGATCTCCAGCCCGGCTGCTCCAGATGTCTGAGGTGAAGTGTACCATCACCTGCAGACCTGCCTTGTGCAGCTCCTCCTCCAAGTGCTCCCTGCATGCTTCCTATAGGGAGGGCATCACCATCCTGCTGAAGGTGGTGCATGAGGGCACCTGGTAGGATGGAGCCAGCAGTGCCAGGAGCCGCCTGAACCCTGGCCACTCAACAAAGATGAAGGGCTGCCTATCCAGAGCAAGCATCTCCCCAATGGTCTGGGTGACCTTGCTCACATTTGCAACTGGTCCCTTTTGCCTCCAATGTTCCAGGGTGCCCTGCCTCTGCTGTGGGGGGACAGGGGCTGTGGAGTGAGTAGGGGCCACTTCTGTGGCAAAGGGGTGGTACCTGCGGAGATGATTCAGCATCCCTGAGGTGGTCATGCGCTTTGTTTCATAGTTTCTAGGGTCGGAAGGGACCTGAGTAGATCATCTAGTCCGACCCCCTTCCATGGCAGGAAAGATTACTGGGGTCAAACGAACCCAGCAATGTGTTCATCTAGCCTCCTCTTAAAGACCCCCAGGGTAGGAGCCAGCACCATTTCTCTTGGAAGTTGGTTCCAGATCCTAGCCGCCCTGACTGTGAAGTAGTGCCTCCTGATATCTAGCCTAAATCTACCCTCTGCCAGCTTGTGACGGTTATTCCTAGTCACTCCTGGCAGTGCTCGGGGGAACAGGGGCTTCCCCAGTGCCTGCTGATCCTCCCCTAACTAGTTTGTAACAGGCCACTAGATCATCCCTCAGCCTTCCCTTCTGGAGGCTGAACAGGTTTGGGTCCCATAGCCTCTCCTCATAGGGCCTGCCCTGCTGCCCCCGATCATGTGAGTGGCCCTCCTCTGGACCCTCTCCATGTTGTCCATATCCCTC
>NW_017729031.1:70446553-70459730 GCF_001723915.1 Gavialis gangeticus
TAATATATTGAGAAGCGTTGGTGTGGTGGAAAGAATGAATGATGTATAAAAAATATATATATATAAACTAAATTCCTATATATAGAATAGATCCTAGGCTACTACTAACCCTATCCAATATAAGCGTAAACTAATATGAAAAGTAGTTATAAAATAAAAGCACCAAGTTCTCAGAAATCCCTGTTGCTAGCATTGCAAGCAGGGAATCTGTTGAAGATCAGGGCTTCCAGCCATCGTGGTCTGACGCTGAGGTGCTGGAGAACACCGGCAGCTCAGAAATTGACCCCAAGGCAGAAAGCAGGGGAGCTGAAAAACTGCTGTCTTTTATGTATTTTCTCTGGCGCTCCCCCAGAGCACTGGGATTGGAAGGGACCTCAGAGAATGCTGACAGGTCACTGGCCAGCCACACATGTCAGTCATGAAAGCGCTCCTTCCCCCTCTCCCCCTTCCTCCCCTTCCTTTCCTTTTTTCCCCCCCACAGGGAATCCAGTATAGGCAAGTCGAATATTCGACACACGCTGTTAATATTCAACTTCCGGTATTCTATTTGACAGCTATTTGACCAGCTGCTATTCGACTTGATTTTCACTTTTCAAGGTCGAATATGTTGAATATTTGTCAAATCGAATATTAAGTCGAAGCTTTGCACAGCCGTACTGGATAAGACTTAAACATCTTTATTAGGCCCAGTTTTGTGTAGCGAACTCCAAGCACAATCATGCTTGTTTATCTTGGAGGACATTAGCATTGGTTTTTGTCTGAGGATTTTGTCTTTGTGTTTCTCACCCTTCAGGCAGAACTGTTCTACTGTAGATGCTAACTTTTACTTTTGCCAAGGAGACGCTAAGATGATGGACATGTAGCTTTATGCAAAATTCACTGAATATCAAAATTCATTGAATTCTGTGTAGTTAATTAACAGCCTTTTGCAGGAGTCACTTCACTATTTAGTGTTGAATCATTCAACTGTACAAACTAATATATGTAACTCGACTTCGTACTTATCTGTTTTCATCTAATTAAGAAATAAAATAGATGTCTTGGCATTTGTTTGGGTCCCCACATGCTTGGATTGTCTGCATGCTTAAGCTGGCCCCAAATGAGAACAAGAAAGCAAGGTATTACCGCAAATTAAAGCAAGTGTCTAGTAGGATAAAATTATTTAAGGAGGCTTCACGAAATCAACTGTACTCGTGGCTTTTAAACGGAACAACACCAAGAGTATAGCGAGAGAAGGGGAACAATCACTAACTTGTAAATACTGTCTTATTAAGTCAATACTAGTATAATATACAAGTAAGCATGTCATTGGAAATGGCTTTGCAAATCTACCATAGATGTAGCTGCTTAAGTAACTGACATCATAGCAGTTTCATGCCAGAATACTTATTTTATTTCTTAATTCAATGAAAACAGATAAACTCTAAAAGGAGTTAAGTATATTAGTTTGTACAGTTGAATGATGCTACGCTAAATGGTAACGTGACTCCTGCAAAAGGCTATTAATTAACTACACAGAATTCAGTGAATTTTGATATTCTTGTATGGAAGAAATCCATGTAAGAGAGTTTTTAATACATTTTCTTTTCAGATTTGGGGGTGTTTTTCCTTTGTCTGTTGGTATGGTGTTTTTGCTTTCATTTAAACGAACCTGGGCAAAATCAATGTTTGTATTCAACATGTGTCCTCTAGCTGTTTTAAGTGTTAGTTTAATTACGTTCTGTCTTTTGACATTTCCCCCTATAAATCACATGCTTTGGAAGAGAGAAAACATTACTTTTGTTCTTTGCCATCCTCCCTCCTCCCCTCCCCCCCCAAAAAAGATACACCACCATCAGCTTGTTGCTATACAGATTGGTTGTCGCATTTGAATGATTACACAGTGGGTAAACTATTCCAAATGGGAGTAGGCTTTATATAACAAACTACTATCCTTTTCCATATTGCGATGAAAATTTAGGTTTTAATTCTCTGACGTATGAAGTATAGAGTGATTTGACTTGTCTGTCATGGGACTAATGATTTAAGCATGTAGATTTTAGGGAGAATACAAGATTCTAACTTAGACAGATACAATGATAAGTCCATAGCAATGAGATGACTTGCAGTTGCTCCACAATTCATTGCATGTCTATTTTGTTGTATTTTATCCATTTTTGGATCCAAGTTTAGAAGTCCTTTTTCAGACAAAATACCCATTGCCTTGGGCTATATAAGAAAGAGGAAGAGTGTCGGAGATAAAGGCTAAGGGTATTTGGTAGTATGTCACTAGTCCTTGCCTGCTGTTTACATAGGTGCAGTAGTAAGTGAAAAGGAGAAATGGCTATTCACTTTGCATAGAAATATGATCCTTCCTCTCTAGTTTAAAAAATATAACCATAACTGCAGTTCCTGATTTTAGAATCTCACAAATGTACGCTGTCATGTATCCCATATAACACATTTCATTTTAAAATAAGCTAGGATGAGCTAAGTGGGTTTGTCAGAATGTATTAAAGTTTTCTAAGGTAATTGGGACCTCTCTATATTGCATCTTAATCTGGGCCAAAGACAGTTTCCATAATCCTTTCCTCCCTCCCTAGCCTAAATTTTAAAAATTGAATCCAGGCATTGAATTTGCATGAAAAAGTCTCCATAAATTAAAATCTAGTCCATTGATTTGTGAGAACATGCTCAGTCACTTCACACAGGAGATGTTTATTTATTAGGTCATTTCCCTTTTATCTGAAACCTATTTAATACATGATGTATGAAACTGGAAATGGCTTCTTTTTAAACAATGAACATAGGTACTTTCTCTTTTCAATATATAAATGACTTTTTATTTTCATATTCTGTCTTCTACCACAGAGTGGGCTGACCAGAGTTATAAGCTAATTTAAAGTATGCCCTAGATGAATTTCTTGTCCCCATGCATAATCTAACACTGCTTCTCCTCAGCAGGAAGAAGTTGTAGCAGAGTTCACCTGGTTGAGACTATTGTTGTGGTACAGCCTGAATGTTTCTCACCTCAGACCATTGCTTGCTTTCTTTAAGTGGGTTGGGGTCAGTCCAGAAGAGGAAGGACTGATCCCCCAACCAGGACTCTGTGCGGAAGAACACAAAGGCTAGGAACGGACATTCAAAAAGCCTGAGCCTGAATTGATTCAGTCTTTGCAGGTTAGTCTAACCTGGCTAGGTTGAATTGGTTTGTAACCAGACAGACGGACATTTTCTCTGGACTGAGGAAATTCAGGCACATGTCTGCAGGGGCTCAGGCTAGAAGCAAGGGGGACATTAGAGCAGCCCTTCCCTTGTACTGTACTGAGCTGAGGGGTGAGCATGGCCAGGCCCTGGCAGGATGCTTTGATTAGAGAGGTCTGCCTGCACAGTCCCGGGCTTTTCCCTCCTAGCTGCTCAAGGGGCAGGAGTGTTGCCAGCTCCCAGCCCCCTGCTAGCACTCTGAGGCAGAGGGTAGGTCTGCAGTGCATGTATCTGTTGATGATACAGAGCTTTTCAATTGCCATCCCTGCTTCTTTATACTGTCTGCAGCAAACTGACAGGCAAGCAAGCTGGCAGGGGACAGATAACAGTGTATATCACCCCTTCAGCAAAACAATAGCTTCTTTCCATTAATTCAGACTCTTCAAGCAGCTTACCAGCTGACCTGTTGATTAGCTCCAAAAAGCCCACTGTGCTGTCTGCCCGTCCCAGTGAAATTGGAGAAACATACACACACACACCTTTTGGGATTAGCTAGCATACCACATGCCTAGGGTCTGTGGGGCTGGGGTCTGTGCTGTGGGAGATGGAGGGGAGTGGGGTATTCCTGTTTGAGCAGCAAGCAATAGGGTGGGGGGTAGGGCAGGGGGAAGCCAGGTAGACCCTGCTGTGTCTGCAGTTTCTGCCGGAGCTTCTGCCAGGGAGCAGAGGGGAGAGGCTAACTCTGCTGTGGAGCACAGAGCCCTGCCCAGCCCAAACAGCATGCTGGGATGCGGGGGGAGTCTGGTTTATCTTAAACCAGCCAGGGGTCTGGGATGGACATTTCATAAACCAGTTTGATCCAAATCAGTTAAGTCTGATACTACATTAAACCAGGTTTAATTAAACCAGCCATTTTTAAACTGGTTTATGTGCGCTGAACATTTGTTCTGTTACAGGTTTAAACTAGTTTCTGATCACTTAAATCAGTTTGTGTGTAATATCTGTCCTTAGCCTAACAAAGCTGTCATGATGTGGTAATGGTAAAGTCACTAGGTACACAATCTACTGCTGTG
Organism: Gavialis gangeticus; assembly: GCF_001723915.1. NCBI lineage: Eukaryota > Metazoa > Chordata > Crocodylia > Gavialidae > Gavialis > Gavialis gangeticus. The sequence continues at coordinate 70,450,810 of NW_017729031.1, forward strand.
CTATATGTCCTCCATTAAGAGTTAGCCCTACATTTAAGATGAACTGGGAAGTTCAGAGCTATTCTTTCGGACTCCAGACATCACTCCATGAGTTACACTTAGAGCATATTTTCAGCATTTTATGTCAAGCCTGACGCTGCTAAAAGCATTATGGTAATATAAATAATAATATCAACTTTTTCTTTTTAATAATGGAAGCTCTCAAGTGGGATCCTCACTCAGATGGCATGTACACTGATGCTTTATTCTAGTTCACCCAGATAGGCTCATCTAATGTGAAGGAAAAGATATTCCTGGGAGATTATGTATATACGCATTTTTATCAGGTCAGGAAATCAGGGTTTTATGAGATTTTTTTTGTTTTTTGGAATTTGTGGATTTGTTTTGAGTTTATTTATTTATTTATTTATTGGATTGGATTTCCTCTTTTCATTTTTTTTCTCCTTCCCCTTGAGAATGAAGAGAAAAAGGGAAAAAAGAAGAAAAATAAAGTTTGAAACATAGTGACATATGCCATAGATGTGCTTCCAGTTAACCAGAAAGCACTTTTAGTTAAAAAGCGAAGAAACTGTTCCAGTGAGATGCAGTTAGATGCTTCAGGAAGAGCAAAATGTTATTTAATTGATATGCTGCCCTCACATCTTGGGCCACAGGGAATGCCCATTTATTCAGACTGCCTAATTTGATGAGCAGAAACATTTACCAGTAGAGAAAATTCTTTTTTCCGTTGTTGCTTTTTTTTTTTAATCTTCTCAGCTTGTGCCTTTTTCTTGTTACTGTTTCTTCTAATACCTCAAGGTACCAGTACTGTGCAGACAGTTTTCAGACCAAATGTCTCATTAAAGATGAACACACTTGCCTGATGTTTTCTGAGGAATCACTACATTTCTTTTTGATCTCTGGCAACAACTCATGGGAATGGAAAAAGTCAATCAAAGAAGCTGAACATTTTTTTTTCTTTTCTTTAAAAAAAAATGTTATCCTAGTTTACATGAAATTCTGTGCAGTTTGTATATTCTTAGCTAGAAAAAATGTTATTAGGTACAGAGAGGGCCACTTTGCTTGTGGTGGGCTGAAAATGGTGTGACAAGTGAAAAGGGCTTGATTTCTTTTTTTTCTTAATTCTTCAGTAATGATGTTGTCTACAAAAATGTTAACACTGGGGTTACCTGCAGAGTTGTCTGTAAATGACTACTTCATAGCTGACTGGCTACAGATGATTAAATGAAAACTTATTCTATTTTGAGGAGCCATTTACAGAATATAAGTGCTTAGTTTTTAATAGGTGCATCAAAGGTGTATACTTTTTATATCTTCTAATTCATCTCCTCTTTTGAATTTTTAGTAAATGCTTAAGATTTTCTACTTTGACATTTTATTGTCATAATAAAGATATTGTATATGATTTTGATGGGAAAAAATCATACACATGAGGATGTGCACACAAACTGGGTTCAGTCAGAAGTGCCTACCATGGACTAAAGTAGTGGATATTGGATAAATATATGCATTCCAGGTTCTGTGCAACTGTAGACTCAGAATGGAAGAACATTGTTTATGTATGTAGAAAATACCTTGGTCTGTATACCTTCCCAACCAAATGCAATCAGTTGGTTTCTTGCTGCTTCAGTCATCTTACAGCAATGTAGCACTATGGACAGGCAATATGGGCTGACAAACAAACAAACAAAACCCCAAATCCATAAAATAAAGAAAGAATCAAAAAAAGTGCAATGATTCTCTCCTTTCTGCAGGGGGAAAAAAAGACTTAGCAAAGTATCTCCATGAAGAGGCTTTCTTATTGAAACATTCCTGTTTTCCCTGCAGGAAATTCTCCCCCAGTAACTATAATTAAATCTGGATATACTTAAACAAATAAAAGATTTGTTTAATGCACTCAGTGAGTTGTGTTTAGTGCATTATGTTTTATGAAAAATCTAAAATATTGTGCCCTTTTCTGACCAACTAGACAGTTTCAATTGAAAACATGCAGCACCTTGACAAGTTAAATAGCTCATTTTTCAAAAACATGTAGTGGGAGGAAGAAGGGAAGTCAGAGGTTAGAAAATAAGCCATTCTTAGATTTTTAATACTATAGAAAGCATTTCTGAAATAATAATTACAGTGGTAATTTTATAAGGTTCCTAAAATAAATGCACATTTATCAAAATAAGGAGGATGATTAAGATGGTGATTTTTCTTTTTGGTTAGCATGCATGGTTTGGTAGCCCAGCAATGGATCTGACTGCTCCTTCTTTTCATATTGCTTTGGTTTTCCCTTTGAAAAGTAGTTTTCTCTACTGGATGGATAGAGTATGTTCAAATCCCCCACAAGTATGTGGGGAGTTCATCAGGGTGAATCTGTCTGTGAGTATTTTAAGTGGCCTTTGGCACCCTAAAATTAGCTAGGCATAGGGCAGAAGGATTAAATTGCTCTTCTTGCTGGTTGTCCCTAAAGCAGTTCAGGCTTGAGGTGTATTGTTTTGTAAATAGAAAAAAAATCTAGCACTGCAGTTACTTGTATTTACCTGTTCAATGAAAAAATATTGTTGAGCTTGTAGTACTGCCAGTTTTGGGCCAAGAATTACATTCTTTTGAAAAACTGACTCTGCAAAAATTAAACTTTTCTTTTCTGTTAAATATTAATCACAATTCTGGTATCTGATTTTTACCAGAGCAATGTGTTGTTGAAATGATCAAGAGTCACAGATGATCTTACCAAATGGACTTGATAACTCAGTGTTCATTTCAGTCTCTAACACCTGTAATTCTTTGCATTTCTTTTAGTATTCCTCTTATCTTAGTTGAGTAATGTTTCCAGTTTATTTTGTAGCCACTGTTACAAAATGGTGAAGAAATATGCTATTTAGAATACCCTATTAGTTTTCCTGTGCCTTCAGTTCCTGATATATAAAATAAAGATAATGTATATCCCTTCTCACAGCAGTGTGTGAGGATACATGTATTAAAATTTTGTGACGCCCTTGGATAGTATGGCAATAGATGACTGGTAAATACTTCTGATGCAGGATGCCTTCTGTGCTAAATTAGATGATTTGGCAGTCTTAGCAGTTGCCTTCAGTATAATTTTTGTAATGCTTTTTGGTGCAACTTTTATCTTGTATGAAAAATCTACAATATGAATTACAGCTGCTTTAATAAATGTTTTACCTGATTACTTCTGGATTTTCTGTAATTTCATTGCACCAAGGAGGTATCAAAATCCTTCCCTCCAACACAAAACAGAGTGCTTTGTACACACAGACTTTTCAAATTTACTTTGTATTGTATCTGATGTACTTAAATCCAGTATATGAAGGCCCATAGTGACTATCACACACTGAAGTTGTGTGCCCCCCCACACACGCATATAGTACTCAATAAAATGCGGTATTTCTTTAAAAACCCTCTTTTGAAATAATATCAGGATTGTTGAGTGGAATTTTGTCTGTGTAAGCCACTGAATCACATAAACAAGTAAATACAAGTTAATCTTCTCGAAGTCAGGAGGTCTAAGTGAATGAAAAACATAGGTTTCTCCAAAGAAACTTGATTGAAAAGGGGAAAAAATGGCTTTTAGCAGTATTCCATTGCATCTCCCATGAAATTCTGTAAAATCTGGCTGCTATCTGAATATTTTTGGCCACAATGGAAAGAATACAGAATTGCAAATGACCTGTATGGATGAAGCAGTGAGAGGCAATGGCATAATGATTGCTTCCTTATGTTCACTAAGGAGACAAAAAATGCTTATTTGCTTTTTTGTCCTTGAGAATCAAGTATGTTTGAGAAACCCTTAATACACTGAAATTATGTTCATTCTGACAGCTTTTATTAACCAATTAACACAACAAGGCCTGTATGTAAGAATGTCACAATATGAAATTTCTCACTGCCATAAGCAAATCAACACAACTTATTTTTTTTAAGTGTCTACACAAGTCTGGGGGCTACAGATGCCAAAACCAGAGTGTGGACATGAAGAAAGTAAGCATGAACTGTGGAGTTGTACCAAGGCAGAGAAATTGAATTGATGTGACTGTGTTTTGTCCATTTATAAGCAAAAACACAGAATGGGGGGGGGGGTTGGTTTGTTTGTTTGTTTTTAAAGAGAAAGGGGGAGAGACGAGTTGGGAAAAATGGTGATAGAACATATAGTACAAAAACAATAATATCACATAGTGTCTGTGTCTACATGAGTAGCGGACTGGGCATTAACCAGCATTATTGCACAGTAACATCCTGCATAGCTTTTTTCAGATGCTACTGCACTGTGCAGTGGCTCATTACTATTGTGCAGCATTGCATCACAGTTAGTGCCCACCAACAATACTGCAGAGTAGACATATCCAGCAGCAGATGGTATTATCTTGATGTGCAGTATTCTAGGATCAGAGAGATGTATCCAAATTACAGGTGAATAACAACAAAATTAATCTATTTACATAAGTCTAAAGGCAGCAAATTAATTAAATAACAAGGCAACAAAATAGTACAAAGATAGACTCTTTCATAGATTTCATTGATTTCTAGAGTCAGAAGGGACCTGTTAGATCATCGGGTCTGACCCCCGTTCCAGGCAGGCAAGACCGCTGGGGTTAAGTAACCCCAGCCAGATGCCTGTCTAATCTCTTCTTGAACACCTCCAGGGTAGGGGAAAGCACCACCTCCCTTGGAAGCCCATTCCATATTTTGGCAACCCTTACCATAAAGAATTTCTCCCTTATGTCCGATCTAAATCTATTCTCCTTCAGTTTGTGGCCATTATTTCTGGTAACCCCGAGGGGAGCCCTGGTAAACAGTGTCCCCTATTCCCTGCTGACACCCTCCTCACCCCCCCCCCGATGAGTTTGTAGGCAGCCACAAGATTGACTCTCAGCCTTCTCTTGTGGAGGCTGAAGAGATTCAGGTCCCTTAGTCTGTCTTCACAGGGTCTTACCTGGAGGCCCTCAACGATATGAGTAGCCCTCTGAACCCTCTCACAGTTACCCACATCCCTCTTGAAGTGCGGTGCCCAACACTAGACACAGTGCTCCATCTGTGGCCTCATCAATGCTGCACAGAGGGGAATCATCACTTCCTTAGACCTGCTCGTGATGCACCTCCTGATGCAAGAAAGAGTGCGGTGAGCCTTGCTTATTACCTCATCACACTGGTGACCCACATTCATTTTTGCATCAACCTGGACTCCAAGATCTCTTTCCACTGTTGTGGTACTCAGAATGGTACCCCCAATCTATAGGTGTATTGGAGATTCTTTCTCCCCAGGTGCAGCACCTTTCATTTATCCATGTTAAATTGTATCCTATTCTGATCTGCCCTTCCCCAGTCTATCCAAATCTGCCTGAATTTGCTCCCTGCTCTGCAGTGTGTTTACTATGCCCCATAGTTTTAGTGTCATCTGAGAATTTGGACAAGGTGCTATCAATACCTTCATCCAAATTGCTGATGAAGATATTAAACAGTACTGGTCCAAGGACAGAGCCTTGGGGGACACCACTGCCCATATCCCTCCAGGGAGAAACTGACCCATCCACTCTCCGGGTGCATCCTATAAGCCAGTTTTTACCCACCTTACTGTGAAAAAATCCACATCACAGCTACTCAGTTTGCTTGTAAGAATTGGGTGTGACACCATGTCAAAAGCCTTTTTAATATCCAGGTAAATAATATCTAATTCCACTTCTGCATCTAAGCACTTTATGACCTTGTCATAAAAAGAGACCAGGTTCGTCAGGCAGGATCTGCCTGCTATACAACCATGCTGGTTGCCCCCTAATATTGTGTTACCTGCTGGCCCCCTGCAGATGTGATCCTTTATGATTTTTTTCTAAGGTCTTGCCGAGAATAGAGGTGCGGCTAACTGGCCTATAATTACCTGGCTCCTCCTTCCTCGCCTTGAAAATAGGGACCACGTAGGCCCTTTTCCAGTCCTCTGGGACTTGTCCCAAGTGCCACGAGTGCTCAAACAGTTGCTCCAGTGCTTCTGCTATGTCATCAGCCAATTCCTTTAGTACCCTTGGGTGAAGATCATTGGGGCCTGATGACTTAAATACGTCCAACCCTTCCAAGTACCCCTTCACTAGGTCAGTGCTAACCAATGGTGGATTAGTATTACTCTCACTCCAGACTAAACACTCATTGGGAGGTGTATTTGTATCCATGTCCAGGAAAACCAGCAAAGAAATTATTTAAGAGCTCTGCTTTTTCCATCCTATCAGTTATGAGTTGCCCTAGTCAATTCTGAGCAGCCCTATATTACCCTGTGCCTTCTTCCTGCTCCCTATGTACTTAAAGAAGGACTTTTAGTTATCCTTAATCTTTGTTGCCAACTTGAGTTCTGTATCTGTTATGGTCTTCCTCTCTGCTTCCCTGCAAGTGTGAGCCAAGCAAGTATACTCCTCCTTGGTGGCTACCCCCTGCTTCCACAGCCTGTAGGCCTCTTTTTTTTTCTGAAGGCTCTCCTGGATTTCCCTGCTCATCCAAGAAGTTTTTAGGCTCTTTTGCCTCCCTTTGTGTGTATTAAGATGGTGTCCCTCTGTGCCTGTAGGATCAGTCCCTTGAGGAACTTCCCCCCTTTTTCGACTCCCATCTCACAGATGTGATTACCCCTCAGTCCCACCCTAACCAATCTCCTGAACTCATTGAAGTTGGCCTTCTGGAAGTCTAGCACTACTGCCATACTAGTTGTCTTTCCCACCTTATACCAGATAGTGAATCCTACCAACTGATGGTCACTATACCTTAGGTTACCTTGTACCTGTAGATCCCACATCAAGTCCTCCCCTGTGGCCAGCACCAAGTCAAGTAAGGCGTCTCCCCTAAGTTACTAAGAAAATTTTAACATTTTCAGCTGAACAAGTAAAAAGAGAGAGAGAAGCCTCTGTAGAGTCAGCTCTGGGTTCTTACATTGGGTAGTGGGACAGAAGAACTTAGTATAATTTAGGACTACCAAGATAAAAAGGCAGAAATCAGAACAGAATGCAAAACAGCTTCTTCTGGCAACAAGTCAACAGCTTCACCTGTTTCTGAGCCTGCAGCAAAAAGAAGCTGTGCAGAACAAAGGCACAGCAGCATATGAACGAGTGCCAGCAGTGGTGATTAAAACATTGCTATTGTATTTAAATGCAGTGCCCTTTTATAATTCCTGTGAGGTTAGCCCTCTGTACTGAAGTAGGGATTTTCCATTTCAGGAGAATAGAGTTTCCATGGAGAAAGTGAGTGAGGGGAGGAGGTGTCTTTAACCTATAGCCAAGCTCCATCCAGCAGCAGCTGCAAAGCAGATGTACTAGTTCAGAGTACCACCTGCGGTTTTCTTACATTGTAGTTTTCCTGTGGCCCTGGCTATTTTCTGGCACCTAGAATGATGCCATCCAGCTAGTGAAAACTGCTGTAAACTCAGCCAGTGTCACCACATAGCTATAGGAGATTTTCCATTACCACAGTCAACACTGTGCAATTAACCACCCTTGTCCCTGTGCAAATGCTACTCCGTTATGTATGGAGTTTTTGGATTTCCAAAGTCAGAAAGACTTTTGTGAGTTTTCCCACATCTATCACATTGCCTGCTGCTCTGTCTTGGCATCAAAATGTAAGAGGAGAAAAACTACCTATAAAAAAGTTTGTGGAATGGAAGAGATTTTTAATTACTATAATTTTTCAATCAAAAAGTCTTTATATAATTATGAGAGAACTTACAAGCAGAATGCCTGCTTGCTCTCAAATTTAGTGTGCTCACATGTCCCACTAACAAAAAAAAGCACACAGATAAAAAACTTCAGAAGTCTGGGAGAGAAGAGATTGATACTGCAGACTCAAATATAGTAGTCTTAAATATTTCCTTCCACTCCAGTGCAGTTTGTTCCTCTTACTTTTCCCTGCTACAGCATATTAAGTAAAGGAGTAATTAAGTTATGATTACAGTTCTATATCATGGCTAAGTACAGGCAGTCAAAGAGCCTGAGGAAGAATCAATCCAATCTTCATGGGTTTCTCTAAGCTGTGAAGATTGGATTGAGAGCAAAAGAAATTTACCTTCACCTTTGGGGAGCCAGGCAAATGCCTGCTGGACCTTGTGGGGGGCAGCCAAGCCCAGCCAAGCAGGGCTGTCCCTGATAGGCTGTCAGGCGCATGCCTGCAGTCCCCTCCTGTCATGGCAGACCCTTCCCTGTGCACAGCCCTAGGCTTCTAGAGCTGGTTGCCAAGGTACCCCAGGGGCAACAGGTGGTGGTGGTGGAGTATGGGGAGGGGGGACAGAGCCCAGCACCCCAGGCTTGGCAGCCCCCATCTGAGGTCTGCACCATGAGAAAGGATTACTCCTGGCATCCCAGCTGGGCAACTGCCCTACCCATGCACCAGACCCAGCCTCTCAGCTGCAGGGGGGAGGTGGATGGTAGGGGGAACAACACCCCAGGCCCCCGCAGCTGGGGCTTGCACAGCATGGGGGCACTCCCTATGGTGAGATATTCCTTCCCCCCAGCCTGGATGGATGCTCTCCCCAGCCCCGCTTCCCATGCTATGTAGACCCCAGCTGGAGGGGGAACTGCCTTCCCCCCACCACTAAGAGGCTGGGTCTGGCATGGGGCTGGGTTAATTGCCCAGCCAGCCTGTGGATGAAAAGCCCTTGTTGTCTGGGGGGCATGCTATGAAAACCCCAGCTGGGGGGGGCTGGGGCTAGGGCAGAGGGCTTTGTTCCCCCCCCCATTTACCCCCCTGTGGCTGAGAGGCTGACTCTGGCACAAGGGTGGACAATAGTCTTGCCAGGTTGTGGGGGAAAAGCCCCCTCTGCAGCCCCCACCCCTCCACATGGTGAAGACTACAGCATGGGGAGGGTGGGGCAAAGGTGGAAGGCTTTGTACTCCCACTCCTGCAGCTCAGAGGCCGGGTCTGGCAGGGGGATTGGGCCGAGGCAATCATGGAAC
>NW_017729031.1:70464730-70479946 GCF_001723915.1 Gavialis gangeticus
GTGTACAACCAGAGGCCCTTTGTTCATCTCATCCTTCCCACACCATTTACCCCCCTGTGGCTGAGAGGCTGACTCTGGCACAAGGGTGGACAATAGTCTTGCCAGGTTGTGGGGGAAAAGCCCCCTCTGCAGCCCCCACCCCTCCACATGGTGAAGACTACAGCATGGGGAGGGTGGGGCAAAGGTGGAAGGCTTTGTACTCCCACTCCTGCAGCTCAGAGGCCGGGTCTGGCAGGGGGATTGGGCCGAGGCAATCATGGAACCAGGCTGCAGGGTGGAGAAAGCCGGGCTGTGGGAGGGAAAAGGTCTCACTGCTGAGGTTCCCTCAACTGTACAGACTCCAGCTAGGGTGCATAAGGGGCTCCGTGCCCCCTCCCCACCAGTCCACCCCCTGCCCCCTGGGTGTTACCTCAGTTCTGACAGCCTGGGGGCAGGGCTGGCCTGTCTTGGGCAGAACAAAGGAGCACTGGCAGAGGCCAGCCCACCTGACCTGCAGTGGGGAGGTGGTGGTTAGCAGGGGCCACAAAGGAGCCTGGATTGCCGGGAGAATGAGACCTAACTTGAGGGGAACACAAGTTCAGCAGACTGGTTTAACTGAAGCTGATTCAATCTGGTACACCATCCGTCCACGTCTCTCTTAAACTGGGTTCCACCATTTTGAAACCAGTGTATGTGCACTGAACTTCTGTTTTGTTATAGGTTCAGACCTGTATCCAATCACTTATACCAGTTTGTGTAATTTGCCCCTAGCCTACTAGTACTTTTTGAAAACTCATGATTTTTCTATCAGGTTTTCAGGTAATATATCTTTTTCACTTGAATAGCAATAATGCACAGTGATCAGCAGTATCCTAATATGCTCCTTGTATTATCACACAAAAATAATCTCATTTTAAAATTTGCATTTACACAGTAAGATCCTTTCAAACCTATAGTGAGTGCTACAGTGCTGACTGTCTGCCAAACTGTTCTCTCTCATTTAAGTGCAATACATCAAGAATGATTTTTCTTACCTTGGAAAAACTATCCAGCAGTTGAACATGAAAGTGGAATTTGGAACTCCTGCCTTCTGCTGTATATGTCTGCTGATATTTTTTTTTCCTATAGCTTTGGGCAGGTCATTTACTCTTCCAATATCTTGCTAACTATAGGAGAGGGAACAGATTTCCTTTGATTACTTACCTTGCAAATAGCTTCCTTTATAATTCTATTTTAGCTTCTCTAGTACTTCGACAGAAAAAATGGCTGGCTGAAATCTAGGTTATTTATCTTGTAGAAGGTACCTTCAAACTTTTCAGAAAATTCAGATAGTATTTTTTATCTGAAGAGAATTTAAATCAAATCTTAACATATTTCTTGTTACTGAATATATTGATCATGTAGTTCATACCACTTATTAATTAAGTAGTTTATTTACTGTTTATTTTAGTATTGTAGTAGCATCTAGAACCCTCAGTCATGGACCAGAACTTCCTTGTACAGCATACAATATAGAGTGCTGACTTCCCAGGCTGTGGTTTCATTTCTTATCCACTAGAGGACAGCAACTGTTGACAGGGAAATGCTCAAATGTGACTTCCTGTGAAAAGCAGACAGTAATAAATGTTCCTTGATTTTTACTGATAAAAGGCTCTAGTTTAAATAATATTAGCAGAGTGGTCCCACAAAACTGTCCTTTCAAATATAATCTGAGTAGCGAGGTCATCTTGCTAAAGATCCACATTGTATCGTCAAGTCTTAGCTATGTAACTGAGAGGGGGGCAGAGACAGGGAAAGGGAGAAAGAGAATTAATACTAAATGCTATTTCCTTAAGAAAAACAAGTCATAAGTCTCTGTCTCATCTGCCTGCCTGTGCTTATCTTGGGGCACCTATATATCTAACATTACTATCACTGTGTAGCATGCTGGAAGGTATATTTTCAAAAATCCAATGATAAGATGACTGGCAAGCAGCCCCTAAATAAAATAGGAGAGTATGATATAATTTTGAATGCTGTTGTGCACTCTGGAAATCCAATAGAATTTGAACTTTGTCAACTTCAAGAAGAAAAAAATAGTCAGATATATGTTCATAGTTCCAAAAAACACAATGTAGAAGTAGTATGGTAAATTTAGTATAATATTCAGGGATCTTCTACCCAGGTTTTACAATGTAGTTTATAGTATTGTTATGTCCCCCAGCTGAGAGCCATCAAGGCAGACGACAGCTCTTCCTGTCACAGTTCTTCTATGTTTTATTGAGAAAAGTAAATAGTTTCATATTTACCTTTTCTCTAATATTTTATGTATATAATTTTTATACTTACATTTTTCAAGGCAGGTGGTAAGTATTTAATCTGACTTTTTTTCTCCTAAATAAATTTCAGCAGAACTGAATCTTGCTTTTTTTGTGTTGTTTAAAGTTTCAGAATGTGCTAAAATAGTGTTGAACATTTCTTGCACAACACCTTACCATGAACAATATGAACATGATTCTGTTAACACCTTTCTACAGTTTGTCTTTAAAGGCAAAAAACCAAAGATCTTCATAAAAATTCAGTAACAATACTCTTTTGTCTGCATGCTGTCAACTATCCAGTTTAGTGTGCATATTTATACAATCTCAAAAGAATGAGCTTGGCTGAGGCTTGTCACATAAGGTTTGCATTAAAACAGAGTGGGTTTATGGAAAGCTGAGAGAAGCATAGCTCCAGATGTGTTGCTCTCCTAAGCAAGGTTTTTATTAAATTTCCAGATACAACACTTCTTTATTGAGTGTCATCATGACTCTCAACAATTAAAAAGAAATTGTTTCAAAATAGCTAATGGAATTGTATTTATTATTCATATACTAAATACAGAAACGTATTTCATGCACCCTCATCAAGTTATTTGAAATTAGGTATGGTGCTATATTAAAGAACTTGTAATTCAGCTCTGCTATAATTCTATTTTGTATTATAGTTTACCTATTTTATAATCAATTATTATAGTGTTAAAAATATTAGTGCTGCTTTCTGACCAGTCTGCCACATTACATTTTAACAGAATAGTTTATTTTGCTCTTAGTAAGACCAGCTTCTGTTCATTAAAATGAACACTCATGAGATATACAAGTTTAATTGAATGTCTCTCTGAGAATCAGTCTCATTGTGCTGCATAGTGAATTTAAACCAATTCATAGAAGTGTTGCTTTTAACAGATATAAAATGTTTTAGACAAGTCATTTAAATTAAAGCTTTGATATACTATATGCTATTTTATAACATTCTACTTAAAAGTAAACTGAAAATTCCTCCAAACACAAGAGTTCTTATGGTTCAGTTGGAAGAAATGGAAATTTTCCTTGCAAAAAGAATCTTATTAGGAACTCATTACTCCAATAGCATTTATTGGTGTGGGTAACTACTAGAAATCTGTTGGTCTAATGTATACACAACTACCCATCAATTCAAATAGTAGTGAAACAGGGAGGAATTCACAGTTTACCCCAGAATACAATATTTTCCTTCTCCTCCTGGAATACAAAATCAGCATTAAAAATGTATTTTTTTTTTATAAAGTAACTGGCATGTGTTACACTTAAGACATGATTAATCAATTGACCACATTTTTCCTTATTTTAACATGCTGTTAATTGTATTAAGCTACAAAGTTGTTACACAAAATATGGGTAATAACTTTGTGCTAGTTCCTATCGCACCATTTATTGAATGCATGACCAGGTTGACTGGGGCTCCCAATCAGTTGATCAGCTGATTGCCACTCCTAGCCTCAGGGGCCCATCAGAGTCAAGGGCTCTGATGTGGCTCCAAGACTGGAAGCATGGTCAGCTGTTGCTCTGAGCTGCAGGAGCGTACTGGAGCCCTTGGCTCCAATATTCCCCCTCAGCTGGGAGCAGCCACAGATCAGGGCTTCCAGCCTTTGTAACACAGCTGGAGTCTAGGGCTCCACGGCACCACTGCAGCTGGAAGTCATAAACTGACCTGGGCTCGCACCTGCAGCAGCGCACAACATGGTTTTGCAGCTGGGATCCTGGATCAGCCACAGGAGTGCACAGTGTGCCTCCATGGTTGGGAGCTCAGATCAGATGACATGACACCCAGCTGCAGGAGCTTGATTTTCCTCCTGTACCAGCAACTTGGCATTTGGGGTCTGATGTTTGATCTCACAACCACACTTCCTGCCATGCAAGCATGGCATGGCAGGAGGCACAATTGTGGCAATTGCACATCAGACCCCATAGCATCTTTAATTGCATGTTTGCCAGGGGCCTAATGGACACTCTACCCCTCACAGCAGTAACCCTAAATAGGTAGCGGAGTTTCAGCATTTTGTGTTCCACACATATTCTTCTATAAGGGAGTGTAATTTGCTTTTACTCTACTTGGAAGGAAAATATCTAGGGAATGCTGTTGCTACATATATAAGTGTATATACAAAGTTGAACAGTATCTTTTACTATGTCTGCCAACTTTCTCTGGCCTCTAATGGTATATCCTGGGTATGTTAAGCTTCCAGATATAACTTCAGCTCCACTACCTTCAGGAACTTCCTTCCCAAAAAGAGTTTCATATTAGAGGGGAGGAAGTAGCACAAGTCAGTACATCTGGAGACTGTATTAACTTTTAGGCTAGAGACAGACATTCAAAAAGCCTGAGCATGAATTGATTCAATCTTTGCAGGTTTAGTCTGACCTGGCTAAGCTAAATCAGTTTGTAACTGCACAAACATCCCAGACATGCAGGTGCATGCCTGCAGTGGCTCAGGCTAGAAGCCAGGGCATGCTAGAGCAGCCCTCCCTTGCTTCCACAGTGCTGAGCTGAGGGGGGCGTGGTCAGGCCCTGACAGGGTGCTCTGATTAGGAATTAGGGAGGGGTCTCCCCCACCAAACCAGCAGGGAATTGATAAGACAGTGTTTATCATCCCTAACTCAATGTTTATCACCCCATTAAGAAAACAACAGAGGGACATTACCAGCGACCTGTTGATTCTGCCTTTGTCCTGTCTGCCACAGCACGGGCTGTAGTCAGCATGTGCTCTGCTAGCTAATATACAGACATCTCTCAGCAAGGCAGAGGGAAGGGAGGAATTCCTGCTTAGCAGGGATTAGTGAGGGGTGAAAGAGGAGCAGCCTGCATTCTCTGCCGCAGCTCCAGCCAGGGAGCAGAGGGGCGGGGCCAGCTCTGCTGTGGAGCAGAGAGCCCTGCCCAGCCCAGAGAGCATGCCAGGATGCTGGCAGAGTCTGGTTTATCTTAAACTAGCAAGGGATCTGGGACAGACATTGCATAAACCAGTCTGAGCCAAATCAGTTATGTCTGATACTACATTCAACCAGGTTTATCTCAAACCAGTTTCACCCATTGTCAAACTGGTTTATGTGCGCTGAACATCTCTTCTGTTACAGGTTTAAACCAGTTTCTGATCACTTACACCGGTTTATGTGTAATGTCTGCCCCAGCCTTAGTGTTTCCTTTGCAGCTCTGAAAGAACACCCACACCGGTTAATCCAATATGTTGCCATCTCCTTTCTTTTCATTAATTCTACAAAGCTTCAAGGGAAAGCATGCAGCAAAGATGGAGCATCCCTTTGTTCTATGAATAAACAGAACAAGGAGCTCAGGGTTCTTAGAATAGCTGTTGTTTCTTCCTGCCACCGCTTTCAGGAAGTTTGGCCTGTGGGAAGAATTTGAATGGGAGTGTTTGGACCCATGCTTTTGGTTCAGCCAGTTACAGGAAGAAGTTTGCACTTGGGATTTCAATATAGTGTGTTGATTTGGGCTTGTTTCAGTGAATAACTAATAATATCCTAATTACAGGAGCCAGGCAGAGGTAGCATGTAGAAGCCAAAGTAATTAAAGTAACTGTGTTCATGTGGGAAGACGGGTAGGAAATGCAGTCATCGAATTAGAGCAGCACATCTTCTCCAAAGGATTCTGGTATTGTACTTCTATCCTGTAAACAAGAGTAATGGCTGCTGTTCCTTCCTGTTCCAGCCCTGCAAATAATTCCAGCTACTGGGTCTGTGTAAACTTGATTCCATTAATTTTGGGCTAAGCTTGACAATGCTCTCTCTACATTGAAGCATTCAGAGCCAGTATGGAATGCACCTCCACTGTGGGCAGACAGAGATCCTGCTGTGCAATTACTCAGCTTGTGTCCTGCCAGTGGATGTATTTTATTCTCATTATAAATTCAACCAGATTACACTGGAAGGTGTTCAAAAGGAACCACAAAGGGCAAATAAAAGGGAGATTCCCACACTTCAGTATTCATCTGAAGAGCCCTTCATGAAGTAAAAAATTACAATATATAAAAATGATTCCAATCTAAACTCCAATCCAATCGAATATCCTGTGTATAGCTGGGCAGGTTTTTTGTTTTTGGCTTTGGGTTGTTTTTTTGTTGTTGTTGGTTTTTGGGGGTTTTTTTTGCAGTCCTCATTGGAATGAGGACAAGACCTTTCAGAGGTTTTTCATGAAAAATGGGACTACAGAATAGAGCAGTGGGTGTAGGAAGGACACTTGTCTAACTCAGAGAAGGGTTTGAACTGGCATTTTCCTGCTTTTTTTCTGTAATGGAGTTAGTCCTCTAGCCTGGGTGCTGTTGGTTATGATAGGATTAAGACTCTGTCTGATCAAAAACTGCAGGCCACAAGAAGAATTTCACAGGAAAAGTTTCATTGCAACTGATATTAAAAACAAATTGGCATTTTCCAGCAACAGAGGTTTTATTGTTCTAATCCTCTCTCGAGTGTTTGCCAGCTGCTTTGCAGGAAGGTGTAAAAGACACTATAATGGGCAATTCTATAATATAATGCCTATGGGAAAATTTTAATTTAAACTTCCTGCAGTTAGTGAGTACTTTATATCCTGAAATATGAACTTGGATAACCGTGATAAATGTCTAACTTCACCAGTTTAAGTGTGGCTGATATTAACATAAATGTCTCATCTTTTCTTCTTTGCATCAATATCTTGTGCCAGCCAGTAGCCCAGGCTGTATTTTTGTGTGTGTGGTGCATAATAATTTTTTTTTTTAGTAATACAATAAAGACTCAAAAAAGGATAAATAAAAAAGAAATAGAAAAGGTTATAAAAAATCTCTGTTTCAATTTAACCTTGGGGAATCTTGGAATCATGCCTTAGACCAGTGATGCTCAACCTTTTGGCCTTGCAGGCCAGGTGAGTGGCACAGGGCTGATCTGTGGACCAGGTCAGATCTTGCATGCCACCCATGTACCAGGATGGGCCTTGGGGCCCCTTGCTGCCTCTGCTTGTACTACCCCCGCCTGGTCTTGGATGCCAAGATTTGGGGCTCTGTGTTGCCCAGGCCCAGTCCCAAATTCTCTGGGGTCCTGTGCCATATCTTTCTAGCCCCACGCACTAGGATTGGGCCCTGGAGTTCTGTGCTGTCTCCATGTAGCCCTCTGCATCAGGATCAGGCTCCTTACCATCAAATGTAGCACGTGAGGCCCTGGCCTGCAGGGTTCCTCACAGAGCCATGGAGAACTGTTTGCATCAAGTGACATAACACTGAGGGCCGGATCTGGCCTGCAGGCCAGAGGCCGACTACCCCGCCTTAGACTATTACAACTGATAAATCCTAGTTTATATTTTAAAACAGATTCAGTGCAGTTTTCAAGAGCTATAAGTCCTAGCCCAACTTCACTCCCATTGAAATCCATTTTAGCATTGGTTTCAATAGGATCTTAGTACTTACTGCCTCCAAAAACACTCCGCTGTCTCTAGTATCGGTATTCACACTGGAAGCTGGAATCATGCTAATTTTAATGATTACAAGCTAAACAAACGTATCTTGCTTGTTTTTAACGTATGTGCCTCAATATTCTAAAAAACATTTCCCGTTTGTGGATGTAAACTGACATAGTGGTTTGGATTTAACTTTTATGTTTGCAAGTACCATTCGATGGTATTTCCTTGCAACTGATCTGGAAGCAGTACATTAAGTACTGTAAGTAATTACATGAAAACTTATGTCTGGATGGGAGAATTTTGCATTTGCTAATTGTGTCTGTGAGTGTTTCCCAGAAAGGGAAGATGTTGTTTATAATGTAGTTTTTATGGTAAAATATGAAAACCACTACCACCTCAGATTTACATCCTCAAAATTGTTCATCTTCTTAGATAAACCACTCAGTTAAAGTGTGCATAGTTTTTTTTAACTAAGGTATCCTCTCACTGTTTTTGGCTAGTCCTGCCATGGCAGGGTTGAGCCATTAAGTGGTAAAATATAGGTAAGGTACACACTGATGCTTTCCATAACAAGCTTTCTAGCTGAGTAATCAGAGCTGTTTAATCTTCAGGTTTAGGAGCATGCTGTCTCTCGCAAGTAGTGCACGTTCTGATTGTTGCTGTTAACCAGCCTTTTGGAATTAATTATGCTACTAGATGAATTAACATAAATATACTAATTCATTAATATATTACCTAACTAGTATATTTTATTAGCTTTATAAGGATAAAATGAGTCTTATTTAAATATGTTATAAACTGATATGCTCCATTGTGACATTTATGTTAACTTTTTAATTTGTCTATGCAATAAGTTTCTTTTATGAAGTTGCAGCATAAAAGGATTATCCTCTTTTCCCCTCCAACAGCTGCAAGAGCAAAGCTACCTAATAAAATATTCTGGTAATTTGAGAGTTAAATTACTCTAGGGACAGATTTTAAAGGTGTATAGACTTGTACTGGTGTCAATGGACATCTGATAGAATTTTTCAGAGCATGTAGACACTACACTTTAAAGATTTCAGACTAGAAACATAAGTCTAAATTAATAAATTTTAGAATAAGTTCACATAAGTTGACTGCTATGTAAATTAAAATTACAGTATCATGTGCTTTAAAAATATAGCCAGGGTCCCTTCTGCATCTGAGGGAGCCTACATGCCTCCAAAAATCTGATCTCTAAGCAGAAATAAATATTTGTTATTCTCCTCTGAAACAAGGGCAGTTGTACTACTAGCAGGTTTCAGAGGAAGACAGTGACTATTTAATCTGAATTATCCAATGAAATATTTGTTTACATCTTAGGGTGTATGTTGCTATTTTTTCTATGAAATCTTAAATTATTTTGAATGATTCTACCAGCTGATATTTGAGCTTGGTTTCTCAATAATGGCATTTCACTCAATAGTCTAACACATTCATGTACACATTTTCTATTCTAGGTTGTGTTGCATGTTCCATTTTTAACTACAGCGTATATAGTGATTTTTTTTTTTAGAAATGAAAAAAATGATTTGTGTGTACACATCACATGGATTGCATGAGACAGGGTGCACACTGCTGGAATTTAATCCTCATACAAGAAGACAGTTTTTAGCCACTGAGATCTAGATTTTCAATTAAGCATCATATTTCCAAATGCTTTAGTGAATTAGTGAATGTTCCAATAAAGTTATTTGCTTTTGTTTTGATCTTAAGAAGAAGCATATAGTGTTAGGCCTGTAGCGGATCTGTTTCAGGTCCGCTTATTAATAAACCTTCTAGTTTCTCTTTAACTGGAGAAACGTGTTGTGTGATATCAGATGGTGTACCACATGACCCTGCTTTTCAAAATTCTAGGTCCACCCATGGTGCTACTTAACCCTAATGCTGCTACACCAAAGTTATATACCAACCCAAGTATAGCCTAATCTCTACAAGATGTATGGAAAGATGAAGTACTTCAGAATGGGATCCACAGAAAAAGAAAGAAAAAACCCCATGCTGAGTGTGGAGCTACAGAGTCTAAGCAGCATGAAATACCCCTGAGAAATTTCCCTCCCATGTTCCTAGGAACTTCCTTCTGCTCTGGCTCCCTGGATGTAGATAGTCCAGAGTCACATATTTAAGCTTTACTTTAAAATATGGAGGTCAGTCCTTTCATTTAAAATATCGCTGATGGTGGTGCTGACGTTCCTTTTATCCAATTAGTTCATTGATTGGAGAACTCACTCAGGATATGGGTGACCTGGATTCAAAATCCTCTTCTAGATTCAAACCCACATCTCCTAGATAATGCAGATAGTACATTATTAATGACTAGATAGTACATTATTCCGGAGTCAGTGGTAGGATGAAGAACACACAATTCCCTGATGTTCAAACGGTTCAACTTTACATAAACTAAAGCAGGAGTAGCCAGCCTGTGGCCCATGTGCCACAAGTGACATGGATAGCTTCTATGTTTAGCAAATGGCAGATCAAGAAGAGGACAGGCAACACAGTGGCAGGTAGGCTGGGGAGCAAATAGCAGAGCAGCAGATCAGGCAGGGAGCACAAAGCAGGAAACAGAAACCAGAGCATCAAATCAAGCAGGAAAGGGGGATTGAAGTAGCACTCAGGGGAGGTGCAGGGCTATTCTGTGGCATGCCTGGCAAAAAGGTTGGCCCCCAAAAAACAAATGAGGGTCTGATCCCACAAGCAGAAACATGTGTTTCCCTGGAGACAAATAGCAGTGGTACATTTGTGCTGCTGCTACTTATCTCTAGGCACACCCCTGCATGTGTTCTCTGGCATGCAGCAAATTGCCTCAGGTGGGGTAAGAGAGTCTGGGGCTACACTAACTTTGAAATTCAATTAAGTGATAGCATTATACCTCAGTAAGTTTTATAATTTCAACTGAAATTTTCTCCAGGATGGAGCTTATACTGCAGTCTGTAAGTAAAATATCAAATAGCCTCAATAGAATGCAACAGAAGAGCATCTCTTCTTTATTACAAACTGTAATGGAATGCTTAAGTAAGTAATTGGATCGCCTTATCTCTGTGTTTAGTAAAACAGTTATTGAAAAAATAGTATTTTCCTTCTCTGGTTTTTAAACCAATCTTGTTTGTTTTCCTGTAATAAAAAACCATCTTTCTTGAAACAGTGTGAAAAGGTTTTTTATTTGGAAAAAGAAATACAGTAGGATCTATGTCACAAGGAATGTGACACCTTGTTAGATGAACACCTTGCTGGGGTCATTTGACCCCAGTACTCTTTCCTGCCATGGCAGGGGGTCAGACTAGATGATCTTCTCAGGTCCCTTCTGACCCTAGAAACTATGAAACTATGAATACATGAAATGTCTTCCTTTGCTACATGTAAGATCATAGTTTAGAGCTTCTTCCTTCCACATATGATTTAGCATGAATCATTGGATGATCTAGTATCCCATGATGTCCTCACGAGAAAATTGGAGAATTGTGGACTTAACTCCGAGACAGTTAGGTGGGTGAGAAACTGGCTGCAGGATAGGACCTGGAGAGTCATAGTGAATGGATCATCCTGGCATGAAGTGGGCAGCAGTGTCCCACAGGGGTTGGTGCTTGGTCCAGTACTTTTCAACATCTTTATTAATGATTTGGATGTGGGGGTGAAGAGCTCACTGGCCAACTTCGCAGATGACACCAAGTTATGGGGAAGCATGGTCATGCTTGAAGATAGGCTACAGTTACAGGCAGACCTAGACAGGCTAGCAAGTTGGGTAGATCAGAACTTGATGAATTTCAACAGTGAGAAGTGTAAAATGGTACATCTGGGGACAAACAACGCCCATCACACCTACAGCCTTGGCTGCACCAAACTGAGTAGCACCACAGATGAAGGGACCTGGGGCTAATAGACCAGAATATGAATATGAACTAACAGTGCGATGCTGTAGCCAGTAGGCTAAATAATACTTTGGCATGCATCAATTGATGCATCTCCAGCAAAACCAAGGAGTGATTCTTCCGCTCCACTCAGCACTGGTGAGACTGCAGCTGGAGTACTGTGTCCTGTTCTGGTCACCACACTTTAACAAGGATGTGGAGAAGCTTGAGAGAGTCCAAAGAAGAGGCACCTGTATAGTCAGAGTCTTAAAAGGCAAGCCATATGAGGAAAGGCTGAGGGATCTGGGACTCTTCAGCCTGAAGAAAAGAAGGCTGAGGGGGGACCTGGTAGCAGCTTACCATTACACTAGGGGAGTGCATCAAGGGCTCGGTGAGCAACTGTTCACCAGGGCACCCAAAAGGAAAACAAGGAGTAATGGCCACAAACTCCTGGCAGATAGATTCAGGGTCAATATTAGGAAAAACTTCTTCACAGTCAGAGTGTCCAGACTGTGAACCAGCTCCCTCCAGAGATGATTCAATCACCTACCCTGGAAATCTCCAAGAGGAGACTAGACAGTCACCTTGCTGGGGTCACCTGACCCCCCAGTTATCTTTCCTGCTTGATGCAGGGGGCTGGACCCCATGATCTTCTGAGGTTCCTTACAATCCATGAATCTAAATGTTTCCATCCTTTCTGTGGGTATTTAACACAATCATGATCATTCTAACAGAACTTATCTGAAGACTGATTACCCCATACTAATTATTAAGGCCCCAATCCTTTACGTGTTGTAAATAACAAGTCCATTAACTTTAATGATATGAGCCTCATAAGAACAGAATGAGAACTTTTCATGAAGGAGAAGCTAGGTGACATAAATTTAATATAACAGCATGAGTGAGCGAGAGCATGTTAATAAGCCTATAACAATTGATCAGGCATTATAAACCACTAATGATATTAGGATGATTTTGACATAGTGGTGTCAAAGTAGTAGGGAAACAAAGGCTAAATACAGACATGCAAAAGGGTCAAGGCAGAAGTGATCTAAGTTTCACACTTTAAGTGCCTTAAGTTAAGCTAGGAGTGAACAAAACAGAGGTGTACCCTGGGGGGAAGGAGTACCCAGGCTGCCTGCACTGGTCGAGGCCAATAGTTTAGAGATTTCATAGATTTCATAGACATTAGGGCTGGAAGGGACCTCGGAAGATCATCGAGTCCAGGCCCCCACCCAAAGGGCAGGAAGTCAGCTGCGGTCATAGGATCACAGCAAGATAAGCATCCAATTTGTTTTTGAACGTGTTCAATGTAAGTGCTTGAACCACCTCCAATGGCAAGCTGTTCCAGACCTTGGGGGCTTGGACAGTAAAGAAATTCTTCCTTATGTCCAGCCTGAAACGCTCTCGCAGTAGTTTATGACCGTTCGACCTTGTCATCCCTTGGGATGCTCTGGTGAACAAACGTTCCCCCAGATCCTGGTGGTCACCCCTGATAAACTTATAGGTGGCCATCAGATCACCCCTGAGCCTGCGCTTTTCCAGGCTAAAGAGCCCCATGGCTCTCAGCCTGTCATCGTAAGGTCTGTGTTCCTGCACACCTCCCAGTAGGCTGTTGGAGAATGCCAAGCCTAGCCAAGCAGCTGGGCCACCCCAATAGTCTAGTACCACCCAACCCAACCCCTAGCGGCCACTCCTGAATGGCCTGGGCTCTCCCTGGCCCCACCCCCTGCTAGCAGCCAGCTGTCAGCAGCAATGGCTGAGGGGTTGGGGAGAGCAGAGGCTTCTGCTGGGCAGCCCCTCCCCAGCTCTGCTGCCTTGAGATTTGAGGTCTCAGCCTCATCTGCAGCCACTGCAGGTTCCTCTTGCCACTTTTTAGAGCAGGGAGCCCCAGCCTGCTGCAGCCTCATCCCTCCTGCCTCCCTATTTCTCCCCAGTGCTGTCCTTGGCTCCTCTATGCCCCTTCCACTTCACCAGCTTCCCAGAAAAGCACTTCCTCTGCCTCCTCTTTGCTGCTGCTACTGCTGCTGCTCCTAGTGTTTGGATATATCATGGGAAATAAACCATCCAGTGACAGGGAGTGGAACTGGCACCAGCAGCAATGGGATTAGCTCCAGCCCACCCAGCCCAAGTGCTTAAACTGAGCAGCTGAAGAACTCAACCCAGGTAGAAGGAGTCTGAGACCCTGTTTAATCCTGCCATTGCCTGGGAGGATGGCTCTGGGGAAGGGGAGTCAGGGGAGGGAGGACTCATTATCATGCCCAGCATCTGTTTCAGGTCCGCAAGCGCCTCCCTGCTCAGTGTGCCTCTTTCTCCTGCTGCTGCTATTTGGACTGTGCACTGTACAGAGAGTCTCACTTGGATGAATGCACGTTCACACATCTATCCCAGGGCACTGCATGTGGGGTGTAGCCGGACACGGCCCCTAGCACTTCCACCCGCCAACTGGCATGGGAGAGGCAGGGATAGGGGTGTGCAAAACAGGCTGTATTCAATTTGGATTTGGCCTGAATCAGGGACAGTGATTTGATTCATTGATTCAGATCACTGTCCCTGATTTGATTCATCTGAATCTGAATCTGAAGATTCAATGCTGATTTGGAGAATCAGCAATTCAGCCATAGACACGGCTTTAAATGCTTTTTCTACATACCTCAAGGTACCAGGCATGGCTTGTGAATGCTGCAGTGCTGGGGCAGATGGAGCATCCCACAGAAGCACAGGCTTGGTGGTGACCAGAAGTACTTCCGGTCCACTTCCTAGTCCACCAGAGAGCACGCAGGGGGGCCCTCCTGTGCCCCCCTGGCTCGGTGATCGGCTATGGGAAGACTGTGTGTGCCCCCCCAGACCCAGGAGATACCAGTTGCTGAGCTGGTGGGGAATGGGGGGCCCCCACGTGCTCCCTGGCAGACCCAGAAGCGCTTCTGGTCCACTTCTGGGTCTGCTACCAAGAGCATGGTGGGGAGTGTTCCCCAGCATGCCTGTGGGATGCTCCATCCATCCCACTGTCTCAGCATTCATGAACCACCTGATACCTTGAGGTATGTACAAAAAAAATTAAAGCTGTGTCTATGTCCGTATGCTTTTGAATCTCTTCAAGTCAATTCAGAGGGTTTTGATTAAATCCAGAGAGATTCAAGGGTGTCCTTATTTGATTCAGAGATTCAGCCACTGAATTGGGCCAAATCTCCACCAAATCGAATCAGGGACCAAAGGTTTGCACAACCATAATGTGCATACACACGGGGGATGGCGGTGGGGAGTCCAAATAGCTGCAGCTGAAGCCCTGGGCTCATTTCTTTCTGCCTACCCTGCCACACACAGTATTCACCTGCTAGTCCACCAGCGCTGTGACTGCGTCCCTATAAACCCAGCCCACCCCTTTCTAGCACTGTGCCCACTCCCCAGGGCAGATAGCTATCTGCGTGTGTGTGTGTGTGTGTGTGTGTGTGTGTGACTGGGTGCATTGGAAGGGAATGCTTGTTTTTGCTTTTATAACAGAGTCCCCTCCGTCCTCTACTGCCCAATTTCCGCTGGCAGCTGTGGCATGGCCCCTAGCCACACCTCCTGCCTGTGGCTGGCTCTGTGAGAGCCTACTTAGATGGAGCAGATGAGCATGGGCTAAGGCTAATGCACTACCCTGTGAGGGGAA
>NW_017729031.1:70484946-70500269 GCF_001723915.1 Gavialis gangeticus
CCTCACATTTAATAATTCTTTGGATAAAAAAAAGAACTGTGGGGAAGTCAGCAAGGCCCACAAAGCAGCCTGGGTTTCCAGGGGACTGCTACTTAACTTGAGTTGCTAAGGGATCGGTATAGAAGTTCAGTAGACTGGTCTAACTTAAATCACTTAAGTGTGATTCTACATTCATCCAGGTCTGTCTTAGACTGGGTTCCACCATTCTTAAACTAGTCTATGTGCATCAAAATTTTGTACTGTTACAGATTTAGACCAGTTTTTGGTCATTTGTATTATGTATAATTTCTGTATCTGGCCAAAGGGAGGATTTCTTTGCCATAAATGGTCTTCCACATCATGAGCTCTATCTATGTATAGACCCAAATAAAAAAAAATGGGGTATTTCCATTAACACTAGTTGGAAAGTGGACAAATTTCAGAAAAATCTGTGAGAAGTTATTTCCTTTTTAAACTTGGTAATGAAATTTCTAAGTGTTCCAAATAGCTCTAATACTAAATTAGGTCAAATGTTGCCTCAGTTGAAGAAAAGTAAATCTGAAAGAGATGAGAGAACTTATTTTGTCTTTTCTTAATACTTGAGCTTCATACTTAGTATTTTGGGATTAAATCAGGGTCATATAATGAAATGAATCATCTTGTCTCCACATTTTTTCAAAGGGCCAATTATAGCAGTGGAATTAAGTGTGAAACACTGGTAATAAATGTAATCTTAAATCCATTAAATCCTTATCTGGAATTTAGCATTTTGGGGATATGTTTCAAATGCTTTTTGTGCAAAGCAAGAAATCACAGAATAGAGTATTTGACTTTTGAATGGGGAAGTAAGTAGCTTTTTAAATTATGTATAAAAAATATTTGTGGAGCTGAACTGATGAAAAAGCAAACTCTCTCATTGTCCCATTAAGGTCAATAAAATTGGCAATGTAAAGAGTCAGCTCTTTGTGAACCGAATGGAGTATTTGATAGCTGTAGCTGAAGCACAGTGAAGTTCTTGGAGGAAAATATTCCTATTAAAAACTGTTCACTGTCCTCATACAGGGATATTATTTTCCTTACTTAGTAGAATCTGTATGATCTTTGTTTAATCATTACGATCTTGAACACAATATCAGCATTTTACAACTTAATGTGAAAAAATGTGTTCAACACAGTATTTATTAAATAGTTTTAATTCTTAAAAAAAATCCTAGATACAGAGAATTATGCATTTGTTAAATGTGATTGGATTTTGCATCTCTCTGCTTGGTTGTTATGGCAGAAGAATAAGGGCATATAACAGCAAGACTAAGGTCAAATTGGGGATTTATTATTGTTAAAAAGTATTATAGATTTTGTAGAACATTTTAGAGTTTTACAAAAACACTAGAAAAGCGAGATTAATGCATTGGTTGCTGTCACCGTCCACATGTAGTATATATTGCAAAACCTAAATTTGACTGTTAATCTTTGCATGAGTGGACATTTTAGCTACCAAATCATATTTCACAAATCCATGCCCATCTCTCTTTTTCTGTTTGTTTTCCTTTGGACGAGTACTTGCTAGAATAAGAAATAGATTATCACTTTGTTTCCTAAAAATATTGCTAATTTGAACTGTCTTCAGAAATTGGTATGCATTGCAAGAGATTTTTGTGAAATTTCTGGTTCTTGACCTCTGTTTGATGTTGATATATTCCATGAAACAAGGCTGTGTCTGCTTGCCCTCAATTAGTATGTCTGCCTGTGAACATTCATCTAACTTTGGCAGACGTATAGTATGTGAAATGTTTTGCTTTTGGTTTGTGTCTTTTCACTGGAAAACAAAAATTGTCATTATGTATCTTCTTAAAATCAAGTATATGAAGCCAGTTTTCCCATCAGGAAACTATTGTCTTTTGCTTCATGGCAATTTGTAAGAGTGCCTTCAATAAACAGAATGAAGATTTGAAAGAGTGAGCGGCAGCAAGCTGGAATGGTGTGAGCCAGCAGTTAAAATGCCGTATACCAGCTAAGTTTCATCATTGTTATCTCTAAGGGGCCTGACAGATGTTAAAGTTGAGGTGTGATGGGATCTGATGAGGGACCCTATTGATCATGCTTCCTGCCATAGCAGTACATAGCAGGAGATATGATTGTGGAATGCTGCACTATACTAGCAGGTAACAAACTTGGCTTCCACCTAGGGCAGCGTATAGCGTTTTCCCCTGACTGGAAGCCCGGATTAGCTGTCTGGGGCTCCCAGATGCAGGAACACATACTGCACTCCTTGGCTGAGAGCCCCAATCAGCTGAGGGGCCTTCCAGCCTCTACAATACACAGGAGCCTTGAAAGACTCTGGCCACACGTTCAATTAAAGGCATAATAAGAACCAGGCACAAAGTTATTACAGATATTTTGTGTAATAACTTTGTGACTTATTCCTTATTTTATCACACCATTAATTGGTTGAACGTGTGGCCAAGCCACTACTTAAAATGTGATTAACCAGTTAATCTGGTTTTAAGTGTAATATGTGTCAGAAACCTAATGTTCTGTTTAAAGGAAATTCAGGTAAATAAGTTAAGGAGCAGTTTCTACCTCTGTCTCCCCTTCCAGTGACCCTACAATAGAGTTAACTCAGTGTCTGGAAGGACAACTTGAAAAATATATATTTTTCCTCAGCCTTTAATATTTTTGAAAATTATTCTATTTCTGTCCTTTTAGATATGTAACTCCAGCATTAGTAATGTATTCACTGTATGTTTAATAGTTGGAAACAAAAGATCCCAGTGGATTTCTAGTGTATTTGCCATAACACAACAACTTGAAATTTTCTAACAAATTTACAGCAATGCTACATTTTGTTCTTTCTTTGGAAATAAAGCATTTACCCTTTAATCTTCTCAGACTGAAGTACCCCTTATTCAGAGTTGAGGTGTATGGTTCAGATTAAGCTGAAGAAAAGGGATTTTTAAATACTGAGGCAAGAGTATTGTCTTCACTCTGCTCATTGAAAAATGTCTGGGCTCATTTTGCTCAAAATTTTAAGCTAATTCACCTTCAGCCAGAAAGCTGGCACAGAAATTTCACCTGGACAGATGAACATTTTGAAAAGGTATGTGTGATGGCAAATGGGGTTTTAACACTAGCTCTCAAGTTATTAACTCTCTTTCTAGCTCCCTGTCTCATTGGGTACAAGTACAAAACATGCACACAGGGACAGGATTTCAGATATTACAAATTGTTCTTACTGCTGCACATACATTCATTTTCACTTACACTCCTACAGCCCAATCGGATAAACACTTACTTCTATGCTTAAAGTTCAAATCCCATTAGCTTCAGTAGAACTACTTCCATTCTTTCAGGTAAGAATGTCTTCGTTTGCTGGTAAGAACAGAGCCTAACATTTTGCTGGGCCTCAACTTTTGCTCAGTGAAATTTAAATACTTTTCTTTTCTGATTGTCCTACTTCAGAGAAGAAAGGGTTGCCACTAGGCATTGTTTTAAGTATTTGACTGCATAGACAGCAGAGAATGTATTGTGATTACTTGCTGACATTTACTCATGTTTATGTATTGCTTCTGTGTAATCTTTTATTACTGGCTTTATATCTAGAGGGAGTCATGTTCCCATATACCTTTAGTCTAAGTGAGCTGTTGCTTTTGCTTCCTTTTCAGAATTCTGCTGCTTTTTGCAAGCCTTTCTGTTGGAGGATTAAAGAATTATTTTCCTCCTTTTTGAAAAATGTCAGGGAATTATAATTTGAAGCAGAAGATTACAAAGAGCTCAGTAGTGAGGCAAGGAGCTACTGGAGAATGGAAGAGAGGCTTTAGAAGGAGCAAAGTGATGGGGGAGGTTGTGGGTGCAGGGAGAATGGAGGTGCTGCAAGGAACTGTTTGGCAGAAAGGCAAAGTAATGGAGCGTGTGGGGATGTTTGTGAGTTGAGGCAGGAGATGGGAAGATGCCAGCAGACAGCTGGGAGATGGGAGTGGTTCAAAGACTGCTCAGGTAAACAAGCTTCCATATGGCTGAAGCATAAGTCATACTAAAACTTGGGTTGGTTTTTTTTAATTATGAGTCAGAGATGGGAGGTTGCAGAGGGAGCATGAAACATGCAGTCTGAGCCAGATTTTCTAAACAGTCTATATCTACTGTAAATCTGCAAGACATCTATTCTTTTTCTATATATTCTTTAATTGCCTCACCAGCACACTGGTTGGGAACTGCAGTTAGTAATGAGCTAATTCATCAGAGTTACCAATTGGACCATCATCAGAAGTCTCATGGGAATATAGAGATTTCTGGATGATTATTACTTGTGTGTGCAAGAATTATGTTTAATCTGTTTATTCTGCTGTGACTGGAAGTTGCTAAAATGCCACCAACTGCTTTTAACGCCCTAACATAAAGTTAGAGACGCAGTCATTCAGGCTCTTCCATTTCACAAATATCTTATCACACGCACATAATTGCTATAATCAGTATAATGTAATTGAATTCTGGACGTTTCTTTAGTTTATGAAGCAGCAATACCTCCTTTATAGTTAAGACTGTTACGATCTTCCATTATTATAAGGTTCTTTTTCAAATCTTTCCTCTCACTAATGCTTTTCTTCCACCCCACACAAACAAATAAAAAAAAATTAACCACGATCTTAAAATTCATCATTGGTATACCATCCCTAAGTCGTGTTTTCTAAGACGCTTGGTAGAAATCAGAAATAATTCTGAAGCTGTTAGCTATAATTTTCCAAAGCACCTAGGTAAAACAAAAGCCTTTTTGTCAAAGAGTGATTTAGGAGCCGAATATCAATGAAAATGAGGTTTATTTTCACAAGATGTGAAATATCTCATGTCAGTGTGATGATTTGGAAAAGGTTACCTGCTGTAATTAAAAGTTTGTCAAGTTTGCTTTAATATTTCCCTAACTTTTAATTTATTCAAAACTCCAGAATGGCTTGGCCTGGAAATTCTGTCTTGTTTGTATAAAAACCTTGTTGAAAAGAGTTTGTAGTAAATTTAGGTGGTCAGTGGAGGAATGGAATTGATCTATACACAAATTGGATGGTTTGGTATACATCAATGTAACGTAGTGTAATGTAAATCATGCAGCATTGTGTATACAAAACAAACCAAAATCTAAAACCCACAAGCTATCTGTGGAAGAAGTTAACTATAGGTTTGTTAAAGCAGAATGATGAGAGAGAATCAATTTCAGTTTAGTTTGCTAGGTGTTTACAGGAGAGGGAGTTTGGCAACTAAGTCCCCAAAAGTGGTTATTCAAGGATTTTGAATAAGGAGTACGTATGAAAAATCATTCATGCTTTATAAATTCATAATAATATTATAATAATTTCAACAATCATGTAATTTACAATTTCCTTCCAGTTTATAATCACTCGTTTTATTTAATCCCAGTTTTACTGGATTTCATTGCAACACGTATCTAATGTCAGATTTTGTAAATATTTATAAGCATAAAATGAGGAACCAAACTACAACTTAGTAACATGTCCTTCAGAATCAGCTAAAACCACTATTTTTTATTGATGTTTCTATTTTACCATCTTTCAACTTGGCCTTAAAAACTACCATTAAAGGAAATCATTATGAGTCACTAAATTAAGGCCAAGCAGAGATCACTGCCCATATAGTGTTGTGCTGTGCTCATGTATAGTAAAAAAACAGCTCCCTTTTCTACAATGTGTTCTATGGCAAAAACATTCTGTAGGCAAACATAGTCTTTGAGAAATGGGATGCTCATATTTAGACTGATGAATACCTATCAGCCTGGGCTGCCCAGCTCAAGGTCTGCCCAGCTCAAGGAGGCAACAAGTCTATTTTTGGGGCAGGTCATGAGCTGGCTTCCATTTTTACAGGCTTATTTCTTAACCCCCCACACCTCTGACCAAAGTGTACCCATGGCCCCACCCCTCACTGCTGATTGGTGATGAGGGCTGTCCATCACATGACCCCACCCCTCCCTGCCGATTGGTGGGGAGGTACTGGGCCACACAACAGGCAGCCCTCAGTCAATCAGTGGTAAGGGGCAGGGGTGGCAGTCATCTTGGGCTCCCCTTTGTGCTGGCAGCCCCCCTCCCCTCTTCCTCCCTCTGCAGGCTTTTTTAGTAAGATTTTTTTTAAGTTTTTTATTTTCAGTAAGATTTTTTTTCTTTGCAAATTCTACAGGCATTGCCCGTTTCACAGGCAATGCTGGATTTTGTGATTTCTGCAAAATGTGTGAAATCATGATTTGAGTATGTAGGTCCCTACTTATTTCATAACTGGGCACTGTCATTTTTCTGAATTGTGATATTAGATGGCAGTCTCACATATATGATTAGATGTAATATGACAACTAGACATGTTCTCATACATTTAAATATAAATATTTTTGGTTATATGCCCATTCTTTGTTTAAGCATGTAATTTGTATCTGGGCTTTAGAGCCAAATGCTACATCCATGAAGTCAGTGGCAAAACCTCCAATAACTAGGGACCTACTCAATTTGTGATTTCACAGATTTTGCAGAAATCATGAAATTGGGCAGTGTCCACAAAATGGCCGCTGCAGCCCATCTATGCAGCCTGACAGGGGTAAGGAAGAAGGTGGGCTGACAACACAAAGGGGAGCAACCTATATGACTGCTGCCCCCACCTCTCACCGTTGATTGGCTGAGAGGGTTGCCTGTCATGGAGCCCTGCCTCTCTCCATTAATCAGCAGTGAGGGCTGAAGCTGTACAATGGACAGCCCTTTCAACCAATCAGCAGTGAGGGGTGGGGGCCACTGGGGCCCTGTGGACAATCAGAGGCCTAGGGAGGGGCCTCTGATAAGTCACCGAAAATGAGGGCTGGCCCTGTGATCTGCCCATGAAATTGGCTGCCTGCCTCCTCGATTTGGGTATTCTTAACTAATAACCTTAACAGGACAGATTTTGCCCTTAGCTGATGATGCAATCTTTTGGTAAGGTGAGGTAATGCATTCTTTAAATTCAGTCTTATACCTTGTATGAAATATTATTAAGTGGCATTTGTTGTTTTGCACATAGGTATATTAATGTAAAATAATAAAATAAGTAACTGAGTCTGCATTATAGAAGAAATACAAAAATCCTGAGGAAGAATAAAAAATGTAGGTGCATGGCAGGTTGTAATACTACATTTTAAACTATGTATGGGATTAATCGTTTTTCCAGAATAAATGGGAAAAGTTTCCTTAGTTTATAGTATTTTGTTAGTTATTAGGTATTAAACCTCAATACCTAAATGGCTGTCATAAATACTCATAAAAAGAGTACTACCTGAAGTGGCCTGCCAGCATCCCCTGAATATAAAAGTTTATGATGGAAATTGATGGTAATATTTTATATTTGGGTTAACTGCTTTAGATACACTGAAAGAATCAATGCAAGGATAAAACATGATAGTAATTTTAGTATAATGATGACTTTTTTTAAAGTTTATTGGATTAATTTAGATGAACTGTTTCATCACAATGTAGATTTATAATGAGTGTAATGATTAACTCATAGAGTGAAGTATGAAAAAAGTCAGAATGAGATTCTTTTAATTAAAAGATAAAATACACTTATTTAACTGGAATTGTGAATAAGAGTAAAAATTGATATTATATACATGTTAGTTTTGCATAGTACTTACAGTTGTTAAAATTACTACACTTACATTTTATTTAATAAATGGTAATTCAGGTGACAAAAATGTGATGTTAATTGATATTTAGTCAAGGAAGTGTTTAATATTTGATTTAAAAATATTTTAACACCTACATATTGTCTTTACATCTGTTATGTTCTGTTGTGTTCAGCAATGGATGAAACCTTGTTTCCATTGAGGTCAGTTGGAGTATTCCCAGTAACTCTATGTAGGTTAGGGATTAACCCTGTGACTCCATTTATGTATTGACGTATGGGTAAATGGATGCTCTGCCTATACAAAGCCATTCTGAAGTCCCCGGGTCTTTGTGGAGGACAAGGAGGGTCAGATCTGTTTGTGAAACCTTTACATCAGTAGAAGTTTACTCATGCAAGTACCACCACTGATGTCACTGGGCCTGATCTAGCTCTGAGTAATATGCAGATGGGGTGTGGAAAAAGCAGACCATACACAGATATAGCTTTCCTTGCAGAGTCGAGGTGTTATCTGCAAAAATTACATGTCACCTGTCTTAACCTAAAATTTCATATAACATAAATTACCAAGCTTTCGTAGAAGATTTAATTGAAACTGACCCTGACACCTCTGTTTGCTTAATCTAATTTTCTATTACCCTATAGGTTTTACTAAAAAATACCATAAATAAAACTAATCAGTAAATGCGTTTTTTATAAAAAGCAGTAAGTTATTTGCAAAGCTGGAAAGATATTTCCTATGAGTAGATGGATTGTAATTATGCCATCATTCTCATAGTATTCTTACAATATAAATGAAATGCCAGATGTGTGGTAATTTAAAAATAGAATATAAAACCTTTTAGTATAATTACCAAATACTGTAATCTAGAAGATGTGAAATCTTTTTATGGAAATTTGGATGCAATTAGTTTAAGTACTATATGTAGGTATTTATAAAGCAGGACAACAAGTACAAAACGCATTCTATACATTTGCTTAAAAAGTCTTAAATAAATCTTCTTTGACTATCTGAACATGCCATTTGAAACATGCAGCGTTGGCCTAACTTTGCCCCTGTTGAAGTTAGTGGTAAAACTTCTCTTGATTTCAGTGGGAATTCAGAGTTAGTTTGCCACTAGATATTTTATATATGTCATTCTGTTTGTCCTTGAGCTCAGAATTTCATGAACAGAGTAGTGTGAAGGGAGGGGAGCATTGGGCAGAATAGGAATAGCGACAGCTGGTGAAGTGAAAAATGGAGTAGAGGGATGGGCCTGTGTCAGAGGAATTTACATATATGTTCTTAGCTATCTTGAGACCTTGCCCTCAAATGGCTTAGTGTTTATAGAGGTTAGGACTTGTATAAACCTAGTATCTGCTCAAAGGCCATGACACATAATAGGGAAACAAAAAGATGTTTTAAATAAGTGGCTTTAAAAGAAAAGAATTTGTATTGCACACTGAAATTTATGAGGAGGTTAACAGTGGTTAAGAAAAAAATTTCTAGAAGTGAATCCTAGGATGTTGAGGCCTGTACAGTTTGCTGCTTTAGATCTCAAGTGCTGTTGAAGGTAGGAAGCATGCTGGTATAAGCGAAAATCCTTAAGACAAACAGGACAGTTTAACCACAGTGCATTTTTTACTGAATGGCCTTTCCAAGTCTCATAGTAGAGAGTCAACACTCACGTCACAATCTTTTCTCTGCCTGAAAACACAAGAGTATGTGTTGTGTTGTATAACTTTAATCAGTCTCTTGACTGCCTTAAATCACAGTAATAAGAGTTTTTGAATAAGCATTAACTTGCCCTTTCACATTGATGGTAAACAGGTCATTAAAAGGTATAATTTCCTGAACTGCCTGATTTTCTTCATAAGAAAAGCATTCTCTCTTAAATTTATTTCAGGAAAGGTCTAAATCTTCCTTGTATATCTATTCAAAGGGGGTATTTTGGTTATATTTTGTAAGACTGTAGACATAGAAAAGCAGCCTGGTACATATAATATATAATTCTGCATGGGGTTAATTCAATTCATGATCATATATGTTTAGGTTTTAAAATAGCCATTAATGTGCACAAATACTAAATGTTCTCTAATGCTTTACTATTATTTTATTTTATACATTATTATTATTAAATATTAATTTTATATGATTGTTAATTTTTTATTTTCTTCATGTGCATTGCTTTTCAGGTTAAAGTGCAACAAAAAATATATTTGACTAGCTGGTTCTCAATATGAATCGCGCTTTTAGCAGGAAGAAAGGTAAGTACTTTTGTTTTCGTTATGTAAGAGACAGTTGTGACCTGATGAAGAATACCTTGTATTTGAAAGGTTGTCTAACTCTATCTCAGCTATACAGTTGGTCCAATAAAAGATATCACCCCAGAAAATCCTTGCCTTTTGCATAAGAGACAGAAGAAATCTTGCATAAATACTTAAAGGTCAAATATTAGTATTACAGAAGAGACCATTTCTGAATCTGAATAGTTGTATCAGACCAATTAGTTAAGAAGGAAATGAGTTTCTGAAATTTGTATGGAGCAAGTCACTCAAGATTAGTAGCTATAGAGAACTCATCTCTCTGGAGCATAAAGCTGAGAGCTCATGCTATTTTCTTTATTGATTTCTGACCAGAGGGTATGCCAGAGCGAGTTAGAATAATGAAAGGGAGACATAGAGACTTCTGCTTACCATTTATAATGACTGGGCTTTTATTGGGTAAGCTGTTTTGGAAAAATACTTTTACAGAGATAAACCTTCCTGTGAAATAAAAGCTCTATGATTCTTAAGGCCTAGACTTCTACTGCTAAAAATTAAAGTTGTGCTATTCAGAAAGTGTACATCTTTACTATCAGTATAGCAGCTGATTACTAGATGAATACTCAAGAGTTACTGATAGTGTTCCTTCAGCTCGTTCACATTCTGTTGTATACACCTACATTTTTTATTCATCCTCAGGACTTCGGTACTTTTTTCTGTAACTGAAGACTTAGTTACTTAATTATTTTAGTAATTTTTACAGGAGGTTACAGACAGAGATTTGTTTCCTGATGTACTTGAAAACATCTAACAGCAAATGTTTGCTGTTGGTTGTTATTAATTAGTAAAACTTTAGGGGTATATCTTTTGGCTTTGTTGTTTACATCATATACGTTTCTTCTAAAAATCCTTAAATGGCAAACTATGGGTCAGAGTCTGTGCTGGGATAAAAAATGAAACTCTAATAGAGTCACTGTGAGTGTATCCAGTTATACTTCAAAAGAATTTGCTCTCATATTTTCTATATCTTTAATAAAATTAGAAACTTTCAGTTTCTGAATAATAGACTCTAACCAAGTGCAACAGCAATATCTCTGTAATATATTTGGGACTTATTTAGTATACATTAGGTGATTCTAACTCTGAAATCCATACACTGGTAACTTTTTTTCTTTTCCAGACAAATAATTCCATTTCCTGTTGATGCTTGATTCTTGCATTGTGTGTTCACTGGTGTTGCCTCACTTCCCCTGAATTTTTTTAAACACAAATTTCATATAGTTTGTATTAGATTCCTCATGTTCTTCCATAGACATGATGGGGTGGGGGAGGGGAGTGTTCCATTCCTCTTTAGTTTTGTAGTGTGGTTTACTAATTAATTCACCTTGTTTCTGGTCTTGCACTGGTTCTTGCTGTACTGTACTGTGAATATTTGTGTCTCCCTTTGTGCACCAAGCATTGTCCTGCCAGTTAGTGCTGTTTGTAGGTGATAACCTGCACTGATTTTCTTTATCCCTTCATTAGTGCCTGTGTAATAATGTACTGTTGATATCAAATAGTTTCTTAAACTGGGCTTGTATATGTACTGGACCTACTGTCAAGAGAAATTGACTTGTACTTTCTTAGCTATAGATTGAGTAGTCCAACCTTGCACCCAAATGGCCTGATGCTCACTAAATTTAGGATTTGTATAAAACTAATCTCTGCTGAAAGGCTGTAGACACATTAATTTATAGTGCTACATAAGCACCTCATCACTTTGTATTGTGTTGTTCGGAGTATATCTGTTCACAGCCTCCTGACTGGAACTCTACAAAGTCACTGCAAAGGCATGCTTTCCAGCCAGGGGGCAATAAGAGGATGATCCTTTGTTTACCCTGCCATGGGTCGATCTATTGCTCCCTCAAGAGCAGGGCAGCAGCAAGCTCTGTGACAGCACAATATGGTGAGCAGAGCCATAGCCCCTGGTCCTGCCTGTGTTGCATCTCTGCTCCCAGCAGGCAGTCAGAGAGCCAGATACTTTCTCTCCCTTCCCCACTTGAGTGGAAAGGAAAGCAGAGCACTGTAGGATACCGGGAGTCCAAGAGACACCTTGTATTACTGCATAAACAGATGTTACCTACAAAATGTAGAGCTACAGAGAAGATACTGTTTCAGACAGGAATATTTCTATAGTATTTGTGCTATTTTATGTTGCACTACAAGTGTACACATCTGTCCCCTTGACTTTTGTAGTAATACAAATACGATGCCTATGTAAAGTCTCTTTTTCAGCTGACTTATTTACACAGAGCCAAGCAGTGGGAGCCTGTCTCACAGGCACTCTATTGAGCAGCCAGAAGTATTGCTAGTGGAGTGATTGCTGGGTGATTGCTGCCTGTGTCTGACAAAACTCTTAACAGGGAGGCAGGGGGTATAAGCCCAGGAGGGTATAAAAGGAGACTCCCTGAGTGATCAGGAAGAAAGCAAATGGGGACAGGAAACAGGGCAATGTGCTGGTAGCAAGAGGAGGAAGGGAAAGAGGAAGACAAGCCAGCCACTAGATCCTGCTCTGAGAATGTAAGTGAGCAACTAAGTCACAAAAGTCTGGCTTGCGGAGTATTTGCTTGGTGGGCTGTGTGGTTGGGCGTGTGCTCTGAGCAGCTGGGAGTGCTGCTATCTGGATGATTGATTGCTGGGTGATTACTGCTTGTGTCTGACAAAAGCTTTAATGAGGGGGTGGAGCTGTTCCAGGCAGAGGAGCATATAAAAGGGACTCCCCACATGACCAGGGAGCAAGGGAACATGCAGTTTGCCAGCAGTTCACAAGTCAGTTTGCCACCCTCCTCTTTAAAGGGGAGCCTTTAAGGTAAACTCTTTCTTTAATTAAGAGTAGCTAATTTATACATATGAGGTGTAAGTAGCTAAAACTGAGCAATTAGGCTAATACTTAAGCCTCTTTTTTAACCAGAGTCCAGAGGAAGGAAGAGCTTATTAGAGGAGTTTCCCTGGAAACTGTTCTCATCTTCCTTTGCTGTAAGCTTGGTGAAAGGAAGCAGGTTAGCAGGGAAAGGGGAATCTTTTGGGACCAAGGAGCAGTGAACAAATCAGCTTACAGCGGAATTGTCTAGGGAAGATCTGCTTGGAAAGAGAGGCAAGAAGAGAGAGGTGGTGGGTTAGGAGACCAAATAAATGGCCGGATGATATCTCAATGCCAGAGCCACTGCCACTGCCAGCTGTCCCTCTAGTTGCCCTCTGAAGGGTCAGTCCAGGCGGGACTGCTCACCATTGAGGCTTTCACCCAGGTCCTGGTTTGCTGTTGTGCAGACTGCATATGGGCACTAGTGATACTTCCAGGGGCAACCCTGAGGAGATCAAAAGTGACTGTAGGGCTCTAAGTGCAAGGGTGAAGGGGACAGGGGCCCAAGTGGTATTCTTCTTGATCCTTCCAGTTAAGGGGAAGGTCCCAGGCAGGAGTGGATCCATCCTGCAAATCAGTGCATGGCTGCATAGATAGTGTCTGCAGCAGGACTTTGGCTTCTTTGACTATGGGATTTTGTTCCCAAGAAGGCGGCTTGCTAGGAAAATATGGGAACCACCTGATGAAGAGAGGGAAGAAGACCTTTGCAGACAGGCTTGCTAACTTAGTGAGAAGGGCTTTAAACTTAGTTCACTGGGGGATGGAGACAAGCATTCTGAGTTAACTGGGGAAGCAGGTGACCTGGAAGAATCACAAGCAGGAGGGGGCAACAGGGAGGCCTTATTCTTCCTGAGAAAGTAGGGCAATCAGCAAGTTGCTTACAATGTCCTGTATACACAAATGTATGGAGCCTGGGAAACAAATAGGAAGAACTGGAAGTCCTTACACAGTCATGGAACTATGATGTGATTGGAATAACAGAGACTTGGTGGGATAGCTTGCATGACTTGAGTAGTTTCATGGATGGGTGTAAACTCTTCAGGAAGAACAGCCAGGGGAGAAGACAAGGAGGAGTTGATCTTTATATAAAAGAATGGTATGATTGTTCAGAACTGCAGCGTCAAACTGAAAACAGGCCTGTTGGAAGTCCCTGGGTTAGGGTCAGAGGGGAGAGTGACAAGGGTGATATGGTAGGTGTCTGCTATAGACCACCAGAGCAAGAAGATGAGGTGCATGAAGCTTTCTTCAAATAGCTAGAAGTTTTCTGATTACAGGCCTTGGTTCTTATGAGGGACTTCAGTTGACCTGATGTCTTCTGGGAGGGAAATATAACAGTGCACAGGCAATCCAGGAAGTTTTTGGAGAATGTTTGGGACAACTTCCTGGTGCAAGTGCTGGAACAGCCAGCTAGGGGGCCCTAGTTTGCTGCTCCAAACAGGGATGAATTGGTGGTAAATGTAGAAGTGGATGGCAACTTGAGTGGCAGTATCCATGAGATGAGTGAGTTCAGGATCCTAAGGAAAGAAATGAAGGTGAGCAGAGACTAAGGACCCTGGACTTTGACTCACTCAGACAAATGATGAGCAGGGTCCCCTGGGAGGTCAGTCTGAGAGAGACAGGAGTCCAGGACAGCTGGCTGTACTTTTAGAGAAACCTTACTGAGGGCACAGGGATGAAGCATCCTAATGTGTAGGGGAAGCAAGTGTGGCAGAAGACCAGCTTGGTGTAGCAGGGAACTCTTCAGTGAGCTAAAACAAAACAAAAACCAAAATCCAAAAAGGAAAGTTGCAAGAAGTGGAAAGTTGGACAAACTACTAGGGAGGAGTTTAAAAGTGTTGCTTGGACATGCAGAATTGGAATCAGGAAAGTAAAGCACAGTTGGAGTTGGAGATAGTAAGGGACAGCATTTAAGGGTAACAAGAAGGGTTTCTACAAGTATGTCAGTAGCAAAAAGAGGAAGGTCAGGAAAAGTGTGCATCCCTTACTGGATGGGGGAGGCAACCTACTGACAGAGGATGCAGAAAAGGATGAAGTACTCAATGCCTTTTTTACCTCAGTCTTCACAGGCAAGGTCAGCTCCCAAACTATGGCACCTGCCAGCGCAGTTTGGGGAGGTGGTGAGCAGCCAACAGTGGTGAAATAACAGGTTTAGAGACAGCTTGGAAAAGCTGGATGTGTACAAGTCAAGCAGGTCCTCAAGTAATCCGTTTCTAAGCAGTTGGAGGAGAAGGTGATTAAGAACAGTCAGCATTGATTCACCAAAGGCAGGTCATACCTGAATAACCTGATTGCCTTCTGTGAGAAGATGACTGGCTCTGTGGATCGTTGAGGTCTCCCATAACATTCTTGCAAGCAAGCTGAGGAAATACAGGTTGGATGAATGGACTGTAAGGTGGATAGAAAAGTGACTGGAACATGGGCTTAAAGGGTAGTAATCAGTGGCTTAATGGCTAATTGACAGCTGGTATCAAGTGGAGTGCCCCAGGGTCAGTTTGGGGGCAGTTTTGTTCAATGTCTCCCTCAATGACCTGGAAGATGGCATAGAGTGCATCCTTAGCAAGTCTGT
>NW_017729031.1:70505269-70543204 GCF_001723915.1 Gavialis gangeticus
GGGGGGGGGGGGGGGGGGTAGAGCTAGGATTTAGAGGGACTTAGACAAATTGTAGGATTGGACCAAAAGATGTCTCATGAGCAGGGAAACTCGCCTTCTCAGATAAAAATAGCAAATTCTCCGATAAAACCCCCCAAATCCATTATTAAAATTAAAGGCCTCCCACAGCATCCCCCACCCACCCCAGCCCTGCTGGTACCCCTTGCTGCCCCCACAACCCGCCATCATGTTCATGACCCTCACTCCCCACACACCAATGCCCCATCCCTTCTTGTGACCCTCACTCCCCACCACAGCCCCACAGCCCTGCCCCTAGCTGCCTGGGCTATGGGGCCAGGGACTCAGGTCCACAGCTTCCTGCCCCCAACAGAAGGCAGTGGCTGCTGCAGCAGGAGCATGGATCCAGCTCTCCCACTGCTACTGACTACTGCCTGCTGTGAGCTCAGGCAGCTGGCTCCTGGCTGCAGTGCGTATTCCTGGGGACCAGGGGGGACCTGTGCCCTCCAGATTTGAGCAGGGTGGGTGCACGCTGCAGGCTCATGCTCCCCACCCTGCTGCCCTCCCCCAGGGCCTCTGCAGGGCAGGGTGTGTGAGCCAGTGTGGCAGGGCACAGTGGAGACACTCAGGAAAGCTGCCTGGCTCTGCAAGCTCTGTGCTTCCTTGGCCACACTTCCCCTGCAAGCAAGGGTAGCAGCAAGGGGCACAACCCTGCCCTGCTGCCTGTGCTGCCCCTGTGGCTGGGGCAGCGCAGAGGTTGCAGAGGCAACAAGCTTTCCTGTGCAACCCTGCTGTGCCCTGCCATGCCAGGTTGCACACACTGCACTGTGGAAGCCCTAGGAGAAGGCAGCAGGGTGGGGAGCATGAGCCCACAGTGAGCACCCGTCCTGCCCCAGCCCTGCGCACAGATCATGGGGTACAGTATCCATCCCATGCCCAGGAGTGTACATTGCAGCCATGAGCTGGCCCCACCCCGGAAAAACCTGGCCTGGCAATAGCCCACCACTTCCGGTCCACATGCTGTGAGCAGGCACTCCATATGAGGCTTCCCCAACACCTCCCCATTCCCTCAGCCACACACCAATGCCCTGGCAGTCACCATCCCTGCCGGTGCCCCTCAGCCATGACCTGCAACCCTCCAGCCCTACCAGAGGTGGCCCCCAGCCCTTTCCAAGTCCCACTTACCTTAGGCTCCAGGAAGAACAGTGAACTGAAGCCAAGCCTTGGGTGACTGAGAGCCTCAGGCCCCACCATTTCCGCTTCTCCCTCCCCCTCTGGACAGGGTTGGGGAGTTCCCACCCTGTTTGCAATTAGCTTTTGCAGGCTGGAACTCCGCCAGCCTGCAGAGCTCTTTGCAAAAGTGGGAAATCTGTGGATATCTCTGCTAAAAGGGAAAATCCATTTTTTCTCTGATAAATTTGGGAAATCCATGGTTTTTCTCTGTTTTTCAATGGGAAGCGGAAAACCCAGATCACTGCTCGTTGGGTTCAATAAGGACATGTGCAAAGTCCTGTACTTAGGACGGAACAATCCCATGCACTGGTACAGGCAGCTGTGCAGAAAAGGACCTGGGGGTTACAGTGGACAATCAGCTGAATATAAACCAGCTATCTGCCATTGTTGTGAAGAAAGTTAATAGCATACTGAGCTGCATTAGTAGGAATAATACCAGCAGATTGAAGGAAGTGATTCTTCCCCCTCTATTTGGCACTGGTGAGGTCACATCTGGGGTACTGTGTCCACTTTTGTTCTCTTCGCCCCTCCCTCCCCCCCATTTACAGAAAAGATGTGGATAAATTGCAGAGAGATTGGAGAATAGAAGTCTGAGAGGGGATTTAATAACAGCCTTCAACTACCTGATGGGAGGTTTCAAAGATGATGGAGGTAGACTGTTCCCAGTGGTGGCAGATTACAGAACATGGAGCAATGATCTCAAGTTGCAGTAAGAGAAGGATATTAGGAAAAACCTTCTCATGAGGAGGGTAGTAAAGCACTGGAACAGGCTACCCAGGGAGGTTGTGGAATCTCCATCCTTGGAAGTTTTTAAGACCCAGGCAGACAAAGCCTTGGGTGGGATGATATAGTTGGGGATCATCCTGCTTTGAGCAGGAGGTTGGGCTAGATGATTTCCAGAGGTCCCTTCCAACCCTTATTTTCTATAATTCTCTGAATTTGGACTAAAGGATTTGGCCAAGTTCTAGCACTGAAGCTGAATATGTGCCTTCTAAATCTTGAATTTCTGAAACTAAGATGTCTTTGGTATGCTTTCATACTATACATGGGAGAACTGGTTCTAGAATTCCAAGCATTGAAAGCATTCCTTCTGATTTTGTTATGTGGATTTAGGATTATTAGGACTAATCTTCCTCTGCAAAAGTGAATTGAAGGTGTAATCTTCCAGCTAGCCTGGCTCCAATGGGAGTGGGGTGGAGAAGGCATCCTGTGAAAGAGCACCAGCCTTTCGAGGAGTGTTTGTATTACAGATGTGATTGAAACAGCTGACGAATTGTTGCAACTTGATATCCTGCTGCTTCACTGCATTACTACAGCATTACC
Source organism: Gavialis gangeticus (assembly GCF_001723915.1). NCBI lineage: Eukaryota > Metazoa > Chordata > Crocodylia > Gavialidae > Gavialis > Gavialis gangeticus. The sequence continues at coordinate 70,507,823 of NW_017729031.1, forward strand.
CCAATCATATAGTTAGTTTCTATCGAATCATGGCTTAGTAACCATAAATGGAGTTTTTTGGAATTTTTCTCTTTATTAAAATTGTTGCTAAAGCCATACTTATTTCTACTAATGAATTATTTAATGAGAAGACTGTATATTAATTCTAAATATTGTATTTAACCACAAATGAAAAAGAAAGGGCTATATCGTCACTAAATTTAAATATATATGCATTAAGTAAAGGTGGCTTTTTAGTGCATAACTAATGCCTACCATTAAACCACATAAGTCTTAACAATTTCTTTAAAAGAGCCCAGTCTAGCACCCTGAAAGTAATACAGATGTGTCTCTCTGTGTTCAATTACATAAATCCAACAGTGTGTTTTCAGCTCATCTACCTATAGCAAGGAAAACCCAGACAGACCAGTAGCATTTCCTAAAATTACCGAGAGATAGAGGTAGTTAGGTGTTAGTGGTAGTTAGCAGTTAACAAAAAAAATAAAAAAAGAAATAAATCAAAACCGGGACTTCAGTGATATGTTTTTTTCCCCTTCTAACATATTTTTGTATCACTTCTTGTTGCATTATTCTGCCATTTTAAAGCTAACACAGTATCGAATGTCTATCTGTCTGTCACTTTCCATTCTTCTCCAATTCATTTTTTCTGTTCCTGGCCAATTCTTTACCATGTGTCATCATAATTTAGTTTGTATAGCAGTACATGCTCAAGTAGAATGAGTACTATAGAACATTTTATCTGATTAAGCAGAAAAATATTATTAACTGTGGTAGGCAGAGATCATGATCTTCCTACTCTTGGCTTCTTTGCTGTTTCTTGTCATTTGTGTACAGCCTTATTTGTCAGCATTTCTGGGAATTTAATATATTTTCCAGTAATAAAGAGTTTTGTAAATCTTGTGACTGCATATAAGTGACTCTCTTATACTTGAAAGTCTGACTGAGTATTGGGTGAGCCACTACCCAAAATGGTTCACCCATTTTTCTTGATACATATACATAACTGTAGAAGCATGTGCAGATTCAGAGAGGGTGCAGTTCAGAGAGGCTGCACCCTTATTTTAGATTAGAGCACACTACAGGAACCTCTAGGGACTTTTTTAAAGTCCCTAAAGCAAGTGAAAATCCTCCCTCCCTTCCTTTTCCTGGTCAAACGTGTGCTCCTTCCCTGCCTACTTTGACTCGCTGTCTCAGGGATAGGGAAGCATCAGAACCATTCCTGGCTCCTACCTGATTGGCTGGGCTCAGCTGGGGACAGAGATAGTGGCAGCATGCCTGTCCCACAATCAGGCAGGGGGGTGGAAACTACTCTCTAGCCTCCATGTTGCCATTGTCCCTCCCCAGCTGAGCCCACCCATGGCACAGCCCAGCTGGTTCTGGAGGTTCCTGACCCTGAACAATGGAGAAAGCAGCAGGGGCCAAGGGGAAGGGGATGGCAGGAACAGAGGGGGAATATCTCTAAGCAGGAAGGGGAAGAGAGGTAGGATTTTCACCTGCTTTAGGGTCTTTAGAAAAGGCCCCACACACTCCCAAGTCATGGTCTTTCTGCACTTTTGGGAACAGGGGGTGCAACCACTCCTGCAGTGTGGTTGCTGCTCAGCAGTCCCTTTGGGGAAATACTGGACCTGGCCCTGTGTAGAAGAATCAGGCTCTGGGAGGGGTAAGCAAGCAGAAAAAAAGGAACAGACAATTCATTTAAAATAACTAATCATTGTTGTTTCAGGGCATAGACCGTAAAAAGGCTCTGCTCCCTTTTCTAGCTTCAGGACTCCAAATGAATAGTCATTACAGTTAAAACTAATTACTCATGCACAAGAAGGAAAATTAATAAGAAGGACTATTGTTTGTTTGTTTATGTTTAATTAAAAGCACAAGATATATTTATTCGGCCAAATGGGAAGGGATATATTTAAACAAAAAATAACTAAATGCAAAATCTTTACCCAGACATAGTAGGATGCCTACCAGAAATAAAAAAAAAATTTAAAAAACTAACCTCACAGTCATAGAACAGAACAATTTGTGTAACTGACAGCTACACTTATTTGTTTGGGGGTTAGATTCAGCACTGAATTAAATTCTGGGAAATTCTCCTGACTTTACAGTGCATGGGCAGAATGTAATTTACCACTGAATCTGACCCGTAGTTTATTATATCCTAATACATGTGTTTAATCCCAAGATTCTGAGAGAGATTCTAAACTCTAACATCATGCAGAAAAAAATATATAGCTTTTAAGGAAATAATTTCTGCCAGGTAATTGAGTGAATTATGGAATAAATCCACAATATTGACTGCAATACATTAAAGTAGTAGCCTATTATAAATTTCAAAGTTTTATAAATTACATTTGTCTATACAAATAAACAAGACCAGCATGGTTCTTTATGGCAGTCTTTTATAGAAATGTAGATGGACAAGATATAATGGGCAAAGTTTAAAATGCCATGAGTAACTCAAGGAAAGGTTACAGAATATGATTGAATTGGATGCACTGCCTATAAAATGATCTTGAGGGGTTTTATAGACCCATTACCTATTTCTGAGACAACAGATATTTGGGGTTTTTTGTTCATTTTTTTTCAATGTGAGACAGACAGGTAAAGTCATAAAAAGGGGCAGACATAAATGCAACATAGAGGCAAAAAATATAAAAATATTTGCCACCCAAAGACTTTGAGCTTGAAAAGCCAATACATTTTTCCATTTAGAATGATTATTCATTACTGTTTGTGTGTAATGTATGCTGAAAGTTGTAGAGCAAGCCTACATGTGGCTTCAGATGTTACATGAGTGTCCACCTCCACATTTACAAAGATAAAATATGTAATTCTGCAATTGCCACAGACAGACACTTTAATATGTGTATTGACACATTTTGGTTTGTACATGCATGCAAAGTTCTAACTTTACTGTATATCACGGGTGTGGAAAATCGGCCCTATTCGGTTTGGATTTGGCCTGAATCAGGGGCAGTGATTCTATTCGTTAATTCAGATCACTGTCCCAGTTCTATTCAGCCGAATCCAAATCTGAAGATTCAGTGCTGATTCAGAGAATCAACAATTTGACCATAGACACAGCTTTAAATGTTTTTTCTATATACATTGAGGTATACCAGGCATGGCTCATGAACACTGTACCACAAAAAATGAGGAATTGTATTATTATATTCCTTTATTTTTTTGGTACAGTATGTAGCCTAATATTGCTATTCATCTTCTAAAACGTATAACAAAAATGTATAGGAGGTATGATAAGGTTGAGATGATATCACTATTTGAATCCAGTGTTTGCATTTCCTCACTTTTTTTGTTTTGTACCTATGAAAATTCAATATTGCTTTAATAGCATTTTGTCATTTAAATAAGCAGTCATTTACAGTCATTCATAAGGTCCCGAATCTCAAAATAGAAGGACACTGGAAAGTTTCATATTCTGCAAAACCCATTCTGTTATAGGAAGATAAGACTTCAGTGTCTTGGCAAAGAATAAGCTGTCTTCAAGGATCATTTTAGTCTTCACGAAAAGAAAAACAAACACACACAGGCACAAAAAAACTCCCCAAAATCAAAAAGGAACCACATTTAAAAAAAAAATCAGATCTATCAATGGGACTTTTCTGTACCTATCTGAGGGCAGAATGTGTCTCATAATTTTGATAGCACACTTAATCATAGTTACCTAGTAATAACTTTAATACATTGCTGTTATTAAACACTAAGGTTGTAGTCGGTGTCTATAATTTACTTGCTGAGAAGGTCATTGAAACAAATCCATGATTTGATTATAGAAAGGCCTGGATAAATTTATGGCCATTAATAACATTGGAGGAACTTAGTGTAGGTGAAACTATGATAGCCATAATCAAATCTCATGTTTCAGGGCATAAACTCCATAGCCTGCAGGGATCAAGAAGAATTTTTTTAACTTTATGTACAACATTGCATAATTAATGAAAATGCAGTTGCCAGGAGCTTGCCTTTTTTTGCAATAAGTTACTAATGGAGGAAGGATATATTACTAGACGAACAACAGGATGGTAATTTTTATGTGCACAGTGGTGAACTTTTTTTCCCTGATATGAAGATAGATAACCAAGTTCAAAACAGAATTTTATTGTCTGGAAGAAGTGAATAGTATGATGTCTGGTCCTGAATCATTAATACAGTTTTAGGTACTGACCCTAAGGAGCTTTCTCTTCTTCAGAAGACTCTATAAACTTGTTCATTTGTAAGATCTTTCTTTAATACAAAACTTGATCACACAAGTAAAAAAGTAACCCCAGAGTCATAACTTTTCTGTACTCAGCCAAAATATTTCTTGATATCAAGGAGAGTTTTATTTTAATAAGGCATAAATAAAAAATTCAGGATTTGCTTCCTAGAAACTGTTGTATTTTCATGGGATGAAAGACAACCCTTTAGGTATCAGGTTCACAGTATTATAGCATGTTGTACATTGCATTGAATGTAGTGCTTTTTCTAACTCTTTACGATGAGACCTGCAAGGAAGCAGTGTTAAGTGTGGAGAAGTCTGGCATGAATAATTAGGACATCAAAGCCACATCTAAACAGTAAACTTACCCTGTTTCAAAGTGCTGTCCTCAAACATGCTTCCCAGGTCTGGGTGGGCTCCTTCCTAAATCAGAAACAATTCAACTGCATTCACACAGCATTTCAGGTGCACTGAACACTGTTGAATGATGGGACCGGTTAATCTGCCTAAGGCTACACTGCTTCTAATTTAGGGAGCAGCCTATCCAGAGCATTGCAGCATGATTGAAGATATGATTCTAGAGCACAGTAAGGCCCCCTACTACATTCTTTATATATCATGCAATTAACTGGTCAATCACGCAGTAAATTTAGACTGGCCCCAATGTGCAAAGTAATTAGTAAAATTACTAAATTAAAATTACTACCCAGTGCTTGGGTGCTTCAGTATAAGACATTTACTGTGCAGTTGACTTATTAAGTGCGCAGTAAACATCTTGGCATCTACACGTGCCCCTGTTAGGGTGCACAAAACTAATAAATTCCACAGCAGGGTAGTCTTGTAAAATACAAGTACTACCCTGCTGCAGATTTTTTTATGTGCAGCAGTGCACATGTAGATCATACCCCAGCTGTCTGGGGCACAGGGGCTAGGAAACATTAAAAAAAGCCTGAGCCTTCATTGATTAAATCTTTGTAGGTTAATCTAACCTGGCTAGGCTGAACTGGTTTGTGACTGGGCAGACATTCTCTCTGGACTGAGGACATGCCTGCAGTGGCTCAGGATAGACACTAGAGCAGCCTTCCCTTCCATTCACACTGCTGAGCTGAGAGGAGTGTGGCCAGGCCCTGCAAGACTCTCTGATTAGGGAGATCTGCCTGCAGGGTCCCAGGCTTTTTCCTGCTGGCTGCTCAAGGCCCAAGAGTGTTGCCAGACCCTAGCCTCCTGCTAGCACTGAGGCGAGGTGGGGTGTGTAGTGCATGCATCTGTTGATGATACAGAGCTTTTCAATCTCACTCTCCCTGCTTCTTTATATTGTCTGCAGCAAACTGACAGGTGAGCAAGCCAGCAGGGGACTGATAACAATGATTATCACCTCATCAGCCAAACAATAGGCTCTTTCCATTACTTCAAACTCTTCTTAAACAGCTTACCTGCTGACCTGTTCATTAGCTCCAAATAGCCCTAAGCGGACACTTTGCTGTCTGCCTGTCCCAGTGAAATTGGAGAGAGAGACACACACAGACACTTCTCAGCATTAGCTAACATACCATGTGCCTAGGGAATGTAAGGCTGAGGTCCATGTTGTGGGAGATGGGAGGGAGGGGTGGGGGAGAATCCCTGCTTGAGTGAGGGAGTAGGGCGGGGAGGAGCCAGGCAGACCCTACTATGTCAGCAGTCTGTACCAGAGCTCCAGCCAGGGAGCAGAGGGGAGGGGACAGCTCTCCTGTGGAACAGAGAGCCTCACCTAACCCAGAGAGCATGCTGGGATGCTGGTTATCTTCAACTAGCAAGGGATCTGGGACAGACATTGCATAAACTGGTTAGAGCCAAATCAGTTAAGTCTGATACTACGTTCAACCAGGTTTATCTCAAACTGGTTTCAGGCATTTTCAAACTGGTTTATATACACTGAGCATCTGTTCTATTACAGGTTTTAACCAGTTTCTGATCACCTAAACTGGTTTACGTGTAATGTCTGTCCTTAGCCAGGGTGCTTCAGTGTGGGGGTAGCTGGCAGGCAGCCTCATGCCCCAGCCAGCCCCCCATCAGCACATGGAGCCCAGTTAGAGTAGCCCTAAACAGGCAAACTGACCCCCTGGATCTCCTGCCAGTCCAGGCTGCTCCAACTGAGCTCCATGTGCTGCACACAGAAAAAACTTTGGAGCAATAAGCTCCAGAGTTTATTTGTGTGCATTAATTTCACATGTAGATGCACCTTTGAAACTCCCAAGCTGGTTATATCCAGCTTTCATTTGAACGTGTAACAGGCCCTAAGTTGACCACATAGATACAGCCCAAGAAAATAGTATTAGTTCAATACAGTCTACACTAAAGAAGATCCTCAACAAAAATAATAATTTGAAAAAGAAATTAACATGATTTTAAATAGTAACCCAACTAGTCCTCTGTCTACCAGTAGAAGAGATTAGGCCTAGTGAATAAGGTGGTGTCAGGCATATTAGCAAGGGGAGCACCACAATAAAAACACCATCTGTGACCAAGGTTTCCTCTAAGGTGCGCATGTGCACGGCCGCACAGAACTAAAAGTGTGGCCATGCACAGCTTTTTCAAGGCCGTGCAACAGGAAAGGCTGAGGCCGGAGCCTGCGCCAACCCCCTGCCCCAGCCTCCATCCCTGCCTTGCCTCACCTCAGGGAGGAGCCACTGCCTGCCCCAAGTGAGCCTCCACTGGCTCTGGGACACTACTCCACTTCCCCCCCGGCCTCAGGGAGTGAGGAGGCACATGGCTTCAGGGCTGGGGAGTGGAGCAGCGTCCCAGAGTCGGTGAAGCCTCACTGGGGCAGGCAGCAGCTCCTGCCCGAGGTGAGGCAAGGCAAGGATGGAGGCTGGGGCAGGAGGCTGGCACAGGCTCTGCTGACTCCGTGGAAGTGCTCCACTCCTCAACCCTGATGCAGGGGAGTGGAGCACTTCCCCGGAGCCAGGGAACCCGCGGCAGGCTCCGGCCCCAGCCCCTGGCCCCCGGTTCCAGCCCCCAGCTTCAGCCTCTGGCCCCCTGCCCTGGGCTCCCACCTCTGGCCCCCAGCTCCGGCCCCAGCTTCCAGCCACCGGCCGCTGGCCCCAGCCCCAGCCTCCAGCCCCTGGCCCTAGCTCCATCCTCTGGTCCCTGGCCCCAGCCCCCAGCCCTCATGCCCCTTAGGTAAGTGTCCCATGCTGGACCAAGGCGGCGTGCTCACGGACTGAGGCGGTGAGCTCATGGACCGCTGCTTCTCAGAGGGAACATTGTCTGTGACAGCCATCTTTGTCATATCCAGCAGATTCCATGTGAAGGGTCAGTAGGACCACGGTCTAATTTCCTCTTACCATTAACCAGTTCTAAGGAACAGATAGATGTTTTATGGATTGCAGTGGGCCACACCTTCTTGATATTAGTGGCTGTGTGTTTGTTTGTTTTTTTTATATATGAATAGGAACTGCAGGATTTGTGCTATAATTAAAACGCAAGGGATTTTGGTTGCATGGGTCCTTCCATACCCACCACACCTCTGATGTATATGCAGATGTGATGCAATGAGCACTTATTAGACAATTCAGTTAATTAAATAATACATATTCACACTGGAAGGGAGCTTGTGTACTTGTTACCTCACCTGAAAAGGAACTGGTTCCCTTCCTTAAAGATATATAGTTGCCTAACTCCCTTAAATTCCTCTGGTCTCTCAAATTTTCGGAACGCTGTGTCAAGTCTGGTTTAGGAGGAGGTGGAGGAGGGCTCAGTTCCAGAGCAGTTTATTAGTACTGTCATAGAAAAGACAGTCATAGGAAAAGGACCTTGCTACCACACGTTAGTCCCCTAGCATCGAACCAAAAAGTCATGGTCCAATGCTAGGGGCATTGCCAAACCACAATATACATGTTTGTGTCTCACACCTCTATATAGAATAGCTCTAAGCTGTCCCCAGTCCCACCCTTTTTTGCTACTGTAGGCTAGCAGGATAGTACCAGACCTACTGCACAACCAATTTTTCCTTCTACCTCATTCCTGTGTACTTTAAAACATTCAGAATATAATTTTATTTATACGTTTTAATGTGTTGTGTGTGACTAATATTCATAATACTCAAAACATGTGGCCTTTTAGCTATGGCCTCTATATAAGTACTTCTTTAGTGTACAAAGTTCACAAGTTCCTTCTTAATTTAAACAGTAGGGTTGCTTATGATGCACTTCACTGTTGTATCTACACGGTGCTTTTACATTAGTGAGGCTACCAAGCCTAGCAAAAGCTATACATCTATTAGTGCCTTTAGCAGTCAGGAAAACTCAAGCCTGTTACATTGCAGCATTTTATTTTCAGCCTTTAATCCCTTTTTTGTGGGTATTTGTCAGCCTTTATTTTATTTAGATTTTAAGCTCTTTTTGTTGAGATCCTGCTGTTTTATATGTTGGTAAAGTGCCTAGCACACAGCTGGTACTATACAAAAGATAAATAATAATATTAATGTCAGCTGTTTGTTTTGTCAATTGCATTTCAAAACCTTATATTATATTTATTATTTCAGAATGAATAATCAAGTATTAAACCATGAACCTCGGTTAAAATTATTGTTAAAAGAAAGGGATGAAGCAGTGCAGCAAACTGCATGTTACCCTTAAAATCATTCAACTATTAAATTGAATATTCCTGTTATGTTTTCTCATAATTTTCAATTTGACTTTTCGGTGCAATATCTCTGACATCTCTTGGGTTTTATTCATCTAAAATGGTTCTATTTAGATTGAGAGATTTCTGGTGATTTTTAACAGGCTTTTCCAGAATATCTTCATGCTTTATGTGATTTTTTTTCTCCCTATCCTTTATTCTGTTTCATGATACAGAGTTGATACAGATGGTGCTGCCAATCTACAGCCATGATCAGGTCCAGGAAATGAGAGTTTAACGCTAGTGTGAGTTTACTTTTAATGGCACAGTGGGTGTAAACAGATATTGCTCTTGTGCCACCATAAATAGATGATGGCAGCACAAGTTGTAATCAAACATTTGCCCTCACCCACTGTTGTGCTCCAGGTGCCCAAGAATGTTGCTGCTGAGATTTATCCTGGCACAGCTGATCCTGCTCCATAGATGATGTCTGTTTATAACCAGTTCCTTCTGTTATACAGTAGGAACTGTTTCTTGTTCATTTAGACTTTCCTAGTGAAAGGCAAGGGTCCAATCCTCTAGAGAATCAAAATATAACCTGCTTTTTGCAATGATCTGCCTAGAGTACCAGAGAAATTCTCCCTGTATTTCTTTTAATTAGGAAACCTCCATCCAGTGTTTCTTATACATATATACATGTGACAGTCATGAAAATATTACTAACAGTATTCTCTTCTTATACTATTGCTACAGCCCCTGCCACTGCTATGGTGCAGTTTAGAGTTGGTCAGTAGGCAGTTGAGCATTTCCACTGACTTTATTTAGGTTAAGTTTTCATCCTTTTCCCACAGTTCGATGTCTTAACTACAAGACCAGTTAACTGGTTTTGATAGTAAGAGGGAAACAAAAAAAACCCCACCTTGATTTCCAATGAATAATTTAAGCATTAGTTACAGTATTTGGCTGTAAAATTACTTTAGAAATCAGGAAAAGATCATTATTTTTGCTAACTTTTTGCAATTTTTCAAGAGAGTTCACTGTCACTCCTTCTCATCAAAGACTTATATTTATGGATGTAGACACTTTCGGGCATCTTATTACAGTTTATGAAAAATTGTGTGGCACAGAAATGCAGAAGTACATTGTCATTAATATTTTAAATAAATACTTCAAGCTGGGTGGTACTATACAAGCATGTACTGCTCTGGAATAGCATCCACTTAAAGGCCTTGTCCACGTGTTCCTTTTTTATCTGAAGCCTCTACTTACTGCCTCACTGCCACTTTTTTTTACTTTATTTCCCTCTCAACATGGAAAGACCTTTAAAAGTCTATGCTTTAATAATAAGATACCAAATTACTCTTGTTTTGTGCTATTTTTCTTCCTTTGCTGTCACCTTCATACTAGATTATTTTTTAAAGTCGTCTTGATTTCCTGGTGAACTCAAGGTACCATATTGCATTCAGAGCCCTCTATAGCAGATGTTACCTTCCCCCATGATTTACACTGGAATACAGGCAAAGCCAGTATCAGGAGAGCAGAATGGTCACCTTTGTTTAGTACTGTATCAAATATAGATTCATGCTACTTTTAAAGAACAAGTGGTAAATCTTGTTCTTCTATACTGGAGCTACACCTTGAAATAAAAGAAATGGGTGTTACACAGGATTAATTCTGGTTTTTTTCAGCTCAGTTGATCCAGTTGATTGGCAAATATACATATTACCTGGGGCTGTTGTCCCATGTGGTTAAGCCACTGCTGCTTCTAGGGCTTCAGGGGCCTGAGTCTGAATAACAGCCCTGGGTGACAGGCCCCAACCTGGAGCATATTTATTTCTGCAAGCTTTGAGAACCTCCCAAGGGGTCACTGTTCTGTGTTTGCAGATGCATGCCTGGGGTCGGGGCCATGCAGCATGAAACTCATGCTCCAGAAATCCCCTGCAGGGGAATTCCCAAGACACAGGTCATACCATTAACATACAGATGTCAACTGCAATAGAGTGGCAGAAACTGTTAGTAGAAATGGTTGTGTAGCCCTTTGGGGGCATTTGTGGTATGACAGAAGGCAAGGACATCTGTATGCTTGCATTTTTTCCTGCCATAAAAAGTTTTACAGCTGGGCAATGTCTGTTTGCAGCCTAGTAGTTTTAAATATTATACCTTTAAAAACACCAAATATTTGTCTCTCCAAATCATATTTTATGGACTTTTACATTTTCAAGTGTGAAAAATTGTTCTTCTGTAGCTTTAGAAGATATCTTTTTCCATAAAATAAACATTTTAAAAATAGTTACTACAAAGAGGAAAAGTTAATGTATTTCACAAAGCAATTAACTCATGCTGTCAATGCATAATAATATTCACAGCATGACATTGCTTAGACATGATTCTGATTAAAAGAAAATGTGCAGGTTTATTTAGTGCATAAAATGAAAAATTAAGTAAATTTTAAAATTCTGTATGTAATTCTGCAATCTAAAATGTGATTTTTTTCCCCTGTAGAAATGTGTAATTTTTTATTGATTTATAATAGTTATTACTTTTTGAAAAATGTATATAAAAATGAAGGAAGAAAACACAGAGTAACTTAAAATTTTATTCAAATTTAAAAGTCTACAAACAGAAAAACATCATAAGTAAAATGTCCAACCAATATTCTAGCCAGAAAATATCAGAAAGAAAAGGGGCAAAACTCACTTAAGATGCATGCAACACTTTTATGCAGACTTGGTGTTGCAGAGATCTATAAAAATGCTTAACATGGAAAAAGATCTGCGCATCCAGGAAAAAGCATCCAAGTTACCATGTATCATTAAAAAGTTATGAATCTTTTGAGTGATCAAATTTGTCTCTTTTCTAGCCTAAACAATGAAGTTACAAGATGATTTTGACCTTCATTTTCCAGCAGTAATTTTACTTAGCAAACAACGTTAACTGTAGTTTGTCAGTGCTAGAATAATATTGTTTCTCTAGTATATTGAAAATTACCTAGATAACACTGAGACCCTTTACAGCCAAACTATATGATTTTAAATGTATTATAGAGACCTGTCTACAGCTATTGATTGCTGTGTATCTGCCATCAATCCAGTATCAGTCGACTCTGCTGATTATTTTTATGCTGGTGAGAGAGAATATAGCACGTCTACAAATGCCCAAATACGGTATATGTTTGAATGCATCATTCAGCATCTCTATAGAGGTAGTGTTTAGAAAATGATGGTTTTGGCACTAGAGTGGAAGTTGGTACACCTAGATTCAGTCACCGCTACTCAATATGCCTCCTATGAGGTGCTGGACCAATATGTAATTCGGGGCCTGATTTTTTTTTAATGGTTTTTCAAAATTCCAAGATGAAGAAGGTCATCTATAGAAATCAATGAGCATTGAACATATAGGCATTTTTAAACTCCTACTAGACATCTTCCAGCATTTTTAGGCACCTAACTACCTTTAAAAACTGACAGCTGCTTTCTTCGCTTCCAACTCCATAAAATAGAAATAACAGTACTTGGCCTAATACATTAAGGTTTGTGAGGCTCTCAGATGCTATGGGGGAAAGGGTCTATTGATAGCTTTGATACGTATTTACCTGGTAAAATTAGGGTGATGGGTACATTTACAGATAGATTTTAGTACTGTTACAGAAAAAAATAATATTATACATGTCTTTTTTTGATTTTGCTGTTTTGCAGACAAAACATGGATGCATACTCCAGAGGCTTTATCAAAACACTATATCCCTTATAATGCAAAGGTAAGAACTTTTTCCAGGGTATTTGCTTTGCAAAATTAGTTTTAAAAAGAGTAAAAAGATTTGCAAGAGCTTTTATCAAACAAAAACCTAGGAAAAAGCAGATAAAAGATACTGAAATAAAATAGATTCCTTTTGTAGATGCAAGAATCTGCAAGTATGTCTACCTATTTACTCTGCTTCTTCCTACCTGAATGATTGTGATGGTTGACTAAGACCCAATCCTGCATTCTTTTCATAGGCAATGTTCACCTTTAATGTAATAGATGCTAACTGACTGGTAGTTTTGGTGTACAAAAACAGTGTTAATGGGCTAGTAGATATTATAGGATACAGACAGAAGTGAGAATTTTTGCCTGACATGACCACAGAAAGCAATTTATAGCTGTGACCAAACACAAGTTCACAGCTGCAAACAGCTTAAAAAATGGCTGATTGTGTGAGAATCTGACCCCTCATTGCATAGATTCATAGATGTAGGGTCGGAAGGGACCTAAGTAGATCTTCAAGTCCGACCCCCTGTCCTGGGCAGGAGAGAGTACTGGGCTCATATGACCCCAGCTAGGTAATTATCAAGCCTCCTTTTAAAGACCCCCAAGGTAGGAGCCAGCACCACTTTCCTTGGAAGTTGGTTCCAGATCCTAGCCACCCTGACTGTGAAGTAGTGCCTTCTAATGTCCAGCCTGAACCTACTGTCAAACAACTTATAGCTGTTATTCCTTGTTACTCCGGGAGGTGCTCAGGGGAGCAGGGTCTCTCCCATTCCCCGCTGGTCCCCCCCTGCTAAGTTTATAGACAAGTTCAAGTCCCGTAGCCTCTCCTCGTAGGGTCTGCCCTGCTGTCCCCGGATCATGTGAGTGGCTGTCCTCTGGACCCTCTCGATGCCAGCCACACCTCTCCTAAAGTGCGGCACAAAGCCTGAAAGCTTGGAAAGAACAATTTTTCCAACTATTTAGTTGGTCCAATAAAAAATATATCACATCTACCCAAAGAACTTTGTCTCCCTGTGTCCTTGGACCAACACGGCTATAAACAACAACCATAGAGAATGTGTGGGATATTTTTAATTCCTGCTATTTATGTGAACCAACAAGTTTAATGCTAAAAGTGCAAAGTCATGATGTAATGACAATTAAGAAACATAGTTAGTTGGTGAGAGTATTTATGGAAGGTATTCTACAGTATTCATGGTGTTCCATAAGCACTCATTGTTATGTTTCATTGTTTTGTTAATGGAAGCAACAGTTCCCGTTCTTTTTCCTTATGAGGAAATCAGCTTCCTGTCCCCAGAGGAAAACAGTCCTTTGGGAATGAGGCATTGGTACAGCAGAGGAAGAAGAAAAGGACATGGTCATTTATAACTAAACACTGTGTCAGAATGTATACATACTGACGTTGCTGGGTTTTTGGTTGTGGCCATGTTGGTCTAAGGTCATAGGCAAGGTTCTTTGGTTAGATGTGATATCTTTTATTAGACCAAATCAGTTGGTCTAATAAACTAACTCAGTTGATCTAATAAAAGATATCACATCTAACCAAAGAATCTTGCCTACATACTAATGTTGCATAGATCACTAATTCTAGCAGACCTGAATTTTGAGTGCTTCATTTTTTTTAACCTTAAAATGTTCTTTTAATACTCTTTCCATATTTAAGATACTGATCCAACTGATAACAGTAATAGGCTGTCCATCCACTCTCTGGAGCAGCACTGGAGGGAAATGAGTTACACAGTTTGCGAGTGAGTTTCATCTTCAGTGGCAGTCCCTCATGGTTGAAGATGATTACTCCTATGGGTTAAGTGAAGGGTTGTAAATGAGTCCATTGGTGGCTAAGAAGGCCAATCCTAGAGCCACAGACTCTGGCAAATACCACAGTTGGTGGTTAAAGGAAGGGTCGGTCTTATTTCCTTCCCTTCCATTTCTGTCATTTTTCTGCCTCTGGCGCAAGATGGTTTTCTTCAAAGTATGATGTACCTTTTCTTACAAGGCATCACCATGTAGCCATGTCCCAGGCTAATTTTTCCCAATTTGTGGTGTCAATGCTGCACTTCTTAATGTTAGCCTTGAGGGTATCCGTGAAACATTTCCTGTGGCTCCTGCATGTCCTTTGTCTTTGGCTGAGTTGGGAGTATAGCATTTGTTTTGGTAAACATACAACAAGCACATGCACACAGTGCCCTGTCCACCACAGCTGATGTTGAATAATCAGTGCTTCCATACTGGTGGTGTTAGCACTAGTGAGGACACTGGCATTCATACAGTGATTCTCCCACTTTACTCCAAAGATCTTCTGCGATGGTGATGGTGTTTCAAGTTTTTCAGGTGGTCCTTGTAGGTCACCCAAACTTCACAACCATAGAGAAGTTAGGTTTATATAGCCTTATATAGCCAGTGCCTTATATAGGAGGAGCTTTGTTTGAGTCTTGATGCTGTGATCATTGAACGCACCATGGTTTGGTCTTCCGAAGAGCTGGCTCATTGAATCCTGTACTGGATCACCTTATTGGCTGTCTTTGAGAGATGGCTGCCAAGCTATGCAAAGCACTCAACATTTTCTAGCTCCTGTCCATCAATGAGGATCTTTGCCAGTGGAATTGATTGGCCTGGACCAAGCTGGTGAAACGCCTTGTTTTTCTGATATTAAGGGTCAGTCCCAGGCACCGGTATGCTTAAGAGAAGCATTTATGGGCTGTTTGTAGGCCTTCCTTTTGTGTGTAATGGCAGTTTCATAGATGTTTGCTGACAGAAGAGGAATGGTGAGGTTTGGGGATCTTAGATTGAATTCCAGATTCTGGAGAGGAATGTGATCTGAACACGGACATATCCGCCTAAAGTCAGACCCCTCAGAACTCTGTCTCTTCCTTTTCCGTAGTGCTATTCTTCTCACCTGGCCAGTGCCATGCTGCTCCATTTCAGTCTCCCCACTCCCTGTGCTTATTCAGCAAGTTTCCATTTCCTATCTTTCTGACTCAACATCCAATCACTCTTTCCACTCTCTAGCTTCTGTCCACCTGACCAAGTTCCCTGTCTCCAATGTTTCTTATTCCTATTCCCAGTTTTCTGTGTGGGCTTACTCATCAAATATCATCCTCAGTCCCTAGAACTACCTTGTTCAGCCACCCAATCAGTTTCTCTTGGCCAGCCTCCACCCAGGGTTGCCAGCCCAATAATTTTTTTGTGCTGAGTGTAGAGAAATGCTTTTATTACTGACATGTTTTTACTGTCATTTAAAAATATTATTGGAGTGTGACTTCTTCAATGGTATTACACCTTGCTGCCCCGATCACAGAGACCCTTTACTCCCTGACATCCTTGACTTCACCCAGCTGCCCACCTCCAACCCACTCCCAATGTTACTACCTCCAGCCCTGCTCATCTTGGCCTGGCATGGACTCCCATTAATGCCATTCCTAAGTTCTTGGCTCCACTCCACCCCACCCACACTGCCTCCATCCCTGTACCTTTGATGCAAGCAGCTGTTCGAGGCAGAAGATAGGCATAAGGATCCAGTAACAGCACAGGCTCTCATGGGTGGCAAAGCTCCATAGGTGCAGAGTGCTGTGCTCCCATTCAGGTAGCAGGTGGCACAGTTCTGCTCCATCATCTTTCTGTGTTGCTCTAGCTTTTTACTTGCCATGGCACTTAAAGCTTTGGCAGCTCCATGTTTTTATGGGAGGAAACATGTTTTTACAGACAGGTATTTTTAGGATCTGTTTTCATGGCATGTCCTTACGTTTACAGACAGTTGGCATACTTGTCCAGTGTCCTTCCACTCCCCCACAAGATGCCTTGTCCTTGTCTAGTTCCACAGTCCAAACTACAGTTCTGGTCCTGTCATTTGAATTAAGCAACATCCTCCTTCCAGCTGCCTGCCTCCATTGAGAGCACATGAAACACAGGCACTCTTCCCTAAATTCATGCTACTGGATTAAGTGAAACTTGCAGCAGTCCAGACATGTATTTGTAGGGAAAGTGCTGGTGTGTCCAGGCTGGAACATGCCCAGTGTGTTGGGGAATTTAGCTGCTGGAATGTGTGCAATCACTGCTGGACCTTCGTGAACTGCAATTTATCATGATCAAAGCATGGACAAATTGTCTTGGGGAGGAGAAAAAGAGCATTTTCGCACAAAAATAAATCTCTGACAAATTTTAAAGTCTTGTTCTACAAGATGTGCAGTAGCAGAACTTTTTTTAAGAAAATACCCCAATTTTTAACATGAATAAAACTTTCCCCTGGCTCTGTTCAAACACAAAAACTGGTTTAGGTGAAATAGAAAAAAAACCCATCATCCTGATACAGAGACATGATGTGAAAAGTTGGTGAAAATTTGCAGAGGTCATAAAGAATGAAAAGAAGGTCCTATCATGGAAAGTGATGGACAAACTTTATAAGCAGTATTAAAAGCCCTGTTTATAATAAAAGATATATAATTTCATCTGTGGATACTGTTTTCATTCCAGGAAATCCAGAACTACTTTGTGAAATCTACAGTATCAGATTAGTTTGTCAAAACATTACCTTTAATGCTTTAATGTTCCTGCTGACACTAATGTGATGTTTGCATGCTTAAATAGCTAAGTCGTTATCAATTTGTATTATAATATTTGTTGTACACCGTTCATCGTTATCATCATCTGAAATTATCGAACAAGCAATCAGTACTGACAATGGAAATTTCAGGCATATTCTGCTACTTGTCAGGTGTTTTTCTTCTTAAAGTTTCAAACAGAATTTGAAACCAAAGGATATATTACCCTCTCAATTTTGATGGAAGTAATGGATTTTATATTGTAATGTTTATAGCAGAAGGCAGCAAAGAATAGGTGAGATGTAGTAATATCCATAAAAACGACAACCTAGCATCAGGTATTGATGGCAAGAATCATGTCTAGTGGAAGGCAATCTTCAGGTTTATTGTAAATGTCAACCATTCCAAGGAAGGAAATGATTATTTTTAAACATATTATTTTAAATATTATTTTATTTTATAGCAAACTACATGGTTGAGTTCTTCTGTAATATCTCTACATTTAACATGAGTTCCTACCTTTAACATGGATTCCTAATAATGTAATGTGGGATCTCCCTGTTAGTTAGGCATTGGCAGACTATGCTGAGTACTCATCAAGATATCTCAGTATGCTACATTTGTGCTAAGAGACCTTTACTGAGTTCAGTTGAAGTGGCAACTTGATATAAAAGTATTTGGCTGACATACAATAGTTTTCTAGAAGTACCACAGTGTTCATTAAATAGACACTTCCAGGGCTAATAAAAATGGCCCTGCAAAGACCTGATGTTTCTCAGCAGTCAGCATTGTATAAATAAGATAGTATATCAAAAATGAAACTCTTGAAGGGCTTTTACATTCAGGGATGACAGTCAGTGATATAAATTCCCTGTCATGCTTTTATCTTGTATTTTGAAATCAATATTTTTAAGTTCTAGAGACCAAAGTTTGCCAAGAAAAGAAACACTGATTCTAACAGATCAAGCAGGGGGATTGCATATGAGTACAAACTGTGTTCTCTGTTTCTAAGCCCATACTTCAAAATGTGCTGCAAAATAGTAGTAGCAGCCTCAGAATTAAGTTAATATATTAAGTAAAAAAATATGAAGCATAGTAATGAACATTGTTTTTCATATTGCAGAAAAAGCTTGTACTAATATGCAGATCAGATATACAGCTCTAATATATGAAATGCATGGCTTTCCACAAGGTGTGATAATTTTCCTTGATATTCACATAAGAACAATTCTGATCTCAAGCCTCGGCTGGTGTCAGTTGGCCGAATTCCACTGATGTCAACTGAGCTACACAAGCCCATCCCACCTAAGTATCTGGCTCTATTACTTTTCTATTTCAATTTTAAAGTACCATTTTCATTGAATGTTAATTGTTTCAAATATTCTCCCTTTCTTTTAAGATTAGAGCATGTATACATGAGTGCGTCGTTGTTTTTATAGTGCTTTGATTCTGAACACTAATGTATATATATTAGGGCTGTGTGAAGATTTGGTTCCTGATTCAATTTGGCAGAGATTTGGCCTGATCTGGTGGCCAAAACTGCCTAAAAAGTCAAATTAATTAAATTTGATTACAGGAAATAACATAATTCCATTTGAGGCTGTAAGTTAGTTGACATCAGCTATGCGTATTTTCAAACATAATTTCTCCAGAATTAAAGCAGAATATTAACCTGTTTCTACAAATACAAAGATTTGGTTGAAGGTGATTTCAATATCTGATATGAGACAAGAGTTTAGTAAAGCACAAACGAAAACAAATTGAGATGATTATTTTTAAGTGCAGCTTGTCTTATCTCAAACATAGTTAAAGCTTATTGATAATGTACAGTACATTATAAACTCTAAAAATGTTCCACATCAAAAGAAGTTTAATTAAAAGAAGTTTAATGACTCTGCATATTACAGAATGGGCTTTTTATGTACAAACTGCAGAAGATCCATTGATAGTTTCATATTTTTAATAAAGAATTAACCGTCGATTGTATTTTTACACCACAGAAAGCCCAACACCTGCTTCCTTTATACCGATGACTTGTTTTCTATGAGATGCTTTTTCATGCTGACAGAACTCCAAGATGTAATTTGTTCCACTAGGTGAAAACTCTTGGCAATATGGAGTCAAAAAACAAGGGTTTTGCCCTTAACTTAAAAGGGTCCAGGATATCTCCCAAGAGGTCTGGTTCCCTATGTTTGTCTTAATTTAAAATTTAACAAAGGCTTTGTTGTTGGGTTTTTTTAAAATCTAAATATCTGAAATCGAGACAACCCAACTCCCTATTACTGCTGCATATATCATTTCTATTTTTTTTTGCATCTTTAAACTATCAAAATCTATTGAAGTCAATGACTATAAACTTCCAATGACATGAGCAGACTTGGATTGAGGGAAGAAATCCTAGCATATTAAAATCAATCAAACAATGACAGAATGCCTATGGAACTACCGATATTTGATCCTGAATGAATCACTCCACTGACATCATGGCCTTAAAAATAATTAAAAGCTTTATTTCATGTCAATCTATGCAGGGGAAGTTTTAACCAATAACTCTTTTTCAACTAATGGGAGACAAATTCTTGATGAAATTCAGTATAGCTAATTAGTATATATATATTTTTTGTAATGCTCTCTAATTCAAAAGCAGTTTGAATTTTATTTATTTTTTGCAGAAAAAAAATCTTTGCCTTCAAGGTAAATCTCCCAGGTTTTAGGCCAAATAAATTTCCCAAGACAAAATACTACGGTGAATAAAATATAACTTTATAATGGAAAATACTTGCATCTTTAATTATGTAGAGACTACTGTCTCTCCATAATCCTACACTATACTAAGGGATGTGTTTCTGCCAATATCAAGTCACTGCTGCCCAAAACAATTGTTTTGCTATACCACTTTTTATTATTAAACTATATTGTTTTCCAAGGTTTTGTATGTAGTCACTCAGTAATTTAGTGATTCCTTTCACATTACCCGACACATACTTTTTTATTATTGTTTTCTCAGATCTTTAAATGAACTGCTGAGTCCAATATTTGTTCTGGCTGTGTGCATCATACTAAGTAAATGGTTTTGCTGTCTACTTAGCCTGCAAGCCACTGTTGTATATTACTGTGTGATGCCACATCACACTCATGGGTATGTACAGGGTAAAGATGGGCGATAATTTGCTGATGACTCTGCTAATATGCCCTTAGCTAGTTTCAGGCACAATTCTTTCCATTCCATAACATTTTAAACTATTATTATGAATGAATTGCTTGATTGTTACTCAAATTCAGACTTCTCATTTAAAAAAGTAAAAATCTTACAGAAAATGCTATCAGAACTGCCTGGTTGTATTTTTCTGTTGAGGATCATTTGAAAAGGTTCCAGCTTGTCTAGAAATCACTACGCAACATTTTGTCAAGGGTACTTCATCCCAAATACTAAATGTACGGTCTGGAATTGGAATCATAAACTACATACTACTCATGCAATGCTGCCATTATACATTGCTGTTAAATATCCCACAACAAAATTGTGCTCAACCGCAGTGTATGGTACCAGTCTTGACTTCAGTACAAAAACTGTGTTCACAAAGACTCTTAACTTACTCGCATCTGCTTTTAAACAATTCAGGCATTATCCTGAGTGTCATCCCCACTCAAGAATGTTGTTACAATAACTTTATTCGTTATACTTAATGGAGTTGTAGCAAATCTCTGGATGAGATTACACATTACAGTTTGCACATGCTAACTATAAGGAATGTTACACAGTGTTAAATTAGCAGATGCTGTGAGCAGTCCCATATTGAAGATTATTAATCTCTAACATGCACAGTTTAAGATTGCCTGCTAGAGGGGTGATGAGCAGGGGCATGCCTAGGAGCTTCCCAAGTCTTTTGTGCCTGCCACACTCACTGAATCTTGGCCAAGCATAGGCTAGTGGTACAGGGAAGAGCCTCCCTGCACCATTTGGATTGGCCCCCACCACCACTCGAATCCCATCCCCCACAGTCCAGATCAGCCTGCTTGAATTGTGGATCGCCTCCTTTCAATGCAAATCATCCCAAGCGACAATGGTAGTGTGCAGGGGAGAGATCTCCCTCCCTGCCCACTCCTAGACTCCTTGTAGCCCACACTGCCCCAGACTGGCACCAGGGGAAGAGGGATTGTGGGGGCAAGGAGCTTCTGGACAGCCACAGGACCCAGCAGATACACAAGGATGGTGCAAGCTGTAGGGAGCCAGAAGCAGGCAGAGAGGCAGAAGCTCATTGGGTTGCTCAGCTCAGCAGGGCAGCAATCTGGGGAGGGAGGAGATGATTGCGGGGAGGGAGGCAAACAACAGGTTGCATGATCATGGTGACAGGGCAGTGATCCACATGGTGAGGGGAGATTGGGGTAGCAGGAGAACCAAGGAGAGGGTAGAGGGTGTGATTTGATGGGGTAGCCTGATAATTCCATGCCCACTCACCTCCCCTTCCCTCTTTCCCCCTTCACTCTAGGTCCCCTACCCCTGGTTCCCAGCCCCCTTTCATCCCTTTCCTCTCCCTCTTCACTTGCTCCATCTCAACTCACCTACTGCCTGGCAGTCCCTAGCTGTCAATCTACTACAGGGGCAGGAAAAATACAACCCACGGGTCAGATCCAGCATGCCAGACAATCCCATCCAGCCTGTGGGTGCCCACCAACTAACTGTACATCACCCAGCCCACGTGCCTTACTCTCACCCTGGTGTACAGAAGGGCTTGGCCTCGCCACCACACAGGTTACGGGTGGTGGTGATGCTGCTGCTACTGCTGAAGCTACCAGGTGACCTGCTCAGCTTCCCTGGTCTCCAGCAGCTCCTCCTTGTCTCCCTGCTGCAGTGCTTGCTCTGGGCAGCAGGTAGGGAAGTGGCAGGGTTGGGGAGAGTTATGGTGGGGAGAGCTGCAGCTAGGCAGTGGGGGGCAATGGGCTGGTGCTAGGTTGACGGCAGCATGAAGCCTGTGCCCAGGGGGTGGTGGGAGTGCACAGCTCAGGTGGGTAAGATGTGGGTGTGAGGGGGGAGAGTGGGGACACCCTACACTCACCTCTGGCATACAATTCCCACTGCTGGTGGCAGCCCCACCAGCAACAAGCAGGAGCCCTCATGGTGCTGCCACCTGGGGGCACATGGCTTTAGCCAGCATTGTACATGGCAACAAGAAACACAGCTAGGCCATCCCATGTCTATCGCGTGGCAGTCCCCACAGTGCATGTTCAGCTCTAGGCACTCGCACACCAACAGGGCAAGCTCTGTTATTTTTTAGGTAGTCAAATAAGTGTTAGTTAAGAATGGACAGGTTCTAAGGATGCCTTGAGTATAACAAGGTGTCACTTGAGTGTAAAAAGGTTGAGACTCACTAGGCTAAAATCTTTGAGAACAATGAGAAAAAACAGCAGAAAGTGAGCAACTGTCTTTTCTGTTCCAGTGTGAATTTTGAGATCTTCCTGCTAGACAATTGGCTTTCCAAGGGAAAGCGAGTTCTGTTAATCCCAGTTTAGAATACATTTTCACTCTTCTCAGTGACTGTGACGGGAGTATCTCTGCTGGAGCCTTTCTATTGGTGGCTCCGCCCTCCTGTTCTAGGCTAACAGCCTGCTTACTCGCTTGCCATGCCTTGATCTTAATTGATTAATTGACTGATGTAATTAGTGGGAGGCTGCCCACTTTATGCGCCCTGGTGCCAGGGGGTGCTATCTGCGGCTCCTTTTTCCACCCCTACACCGCAGCCCAAGCCTCGCAGATAGTACTAATGTGGTCCTTGCCTTCTCTCTCAGAGGCTCCTCGCTGCCCCCTTTACTCTGGGGCTCCTCACTGCCCCCCTTGCTCTGGGGCTTCTCATCGCCCCCTTGCTCTGGGGCTGGGGCCAATGCACCCCAAATGCTGCGCCCTCTCAGGCGCCAGGGTCCCCACGCTACTGTGGAGTCCCTATGAGGCCTCCTTCAACCCCTAATAGCCTCACCCGGTCCTCTGGTTAAAACAGTAAATGCAAAAACACAAAGCCCCTGGGCTATAACATAAAACTAAACCATCCGGTCAAAACAACATCCGATCCCTACTGGGAAAATACTCCAACCCATGGCAGCAACCAGAGGATGCTCATGCAGTTGATCTTCTCCTCTATCTCTGCACTGGCCAAGCTCCCCCCTCCTTGGCCACCAGAGGGGAACTGCCCTACTGGCGTCATGCCTGGGCTTACGAAGGGCCAAGCCCTGCCCCTTCCTGTCGACTGGTTCCATTGGTTGCCCTAGCAACCAGCACCTGTGCTGCCCTGGTGACTGGCAGTTAAGCCTCCCCCTTCTCGCCACTAGGGGTCTCTCCCGAGCCATTTCTGCTTTCAGGCACAGGGCACCCGAGTGCTGTGTGACAGTGACCTTGCCTGAAAACCCAAGGCATCAGCTGAGCAGGCAGTATTCAGCTCTGGAAGGGGAATGAGATTAAATGACTTTATTAACACCATTAAGTGAAGATTTCAAATTCTTTAGACAGTTGTTCAAAGATATGTGGGAAGAAGGAGAGAAAAATTGGGAAAAATATGGATAAAGGATTTTGGGAAGTGGATGAAATTGGGGTTCAGCCAGGCTACAATATTAACATTGAATAGAAAACTGTGGAGGTATCTGATATGTTATGCCACCAACCCTCAAATTGAAGATAGTTAAATGATAATAATTAATAAGCTAGGTTGGTTAGGACTGTAAAAAATATCACAAATGAAGTGGCCATATTTTTCAGTGTGCTCAATTCCCAACAATTGCAGTATTTATTTTTTCTCAATGATAGTTGGTAGTTGCTCAGTCCTTTTGAAAATCAGGCCACATATTTAGGCATCTGAAGATAAAATCTAGCCCTAAATGGTTACAAAGCACCTTGGTAGAAAGATGAATAATTGAATTCCAGTCTCTGGTATCTTCAGTTGTTTAGTTCCAAAATTATTCTTTTCTGCCTATTAAGTTTCCTGTCAACAATTAAAAATTACTGTAATGTAAATAATATATTTTATTTGGCTTCTATACATGTGAATGCTCATAAATTCAACAACATGGTTGTGTGTGTATGCTTTAATGAAAAAAATAACAAACAGAAAGTAATGAGTTGCAAACTGTCTTGAATGTAAATTTTGAGATCTTCAGTCCGCTCATCAGTGGATGCAAGGGTCACTTGATAGATACGTGGTTTCTAGCATCCATGTATGCTATGTTTGCTTTCTGCATGCAATGTTTATCCACAAACTTGGATACCATTGGACCATGTTTCATATAAACAGTTACAGACATTAAAGTTTCAAAATGTCATATTTAATTCTCTTTTAAGATATCAACAGGCTAAGTTTTTTGATAATTCATGTAGCAGTCTACTGCTGCCGTACTAGTATAGCTATTCAGAGAATATTTCAGTTATTTTATGTACCTGAAACAGAATATTAAGGTAGCTGTTTTTTTGCAAAAGCATGAATTTGGAAAAAGATGTCAGACAACTTGAACACAAGCTGTACATAAGCCAACACGTAATAAACTACATGTATTTTTAATCAATAGACATGGTAGACTGCCATTTAGGCAGAGTCACAACACCAGAGGGAGCACATTATAACTGAGCTACCATTAAATTTTATATCTAAGTACTTGTTAAAAAGTTCAAAACAACTATTACTTGACAGGAGCAATACAATGCTATCACATAAAAATACACATGGCCTGCTTCCAGTTGACGTTGCCCCTAGCCCTCAGTTAATAATGAATGTATATCTATAACTGTAGCTATACAACTTCAAACCTTTCAGATCAAAGAACACTAAGAATTGTCCAGATTCAAGAAAAGAAGTTATGGCACCTGTCCAACCAACTTTATGAGCAGTCTCCTTGACTCTCTCATGCTTAAATTCTAGCTACGACTACTTGGAAAGTTAAAATGAAAAACAGTTAAATACCTTGCTGAATTAGGGCCTCTGTCCTCTGACTCTAATACTAATGTATTATATTTCAGACCTGTAAGCAAAATTGTAGAAATAATTGTAGGTGTGTTGAAAGAGCCAAATGTTATTTAGGTTGCCTCTCACTTCCAGGAGCTTGAAATTTGGAACAAGAATGGCTTTCTGGATGGTACCATTGCTGTTCCTATGGAAATCTGCCCAAATTTGGCCACAGATACAAACCTCTGAAACATCTAAGTTCACACATGTTCCATAATAGTTTGTTGGAGATTTGCTGGTAAATCTCTAAAGGGTCCATACTCAGTGTGGAGTATCTACTGTACTGCATGCGAGTGATCCCAACAGAATGACTGAGCATGATCTAGACTGGGGACGCAGGGACTTCATAGGACATCATCTGGAGTCCCTGTGTCAGGCTGAGACAAGGATAAACATATGAAGTCACAGGAGAAAGTTGTCTCTTATTCTTCCATGTTTATGGGTTTGCTTGTTTATTTATGGTTCTCTGGGTTTATTTCTGTTAGACAGAGAAGTTAAATGAGTTGGATATTTTTGGGAGGCAGTCTGTTTTATTTATAGAGAATATACTCAGTTTGTGTCCCTTCATAGACACAAATAATAGGAATGAGGAGACAGGAAGTGGTTTCCTTGCTCAAAGTTTTCAGATCAACTTTCCTCTACCCCCAAAAACCTCCATCTCTTCTTCTCAAGGCTGTCAGCTAAATTGCTCTTCTTTCCATCTGCTAGGGTTGTATTCCTCCTTTACTTTATGGTTATGTCCTGACTCTTACTCATTCACACACATGCACAGCTGCAGAAATCAATGCCATAGCCCTTGGGTTTACACTTATAGATCTCCAGAGAAACACCTCACTTCATTTGGTTATAGCTTGTTCAAGTCTAACTGCATAACTAGTGGCTTGGGAACTCACTTCTTTAGTTTCAGCAGGTGAGCTTCCATGGGTCTGGATAGGCTCTAGCCATCATCTTTCTTTGGCCTCCCATGTGTCCATGGCACTAAGTCTGTGCGCCAGCCTCTCACAGATGAGTAGTCCCAGGCCTCCTGTTCTGCTTCCCTCCAAACTACATTGCAGTAATGTAAGTACCGTCTTTACATGACCTCCACTTCCTGCGAGAAATCTGGGTGACAGTTTATCCCGCTAGGGAGCTCTGATACTTAAAGCAAACATACATACAGATTTTGAAAAAGTTGTATACTAACTACTTCTTACTTTAGATACTTGCTATATGTTAGCTCTAACCAGATCTGTGGCTGATTACAGTCACATTCTAGCATAGCACTGCTCCCCGTGTTAACCTTCTCCATTATCTCCAAACACAGTTTTAAAATAGTGAATTTTGCTACTATACAGATCTTTTTAGAGCTATTTTCTCTGTCCAATTTCTTTTCAAACAGGCTTCTAAAAACAGTTGATTTCTGTGGAGCTTGCTATCAGTAACTGTTTGTCCACTAACAGTTCTTTTGTTCTTCTTTGAAATTCATCTCCTTTGCAACTCTTCCAGATTCTGCAGCAGTGTAATAATGATGTTGCAGCCATGGTGTTCCAGAAATTATGCGAGAGGCAAACATTTCTTAGAGTGGTATAGTGCTGTATCTTCTACAGCTACATTCACAGTTCTAGTCTGAAATTCTGTGTCTCATATCTTATCAGATATAGGCCCATATTTATTATTATTATTTTGGGGGGGGTTAGTTCTGGGACCCACTCTGTTCTTTGTAATAGTTGATATATTATTGTCAGTACTAAATAGAGTCCCAACCAAAGACTATCCAGTGTAGGGCTAGTACCCTTCCTTCACTTCAGATTTTGGAATCAGACTAGGTATTATCTTTCAAATGTTCCCTCATATAACTCCTTCCATTTTAAGAGACTTGCTACATTATTAACTTTAAGTGACTGGCTTTCTCTAAATCAGACCCCCAAAAGGGGTGTGGCCACCCCTTTTGGGGGTCTGATTTAGCTCCATGCTGTATCTCAAGTACTTGTCACAGATCCAGATAATGGTGCCTTACAGCCACAACAGCCTGAGTGCTGGACTAATCACTTCAGCTGCTGGCAATTCTCCCTCTATTTTGCTGGCCATTCATTTGATGATCAATATGATGTTAAAGTGTGCCATGTTCATTTTTTAGAGAGTCTTTCTTTCAGATAGGCTTTTTATCATTTGTACAGTAGAATAGGCTTTTTTATCATTTATGTGCTATAATCCAACCGTTCCTGGGCTTCTGTGGATTAGAAACTGGACACTCTAACAGGACAAAGCAGCTGCTGAAATTGTCTTGTCTTGACAACATACTCTGGCTGATCCAGCCCCTCATACAGGAATATCTCTACCCTGTGGTTTCCTTCTCAGCAACACTCAGGTTGCTAGTCGCATCATAAATCTGTCTGACCCTTCTAGACTTTGAGTTATGTAGCTGGAATTTCCAACCTGACTGGACACTTGGTAGCAGTTGCCCCAACAAAGATTTTATCTATGGCTATACATCATCTCCGGCTTTACAAGGAAACTTTCAGCTATTGTTCTACTCCTATTTGAGCTTTTAGTCATCACTGATTTCTTTACACAGCTCCATTATTTGTTTCATCAGTAGAAATAGTTTCTCTTCTTGGATTCTCTCTCTGATGGCCCACACTATTGTTGTCCCTTGGCCCAAGCACTTAGCCAAACTCTTTCAATGCTTTCTCAATTTGCTTCTTTCAGAAAGAGACATGACATTTATGAGCCATAGAATCATGAAAGAGGGAATGAACCTCAGGTGGTCATCTAGTTCAAACCATGCTTGAGGCAATAGCATCCCCATCTAAACCAGCATAAACAAATATTTTTTTTTGAGCCTGCTCTGAAATTTCCAACTTCTCTCCTCAGTATTTTCTTCTCCAGACTAAATAATCCCAGCATCTGGCCTTTCCTCGTCAATCATATTTAAGTCTTTTGTTGCTCTCTACTGGGCTCTTTCAAATTTGTTTACATCTTTCTTAAAGTATAGTGACCAAAACTGACCACAGTACTGCTGGTAAGATTTCTACTATGCTGAAGAAGTGGAAGGATTGCTTTCCTTGACATGTAAGCAACACCCCTATTAATACAGCCCAGTACCTGTGACAGGAGTGCCACTATTGGAGCCTCTCCGCGTATGGCTCCGCCCTCCTGTAATGGGCCAACCACCTGCTTACTCATCTGCCATGCCTTGATCTTATGTAATTAATAGAATGCTGTAATTAGCAGGAGGCTGCCCATTTATATGCGCCCCGATGACAGGGGGCGCTATCTGCGGCTCCTTTTCCTCCCCTACACCGCAGCCCAAGCCTCGCAGATGGCGCTGGTGTAATCTGACTCTGGCCCTGTTATGTCTCGGCCCTCTTATTGCCCTCGGGGTTCCTCGCCACTCCTCTGCCCTCTCGGGGCTCCTCGCCACCCCTCTGCACCCTCGGGGCTCCTCGCCACCCCTCTGCACCCTCCGGGCTAGGCTAATCCACCCCACAACAAACTGCGCCTTCTTCAGCACCAGGAACCCCCACGCTACTGGGGGAGTCCCTATGAAGCCTCGTCCAACCCCTACAGCCTCACCCGGTCCTCCGGTTAAACAGTAAACACAAACACAAAGCCCCCGGGCTATAACATAAAGGTAAAACCATTCAGTCAGAATCCCTACCAAGCAAAATACTCCAGCTCACAGCAGCAACCCGCGGATACTCATGCAGCCAAACTTTGGCCTTCTCTCTGCACTGGCCGAGCTCCTCACTCCTTGGCTGCCAAAGGAGGAACTGCCACCCTGGCCTCCTGCCTGGGTTTAAGAAGGGCTAAGACCTGCCCCTTCCTGTCAGGGGGTTTCGCTGGTTGCCCCAGCAACCAGCACCTGTGCTGCCCTGGTGACTGGCAGCTGAGCCTCCCCCTTCTCACTGCTAGGCGCCTCTCTTGAGCCCCCCCTGTTCTCAGGCGCAGGGCACCTAAGTGCTCTGCGACAGTACCCTATTGGCTTTTTTGCACCAAAGAACACCATTACCTCATATTCAGATTGTGGTCCACTATAAATCCCATGTCCTTTTATGCACTGCTGGAGCCTAGCCAGTTGTCTGTATTTGTGCATGCAGTTGTTCTGTCCCAAGTTCAGATCATTTCTCCAGTTTATTAAGGTCATTATGAATCCTAATATTCCCATATCCAGGGTGACTGCAACTCCACTCGACTTGGTATCATCTGCAAACTTCCTAAGTATACAGTCAGTCCCACCTTCCAGATCATTGATTAGGATATTAAACCTGGCACAGATAATAAATAGACCCAGCATGACCTCTAAGAAACCTCATTCAATATCTCCTTCCAAATAGACACTAAGCCATTTTTAACCACTCTTTGAGAATGATGTCTCAACCACCTATGTAATACTTCAGAGTACTTTCATCAAGACCATATTTTCTTAGTTTACTAATGAAAATGTCTTGGTTGACCATATCCAAGGTCTTTCTACAATCAAGGCCCCTCCAATGCTCTCTGTCCATCTACAGAGCCTGTCACCTTGTCATAGAAGGAAATCAGGTTTGTTAGGCATGACTTCCTCTTGGTGAATCCATGGTGGTTATTATAGAGCACCTTATTCTCCTTCATGTGCTTAGCAATAGATTCCTTGAATGACTTGTTCTGTGATCTTTCCAAGTATTAGGGTGAGGCTGATTTTCTTCCTGCATGTCTGTGAAATACTCTTATACTCCCCCCTAGTAGTGTGGCCAAATTTCCACTTTTTGTAGGATTCCTTTTTGAGTTTTAACTCATTGAAGAGTCCACTGGTTATCTAGGAAGGTCTTCTGCTGGAATTCCTGTCCTTGCTTCATGTAGTGGATAACTTGTCCCTTTCCCCTTAATATGATCTCCATAAGGAACAAACAACGAAATCTCCTCACTCCTTTCACCCTTAGGACTTCATCCCAGAGGATCCTATTTAAGACATTAGTTGAAACTTAACATGGTATTTTGTTTATCAGCTTAGAGTCTGACCCTGTTTCCATCAGTGTCCCTGGAAACCAGAAAGTGCTTTTCCTGGTGTATAATAGCCTTTGGTTTCTTTCAACCTGTAGCATATCTTTGGTTTATACCACTCTTTGTTATGACTTGCATTAAATATCAAAGTGTAGTTGTTACCATCTTCATCCACTTATCTAAAACTACTTCATAACAATTAGCTATGAAGTAAGATAATTGAGAAATAAAAACTTAATATGTTCAGCTAATGCAAAGTAAAAGATTTTCAGCAATTGGTTTATAGGAAAACCAATAAGCTGAAGACTGTGATTACAAGGCTTTTCCAAATAATAGTCCTGTAAATGAATAACTCTTTGGATTCACTTCCTATTATAAGGTTAACAAACAAACAGATTTATGAAAATGCCTGTTCTGCTGTTAAGCATGGCATGTGTATTCTGAAGCCTCATGAAACTGATTATTTTAAATGATGCTCATAATGGGCTTTAACATTTGCATTAATAAAGATAAAACAACTGGCACAGAGTGGAGCTTCATGCATTATGTAGTAATATATACTCTATCATTAGTAAAGTTTTTTTGATATTCTTAAACAGTTGTGATGGTTATAAAAGCTGCAAGAGTTGAAAGATGGGCAAACAGTTTTAAATGGTAGTGATCATGAATAGAGATGTTGGATGATAGGAAGATAAAGAAATGCTGCTGAAAGCAGAGGCTGGATCCTACCTCGAGTCTTGCAAATACTATTCAGCAGCTTGCATTTAAAATCTTACACCCTAACATACAAGGAACTCACATAGACAGACTCTAAATTCCATTGAAGTCAGAAGGGATCTTTGCAGACACTAATGTTCTCCAAATTTGTATTAATTATACAATATGTAATTTGACTTTATTGACAATTCTAAACAGTAGTAGTGTTTTTAGGACATTTCTGTGGTTATTTGTGCAAGCCCAAATCAATTAACCTTTGGTCAAAAGATTTTAATAATAGCAAGACAGTCACGCTGCTGTCTATAAAACCAGCCTCAGTTTATATAACCAATTATTTCATGCCATGCTTACATATGAAGAAACCTTGCTTACAGGCAAAGGCATATTTTAAAGCAGTAGTTTTCAACCTTTTGGCCCCGCAGGCCAGCACAGTGGCATGGAGCCCATCTGTGGGCTGGATCAGTCCCTGGGCCCCAAGCAGTGCTCCCTCCCTGCCTCACTGGATTGAACCCTGGGGTTTTCTGCACTGTCCCACTGGGTTGGCAGGGGGGAAGGGAGTTGGCAGTGTCCCCTCTTGCCTCCCATGCATTCCCCCTCTTGCCCCCCACATGCCTGGTTTAGGTCCCAGGGGGCTGGGACTGTCGCTTCCCACACCCCTTGCATTGTACTTGGTTCCTGGGCGTCTAATACCACCCTTTTCAAGCCCTCACAGTGATCTTGGGCTTGTGCCCCAGGGCTCCCCAGGGGTCCAGAGATTTGGCAGCAGGGGAGCACTGCCAAATACCCATGGCTATGGGGAGCCCCATGAGCCAGATGAGATGGTGCTGTGGGACTGGTCTGGAGGTTGAGCACCCCTGATTTAAAGCAATGTCTGTAAATGATCTTACTAGTTTTCCTATTTGTCTGAATTTTTGTTCTGAATATCTTTGAGTTAAGAACTATTTCTGGAACAAAATAACTACCATTATCTATGTAGACCTGTAGGAGAATGAGCAAATGAATATTTACGACTGCATTCCCCAAAGGCCCTCTATTTTGTAGAGTCATTACTACTATGTAAAAAAGAAATGAAAAGGTGTCACCAAGCATTTTTTGGTTGTTGTTGGTATTTTACACAAAGGCAAATGATTACACAAAATACAAGGCAGCTGGGGAGTAAATTATAATACTGTTTGAAATACCTTTTGTATTCTTTTGGAGAAAATGAGAAAGTAGTCTATAGTAATATCTCAATTTGGATGCAGGGCAGAGAGAGCTAACTTGGGTGTAGAAATTAAGGAATTGCAATGGTGGTTAAAGATGAAAGATAAATTACACAGACATTGTATTCGTTACATAGCTATCCAGTTTATTTCATGTGTATCACACATACTTTATGCATGTAGCTGCAATATTCCTTGTCATATTGTTTTTATTTACATGCTATATTCCAAAATGCACATAATTTTTGTTAGCAATGTGAAAGCATATTGTCAAGAAAATGGCTTCCTGTTGAAACATAAACAAGTAAGATTTCACCTACTAATTTTCTACCTACTAATCTTAGGTTAGTTGCTGTGTTCATACATATATTTATGGTGACTGCTGGCAAATATTTAGCTCTCATGTAGATAATTCATACCTAAAAATGATGCTTCATCAATTTGATAGCTCCAAAATTTCCTACATTAAATAGCTCTGAGCATTTGGTATCTGTATATGAGCATTAGTGTCTGTATATGAAAAAAAGAATATGAGGAAAGCACCTAATAGAAGCAGCTTCTAAAACTGCTATTTTTCTCAATTAAAAATAATTTAACTTATTAAACCAATATCAACAGTAGAGCAATGTTCTGTAAAAAGCTAGTCTTATTAAAGCACTGAAAATCTTCAGCTTCTTTTTTACAGTTTGAGGGTTGTCAGTATCTTTGCAGGAATTCCTCAATACCTGACATGACTGGATTCCAAACTATGTACCTAGAAGAAGATATTTGATGGGTTAGTAAATGATTTGGGTTTTTCCATCCAGAATAAACAAAATAGTATATGAAAAAAGGGGAGAGACCAAAGTCATTAAAAATTTTGTGCAATAATCTGTGACCCTTTTTACTTGTAATTTATTTTGCCATCTTTCCCTGGACCAGCTTTAAATTACCAATTAGTCTTGTTAACATACCCCTCCAGGAATTCTTGCTGGACCATTATATTGTCTAATATACTAAAGGCCAGTCTTACATCAGGTGATTGTTCCCTCTGAAATCACAGCAGCAGTTGTAGAAATGTGAGACTGCTTGAAATGGGATTTTAACCTACCTCCTGGCTGCCAGGCCCCAGGTGGGTTAAATGTCTGGTATTTCAAGTAATACAGTATAAAGCGTAAATACCAGTCAGAGTTTTCAGAGTATCTCACTATTCTGTAAATATACAGAACCTGATTCTTATTAAAAATAAATTAACTTTTTTTGCTCAGTTATGGTCACCTTTCTATAACACCGTTGTGTATAGTCATCTTTCTTTAAAGAAGAACCGAGCCCAAAGGTGGGTGTTACCATTGTGTCAGAGACTTCTCAGTCTGTCACACAGCAGCAGCTGAGTCCTTTTTCTGTTGATATTTTTATTCACTAAATAAAATCAGGAAGCCCAACCAACACTAAGCTATTAAAAATAAATAGAATTTGACCATTAAAAAAATACCAAGCTAACACTAACTTTAGAATACCAATAGCAATAACCACTGCTCAACTGTTAAAAGATATTTTCCCAACAAAAATAAAACATCATGAATCCCACTAGCAGCTAGTCAAAGCCACATGGTAAACATAGTCATTTCAGAAAAATCCATTTAGCATTTATTGAACTCTCCATCTTCATGTAGAAGTTCTTCCTTAAAGGGAAAATTTTGGGTAACCCAGATTGCTAACTCCATTGCTAAGCAATAAAAGAGCTCTATTGCAACAGTCATGTCTACTAGCCAGAGCTCTCTAACCGTATCAATTTTTCTCCTACATCAGAGGCAGCACTAGGGAGAGGGCTGGGGGGAGGGCCTATAGCCATCTCAAAATTCGCCTTAGCCCCCCCCCCGTAGCCACCCCTCCCAGCACTGCCCCGTCCAAGTCCCCTGCCTCCCCCTCTACTCCCCGAGCTGCCACCACCCACCCCATGCAGCTGAGCCATCCCACTCCTGCCCACAGCCTGCAGAGGTGCAGTGCTTTAAGTGGTTATTGTTAAAAAAAAAACAAAACAAATAAGTATATTTGGCCAGAAGATATATAGTGCAGCCTGTCCCCCACAATTTTCTCTTTAGCCCACCTCAGTCCCCCCACCAGAAAGAGGCTGGCACTGCTCCTGTCCTACATGCAAGTTTTCTACAGGGAGCATAAAGGCAGCTTAGAACCAACCTTCCTCCTTTATCTTCTGATCCTAATCTGTGTTATGTTTTCTCTTTCTGGGAAGAAAGGCCAAGACTTAAAAGTAGTCTCACTTCTTGTGTTTCAGAATGTAGGAAACCCCCAAAACAACCATTCCCATGGAGGTGTTGTATAAAGTCTGTCATTAGGCTTTTATATTTTATCAGAAATACCTAATACTGGCCACTATTTAAACAGAAGGCTGGGCCCCATTGCTACAGTGGGTCTTACTAAACTTGAACGTTCTTCACATTTTCTTACCCCCTCAATTTTAGATATTTCCTAATATTGTGGCATAGTTAGTATTTCTTCTCACCTTCTGATCTCCCCAGTACATGAGGACATGCACACAAAATCTAGAAGGTAACTGAGCCCAAGACATCCCCTGTTCAAAGCACATTTAGGAGACTAAGATTATTTACTCATGTGAAAATGTGGAGATTATTATAGATAGTCAGTTTGAGGAACTACGTAGGAGCATCCTACTTCTGTAGGAGAAACTTAATTATAGCTCTAATATAAAGCTCATATTCTTGTGCAGAGAGCCCCTGAAATCTGAAAGATTTAAAGAGATAAGAAAATAAGCAAATCACAATTTTACTCAATAGACTATATAGCAGGGAATGCAAATCCTGTTTAAACTGGATTACAGGATAATGGCTGGAATCCTAATGAAGTTAAGAAGAGTGTAGGACTGTTTAAATCATATTGACCTTACAATGATGTAGAGTTTTAAAGCATTACTACAACATTTAAGGGTATAAAAGTTGTGAAAATTGCCTTGATAAATGCTGGCATATCATAATGGCAGAATTGCCAGGGCAAAAACAGAACCAGAAGTATTTTAAGTACCTGCTCATGACTCTGTACTGACTGATTCTATTTTAAAAGAGAGTAGAGATTGTAACAGTTGCTATTTATTTGTGTAACAGTAGTTTCCATTGATAGGAAGACCCAGATGTTAGGGCTGTGCAAAGCTTCAGTAGCCTATTCAATTTGGCCTGAGTCCAGGGCCGAATCTCCGAATCCGAACTGAATTGGATTAGAAGTTCTGAATCGAACTGGAAGCCTCCATATTGAATTGGAAGCCTCTGAATCAATTCAGAGATTCAGGCAGTGCCTAATTGCCGCCACAGGGAGCTGGACCTGGGCTCTTTGATAGTAAGTAGTGGGCAGGGGGGCTGGAGGA
Organism: Gavialis gangeticus; assembly: GCF_001723915.1. NCBI lineage: Eukaryota > Metazoa > Chordata > Crocodylia > Gavialidae > Gavialis > Gavialis gangeticus. The sequence continues at coordinate 70,543,165 of NW_017729031.1, forward strand.
GTGGGGAGTGGGCCATGGGGGAACCCCTGCCCAGCCCCAG
>NW_017729031.1:70543370-70556692 GCF_001723915.1 Gavialis gangeticus
CAGCCCCCACTGGCTCCCCCCCGCCGCCCGCTCCCCCAGCCCCTCTCCATGGCTGCCCTGCCCAGCCCCAGTGTCCTGGCACTTTTTTTTGTTAGAAAAGCCTTGTACTCACTGGCTGCGGCACTAGTGATCAGGGCCTCTGGGGACTCGTAACAGAGCCCCGCCATGCAGCTGTTGCATCGTATGGGTGTTGCGCAGCTCGGCAGGGCACTGCAGGACTCCACGCACTGTTTGGGAACTGGAGCCACTCATGCTGAGTGCTGCCGGGTAACTGCTGGAGCCCCCCAGCTCTGGGGCAGCACCTGGCACCCTGCCGAACCGCACTGCACCCATGCAATGCAACAACTGCCGCACGGATGACAGGTGGGGGGGCGATCCCCACTGCCCTGCGCTGTGCGAGAGGACTCTGCCATGAGCCTTCAGAGGCCCCGATCAGTGCTGCTGCAGCCAGTGAGGATGCGGCTTTCTTTCTTTTTTATAGTATTGGGATGATGCTGCCCGTTTGATTCAGAGGATATTCAGCCCAATTCGGTGGCCGAATCTCGAAATCTGAATTGGCCAAATCAAATTGGGACAGTGACTTGATTCATCAAATCAAATTGCTGTCCCTCTGAAATAGCTGACTTTGAAGTCAAATTGAATACTTGCTGCTTCACACAGGCTTACTAGATGGTTCCTCAATAGCTGACAATCTAAGACAGGGATCAGCAACCCTTGGCACATGTGTCAGAGCATGGCATGCAAGGCCATTTTCCTCAGCATACCACAGCTGGCCTGGGCTCCAGGCAGCTGCCCCCAGCCACAGAGCCCAGGCTACTCACAGCAGGTGGCTGGGAGGCTACAAGCAGCTCAGGCTCTGTGGCAGGCAGCAGCTGCTCAGAGCCAGGGCTAGCTGAAGCTGGAAGGGTACAAACAACTGCACCACACTCCACAAACCCTGCACTAACTCTGTGGCTTCAGTGGCTGTGCTTACAGCTCCAGCACATGGTCAGAAAGGGACCTAAGGGGAGTGCAACCCTGGCTCCAACCCTGCTGTCCACCCAGAAGCACACTTACAGCCGCTGCTGCCACAAAACCAATTCTAGATGCTGCATAGTCAAGCACAGCTATTTGTAGCCTGCCTGCAGCTGCCCAGAGCCTGGGCTGGCTGTGGCAGGCAGTTGGGAGGCTGCAAACTGCTGCACTGGGTTCCCCAGCATAGCTTTGTGGTGGCAGCAGCTGCATGTGCACCTTGGGATAAACAGCAAGGGAAAGCCCAGGGTTGTGCTGCCCCAGGCCCCTTCCTGGCTGCACACCCAGAGGCATGTGGGCAGCCACCACCATGGAGTTGGTACCAGGGCTGTGGAGCCTGGTGCAGCTGTTTGCAGCCTCGTGGCTGCCTACCACAGCTGGCCAAGTCTCTGGGCAGCTGCCGCAGGTGGTGGGAAGCCTGCAAACAGCTGTGCCAGGCTCTGGAGCCCTGGCATCAGCTCCACGGCAGCCGTGGATGCACACGTGCCTCACAGCGCTGGTGAGGAAGGATCCAGGGCAGCACAACCTTGGTCCTTCCCCTGCCATCTGCCCAGAGGCATATGTGAAGCCTCTGCCAGCAATGAAGATTGGGCCTCTCACAGCTCCCCCACCTCTGGCATGCCAGGCCTAGGCATGGGTGGAGGTTGGAGTGTTTTTGGCACTCCAGCCAAAAACATTGCCAACCGCTGATCTAAGAGTTAAAGAACTGGTGAGGCATGAATTCTCTTTAGAAAGCAGATGATAATTTATCAAAAACATGGAGTTAAACTCCCAAATTATCATGATCTCACTAGGCATGCATTACCACTTGATGAAAGGTATGAAATAACTTTACTTCAGCTTCATGCACCTGTTCACACAGATCTGCACTCCAGGTATTTTGTGTATTAGTCTTCTCTGCCAGGAAAACATCTGCATCTGGAAGGGAGCTATATTTTGCCACATTTTCCCATATGCTGTTTGTTTAGTTTCCATGGTCCAAGTTCTTAGAAGATTAATCAGGATGTGGTCAATCTAGTCTCCTAGGTGAACATTTATTTGCATTTCTTCATATTCTTATGCTCTCAGGCTTTACAGGTTGTTTTGTTTTTTCATTTAGGCCTTTCCACATTTCTTTCCACTTTGAATCATTGCTGACAGGAGGGGGAGAGACTATTCACACTACGTTTTCTCTTCTAGTTTGGGTATATTACTTACGGTACTTGCATGGACTAACATTGATGGAAGAACTCCCCTGGTGAATCATTGACAAGTGAAGAATGTAACTGGCATTGTTCATTTTTAAGTAGCACTTCAGACCAAAGACCAAAGCTGCCTTTTACTGGACATTAGAATTAATGTGTTGGTTTTCCTATATTTTCTTCAGACGGTGGGATAGAGTGACACTTTATAAGCATGATCGTTCACAAGCAACATCCTACTTCAACAGATGCTAATCCATTCTTAGCATCTGATGGTCTGCTACCACCTATGAATATTTGTGACTTTCTGAATGAGGTAGTCTTTAAAGCTAGGTATAGATGTTTGAGAAGCCCAAGGCAGAAGCATTCTAAGTATAGCGTTTTACTCTAAGTGCTCTAGATTAGGTCAGTACAGAACTGAACAAACGTGCTGTTGGGAATGGAAGAGGCTCAGAACCTGCTGTGGCCAGCAGCCAGGAGGCACTCCTGAACACCTCCCAGAAAGCTGCAGGAGCAGCTAAGCAGATGGCCACCTCTGAGTGGCCAGCAGGGCCCCCACCCCAGCCAGGAGAGAGACTCCTTCCCTCTCAGCCCCCTCCTCAGACAGGTTCCACTGTGCTGCAGCTGGTGCAGCTTCCAGGAGAGAGACCTGCCAGGAGAGACTCCTTCCCTACAGCTGTCCCCAGCCAGATGTAATGCACTGCAGCCCAGCCAGGGCACCTTCTGGGAGAGAGATCCTAGACTCCTTCCCTCATAAACCCATCAGCCAGGCTACAGTGCCCTGCAGGGAGAGAATCCTCATGGGAGTGGGATCAGAGGCTGTCACGCGCATGGGCAGTAACAGCCCAGGGTGCGGGACCAGCCCAGTGCTTGGGCAGAGCACAGGAGCTCCACCCCAGGCTAGAGCCACCCAGGATGGTGGGAATCACGCTCAAGTAAGTTGACGTTTGTTGGGATCTGGCACAGACATTTGATATAGCACTCTAACAGAAAGTGCTTTAGTACCTCATCCATCAAGGGTTAACTTAGAGCATAATTCACCATATTTAAAGCACTCTAAGAGCCATGAACATCTGTTCAGTTACAGCTTGAGAGTGCTTTTTGCCTGCTTAAGGAGAGATAAGTGTAATGTTTGTACCTAGGCTAAGGCACCTCTCTGCCCTACGTTCTCTGTGACTTCAGACTAACCAAGCTAATTGCCTTTCTTTACATTGTTGAGGTAGGGCCCATCTTTTTGTTATATACTTGTAAAGCCATTCAGAGAATAAGCCTGAGGTCACTAGGTGGTACCATAATACAATTTAAAATAATGATAAGCAAGCCTACTAAGACACAGGGCATATTTATATGGTTTTCCTGTTCAGGTTGGGTCTACCACCATCAAAATAAGCTCTATCCATTCACTCCCACTCCAGCACACCAGAAACTGGCACTTGGGTAAAGTAGATGGCTTGAAAAAGAGAGTCCGAGTCTCTCCAAAGCCACCTGCTCTGCCAATGGGCAATTTCTAATGTGCCCACTGGAGTCAGTCACCAGTACAGGTATCTTCATAGATTGTAAGGCTGGAAGGGACCTCAGAAGATCATCGGGTCCAGCCTCCTGCACCAAGCAGGAAAGATAACTGGGGGTCAGGTGACCGCAGCAAGGTAACTGTCTAGTCTCCTCTTGAAGATTTCCAGGCTAGGGGATTGCACCACCTCTGGAGCGAGCTTATTCCACAGTCTGGACACCCTGACTGTAAAGAAGTTTTGCTAATCTTGAGCCTGAATTGATCTTCCAAGAGTTTGTGGTCTCTACTCCTGGTTTTCCCCTCTTCTATTCCAGCTGGTGAAAGATGCTAGTTTTTAATATTAGAAGTTTTTGTAGGCTAAGGGTAGACCTGGTAGTTTGGCTACTATACCATATGGTATATATATTAGGACTGTGTGAAATTTTGCTGAGTGTTTCATTTCAAAGCTGTTTTGATGTGTTTCGAGCTCAAAACAGCAAAATAAAAATGAAGCAAAAAGCATCAAAACAGCTTTGAAATGAAACGAGGGCATTTAAAAGTTTCAAATTGTCTCAAGTTTTGAAGCAGCCCAGTGGTAGGAGGCAGGGGAGAGTCAGGGCTGCACTCCAAGTGGCTCTGCAGCCCCATGTAGCTCAGACCAGTGGGGAGCACAGCCCTGACTCTCCCCACCTCCTGCCACTGGGTTGTGCCAGCTCTGCCCACCTCCTGCCACCAAGCTGTGCTCCAACTGACTCCGCCAACCCCATGGAACTCAGCCCAGTGGTGGGAGGCAGAGTGCAGCACCAGCTCTGCCCATCTCCTGCCACCAGGCTGCACTTCATGGGGCTGGTGGAGCCAATTGGAGTGCAGCACCGCTCTGCCTGCCTCTCACCACCAGGCTGTGCTCTGATCGGCTCCACCAGCCCCACAGAGTGCAGCCCAGCTGGAGTCCTAGGCAGCAGCAGCAGCCTTCTGTCATCTGGCACAGATCCGGGGGCCTGCACCGCCAGAAGGAGTCCGGAACAGCCCTGCAGCCCTCCTGGGGGTGTGAACCCTCGGCTTTGAACCCCAAATAAGAGGAGTCTGTCCTGTCACCTGGGACCAGCGCTGGGTGCGGGCTGCACCCACCACCAGAAAAAATTGCTGCTACTGCCTGCCCCGAGCAGCAGTAGCAGCCTCCCCTCATCTGGCATTCAGATCTGGGGGCTCTCACCCCCGGGAGGAGTCTGGCACAGCCCAGAAGCCCTCTCAGGGGTGCAAGCCCCCAGATATGCACCCTGGATGAGAGGAGACTGCTGTCACCTGGGACCGGCACTGGGTGCAGGCTGTGCGCAGCACTGGAGAAAATTGTTGCTGCCACTTGTCCAAAGGCAGCAGCAGCAGCCTCCCCTCATCTGGTGCACATATTCAGGGGCTCATACCCATGGGAGGTGTCCAGCACAGCTCTGCAGCCCTACGTGGGGTGCGGGCCTCCGGATCTGCATGCTAGATGAGAGAAGGCTGCTGCTGCCAGCAAGTATGAGGACTTTTGCTTTGAAGAGTTTGAGGTTCAGTTTCCCAGAAACCTCTAAACCTATCTCCTTGAAACATGGCAGGCTTCATGCCCGCAGAAGGGACTACCACCCCTGCAACTTTCATCCAATTCATGCAGGAAATGATGAAGTGTTAGGCATTTTCATGGTTCCCTATTATAGCCTATGGGTGAAACTTTGAAACAATGAAACAGTTTCAATGAAAAGAAACAGGACAGTGCTTTGAAACAAAATGAAATGACAAAACAAAACACTGTCCCTTCAAAATGGACATCAAAGTGAAATGATGGTGTTTCGCATAGCCCTAATATATATTATATAGCTTGCTTCACATGAGGAGGTATTGCAAAAAGATGAGGATCATTTCTTCTTGAAAATAGACCAATAAGGAAGAACATGAAACACCCATATAACGTAATGAATGGTAGAGAGGAGGCATCTCTGTTTATTTTTTTTACTATATAAGGGAAAATGGAATAATCAATAAAATTAAAAACTAGCAAAAAATAGTTTTCTTCTCAAAATATTGTTCTCATTTGGAAGTTCTAAAATTAGAGGCCATGATCTAAGAAAGATTTGAAACCTGTTCTGGGTAATAAACTAAATTCTGGCTAATGAACAAGAGGAAAAAATATTCTTTTATGAGCAGGATATTTTGATATTATCCTGCAAATGGTTTTCTGAAGAGTGTTTCTAAACCTGTGCTTCTGAGCCTTCTTAAGGTCAAGGGACCCTTGAGCCTGAGAGGTGCCTTAGATAGACTCAAGAAACTTTAGGTCTTAGTTTCCACTCATTTTATTCACTACACAAAAATTATAGAGTAAGCGTTCTGTTTGCAAAGAACTCAGAAAGCACTTTGCTAGAGCTCTCCCACAGGGACACTCACAGGAGTGCTGTGTTCAGGTACCACCATACTACACCCATTAAGCTTTTCTTGATCTAGGTAGATTTCAGCCTTGGTTCTTTCTCTGGGCTCTTTAGGATTTCTCCTTTTTTTCAGTTACCCCTTTATAGAAGTCTGACCTGGTGGTTCGGTTGTCTTAGGTTCCCAGGGCTAATATGTCTCTCAGTGCTGTAGCAACGGAGTTTGGCGCCCGGTGCATGAAATGGAAAAGCAATAGAATACCTGCATATTATCTCCACCTCACTTATTGCATCATACTTCAGCATTCTTTGGGACTCGGTTAGTCCTCTAGATTGCCTGGTATGTCCCATTATATGTTTTATCATTCAGCTCAGTCTCCATCTCCACTACACTCAGTTTCTTTTTTCTTTGGCTGATTCCACAGTCAGTCAGGTCTCTTCAGCTGTGAAGGAATGCCTTTGTATTCCTCTTCATTTCTCCAAATTCCCTTAAACTTTTAAACCCCCCAGGTCTGTTACTACCTGTATGTGTTGCGCAGTCTGTCTTTGTGTTCTCCTCTGAGATTTGCCACTCTTCACATTCCTCTGTCTTAGTAGAATGGGTTTCCAGCTCAGATGGGCTGCACATCACATACTTATTTGACTAGTTGTCTCCCTTTAAAAGGGGATAGGGAGCTGCTGCCCAGAGCGTGCATCAGCTATTAGGCTACAGCTGTTATACCTACATGTCTATAGTGAGGTAAATCAGCCCAATTTTGACTCTGAATAAATCAAGTTTAAAGCTGGAGCAGGTTTGCTACACATGTAGCTGGTATCCTTTGATAGTGATACAATAGTTACATCTGTCCATGCCCCTAATTCTTTTTGTTGTTGTTATTTTATTTAACATTGTTCCAGTAGCCTTTTGGGGGCCAAGTTAGTTTTGATAGGGACCTTCTTGGCACATTGCCAGCTCACCACACCTTGAGCTTTCCATGATACAGCTATACATGAAGTTAGCTAGAGATTGTAAGTTGCATATAAACAAATTCTCTGGACTGAAACTTCTCTAAAGCTGTTTGCATTGATAACTGACAAAGGAAGGGTATTGCACTAACTACATTGTTGTTTCATTCAGAAGTTGAAGAGGCATAGTTTGCTTTTCGGAGGTGTTAAGTGTATTAAGGCAGCACATGGCAAAACAAGGAAAAAGAGACTTTTTTTTGTTAAAAAGCTAAAAAATATCCAGCTAATTTTACTAAGAATTATTTGGTGTGAATATAATGCATTCATTTAAGCATGTTCCAGTGGGTTATTTGTGTGAGTAATGTTTTGTAGGATTAAATCAATACAGATTGGCTGTAAATAGCTGTCACATTTTTCCTGGAAGAAAGCACTTTGTCCTGTGACCCTACAGGCATGCAAGTCCACTGTGTCACTTCACGTCCTACTAAAGTATTCAGAATAAAATGTGCTATCACTTTTTCTGGCACATCAGGGTGTATAAAAATAATTTCTGCCTGGGTGTTCCAATGTGAACAAACTTCCCCACTTGCAAATAATATTAAACTATAACAGGGTTTATTGATGGGGAGGAAAGGGGGAGGAGAAATGTGACAACAAACAGATTTAGAAAATACTTAATAATCAGTAGCCCACCTCAGCCCACTATTAACAATTTAGTACAGTCGATATGTTCAGCATGCTCTCTTAGTCCCACGCAGGGTGAACAGTGTAGTCAGTTGTTGCAGTTCATTTCCAGGACAAGCTGGCTGGGTTATGTGCTCTCATTGGCCACCTACTGGTGAAGAGGCAGCAATGAAACTTGGAAGGGTGATGGGTTAATGACTGTCATGCCTGTGTTAATTTGGTTCAAACTGTGGGGCAGTGGGTGCATCTACACCTGCCTTTAAATGTGAAACAATAAGCTCCAGAGCTTATCACTTCAGAGCATATTGCTGCTGGATGTGCATCTGCATGTGCGCCTGGACCACAGCACATTGAGGCAGGCCACAGCATCCCCAACTGGTAGGGGGCCTGGGTGGTCAGCCTGCCAGTCCAGGACTACTCCAGCTGGGCTCAGTGTGCTGAAGACAGCTGGCTGGGGCACAAGGGTGCTTTAGTGCAGGTCTAGCTGGAAGCAGCCCCCACACTGAAGCACCCTCGTGCCCCAGCCAGCAGGGTCAGTGTTAACACACACATGTGCTGCTGCACACAAAAAAAAACTCTGGAGCAAAGTAGTACTTGTATTTACAGGTACTACCCTGCTGTGGAGTTTCAGTTTTGTGCGCCCTCATAGGGGAGCACATATAGATGCTGAGACATTTACTGCTCAGTTAATTAAGCAACTGCTCAGAAAAGTCTCCCCAGGGGAGTCCATGTCAAATTCAACTTCTTTTTACAGTCATCAGGGGCCAAATTTAACTCCTTTCAATTAAAGTCAATTTACCTGTGTGCCTTAAAAGAATTTGGTTCACTCTTTTTATGTGATTACTTAAAGTAGTGGAACAACACTAAAAGAAGAAAACCAACTTATGTGAGGTTTAATTAAAATGTTGGCAGAATATTATAACTAAATCAGAATTATGTTATATGGTTTTCAAAACTGTGGCTAATGTGCATGTAGCCTATATATTCTTTTAGTCACTAAAGAAAATAATTTATTTAATTAAAAAAACAAAATTGTACTACTGTGTGCGATTAGTATACCAAACACTTGAGCCAGAGCTAAAATTCACTGGCAGATCTGAAGAGAATTAGACTAGAGATTCCTGAATTATGATAAACTAAAGAGTGACTACCAAAGCTCAAGAGCTTTCTTACTGTTAGCTCTAGGCATTTGGGTTCACATTTTCCAGTTTTTCTCCACTATTATGAGACATAATAACTTTTTATTTGTTTGTTTGATTTTGTTGTTGTTTTTTTTAAATTGAAACATTTGCATGTGTGCAGGAGGTAAGAATTAAAAAAAAAACCCACTAAGCAACCAGGGATGCACCAAAACTGCAAGTTAGCATTGCTGCAGTTAATATCCAGAACCCCCAGCAGTGCTACCCTTCCCTGTCTCAAACTATCAGAGGCAGGAACCAGTTGCACAGACTGAGAATAGAATTAGATCAAAATACAGTAGAACAATAATGTACGTTATTGTTTCCTTTGTTAGCTATCCATAAAATTCATGTCAGTCATAATGGAAATAATAGAAAGGGATCTGTAGAGAAGATAAATAGTAATGGGAAAAAAGGGCAGAGTGCCATCTGTCCAAAAGAAAATAGATGGATGTCAGTTTAGTAGTGAGCATAATAGTTCTGGGACTTGGAGTAAAGGAGCTGTAATCACTTGAGGCCTGTGCCCTTGGATATGCATAAACTTCCTCCATTACAGTAGATAGAAATGGCCTGCACTCATGCAAGAAAAGAATTAATTCCCTTGAGTAAATTGCTACAATTGAGGGGGGGGGGAAAGGGGGGCCAGTGTAAAAAAACCCAAAAAACAAACCCAGAGGGTCAGGTTTGAGACTTTTGTCTTTTTTGACATTGATAGTTTTTATTTTTTCTTCTGTTTTTCCCACACCCAAAGCTAAGCACTCTTGCTTGTGAAGCGTAATGAACCATGCAGTACACGTGATGGGAAAGAGAATTAACTCAGGATCTTAACCATTCAAAGTCTCAGCTACCATTCACCAAAGGAATAAGGCATTATTTTCAACAGCAGATTGACAAAATCAGGAAAGAATTCTCCTTTCTTTTCTCTGCCCCCCCCCCCCCGGCTCCCATATTTCCTCCTTCATCCCTGATCATATTTACATCTCAGCTGTGGGCAGTTTATGTATCATCATGTTAATAAAAGAGCTAGCAGCAGGATATGTACCTTAAAGCAGTATTTCTATAATGTTTTACTTTTGAAACCTTTGTCCTTGTCAGACTTGTCCTCTCTTATCAACCATTCCTCAGGAATTGCAAATTTACGACCAGATCTTGTAATCTTTAGGGCTAGACCATACTCAAGGGACACGTTTTGATTGTACTTCCTCTATTGCTTCCTCCTTGCTCCTGGTGGACAGTAATGTCTGACATGATTCATGCCAGCAATATCTTGTATCCTTAGCCAGTACTGCAGAACTGAAGATACAGCCAACCTCCATCAAAGTGTTCTGGCTAGGTGGTAAGTATGCATGTAGCCCTGCATACTGTCTACATGAATATAAATCTGATCTGTCTAGCTACCTCAGAACAGAAAATGGTGGAGGGGATGAACACCTTTTGTCTTTATTTCCTTAGACAGATGCATGATCTGAGTTACAGCTTATCCATATAGATTTGCCCGGTTCAGGTTCTTTGATAGTAATGTCTTCAAGACAAAATCTATTTTAATGTGCATCTGTAATGTTCGGTGCAAACCCTATGGCATTATAGCAATATTTACTATTTTTCATGTACTAGTTACATCTTCCATACTAAGAGTCATATCAAGAAAAGCATTGTCCTTTGCAGGAAGTAATGCTTCCCTGTTTTGGTACAATCTGCTGTTAATTTCTTCATAGAAAAAATGGCAATAACTTGTATGGAATTAATTTCTTTAGGCTTAGTTATTCTTTTTGCATCCTGATGTTGTACCATTATCTTTAGTTTTCTTTTTTTTATACATCCTTGTTAATGGCCTTCCTAGCAGATTACCATTCTGTTCTCTCTCTCTCTCTCTCTGAATAATGAGCAGAAGCTCTGAGTCATGCTTACTTACAAAATTTAGAGCAATTTTGTAGATATGTTCTGCTTACAAATTAGGTCCCCTCTACAGGTGCAAGTAAAGGCATGATGGGATCTAATGCATTATGCAAACAATCATTCCTCCTGTCATGCCACATGTGTATGGCAGGAGGTGTGATTGTGGGATTGTGCAGTAGATCCTACTCCGCCTTATGGCCAGTGCATGGGAAGCACTTCCAATCCTGAGCTCTCCCTGCACTGGCAGGAAGCTAATTACTGTGGTTAGGAGCCTCCTCATTTGAGGGGCTTCTAGCCATGGGGTAGCTTCTCACACCTCTGGGGTTGGAGGATCATAGGCACTGCAGTCCCCCAGCCATGGGGGTTTCATGCACTCCTGAGGCTGGGAGATCAATATTGTCATAATCACCCAGCCCCAGGGGTTTTATGCACCCTCAGGGCAGCCGCACCCCCCTGGCCGCAGGGAACCAGCTAGGTCCTGGCATTGTGCACCCCTGCAGCTGAGAGCCTAGTCAGCTGATGGGGCCCCCAGCCTCAGGGGAAACCCTGCTAAATGTGCAAATAAAGTTTGATAGCAACCAGCTGTAAGGTTAGTGCATATTTGCAAGGTCTAACTTAATAGCTGGTTGAAACTTTTTATGGCATGAAACATGTAGCTGGTCTCAAGGTAATTGATCAATTTACCTGTTAATTGTGAAATACTTATAACATATAGAGGGAGCCTTAGGTAGCTATTTATATAAATACACATTTATACTCTAAATAGAATCTAGTGTCTGTAGCCTCTTTTTCAAGCCATGGAGGTGTGCCCAGGTACAGTGGTAAGTGAAAGTGAATCTGAGCTGGTGTAACTCTTCTGACAATCTTAGCATGTGAATTGTAAGAAGTTATATTAGTGAAGAGTCCTTTAGGACAGGTTATCAAACTCCCTTGGTTCCCTGGGTCTGATATAGAATCCCCTTCAGCAGTAGGGTGGGCAGCAGCACAGTTACCCACTGTGGGTTCCTGAGCCTCAGGGATTAACACACCTGTCGCTCACCCTTCTCTGTTGACATGCATCTCTGGTGGGCGCTCTGTACCAGAACTCACTGGTGGGTCCCAGCTGCACTTGCCTTACCCTAAATTCCCACTCCCATCTAGGTATTACTCAGGCCAGATGATACAAGTCCACAGTCCCAGTGTAGCCCATGAGCTACATCTTTGATATGCCTGCTTTAGGATATATCAGTACAGTACAGCACAGCTCCAAGTAATGTTACCTGAGCTACCTCTGAATGACCCAGCTCAGATCCAGAAACAATATAACAGTATTAGTGTAGTGCTCTGCCTGGGCTAATACAGCCTGCTTCTAGGGATATGCTAACATGACAGAGTGCCATCTTAACATGGGTGTACTGCTTCTGTTACCTAAGCTAGGTGGTTCAGATATTGTTTGGTTATCTTTTCATGGGACTACATTGTGCTGTGCATACATATGCCTACTACCACATTGATTTACCAACATACAACTTTGTCACATCCCTTTTCTCTGAACATGGCCCAAAAGAAGAACTGAAAAGTGGAGCAAGAAGAACAACTATCTAAAAGTTATCAGGAGACTGGAGAGCCACTATTCAGTGGTGATCAAGGCATAGCTATGCCTCTGTCCTATTATGGGTATTTCCCATGTCTCTGGGCTTTGCTAGTTTCCAAATGGGGTAAGGAAGGAATTTCTTCCCATCCTGCTGCTACATTTATTAGGGTTGGGGATTTTTTTTGTTTGTTTTCTTTTTAAGCCTTCCTCAGAGGCATTGGGTGTTGGCTGCAGCCAAGGCTGGGGTGCACCAGTCCTCCAGCTGCAAGTAAAACCCAGAGGTTCCTGGATAGATGGTTTTGTCCCATCAATCACCATATTTGGGTTCAGAAACAAATGTTACCCCATGGTCAGATTGGCAAGGACTCTGGGGGTGTTTGCCATCCTCTGTAGCAGGGGCCATAATATTCTTCCTGGGATCCCTGAAGCATATATTAGCAATATTTGCAGCAGCAGAATGTTGGCTTCCATGGTCCCTCTGCTTTTTGTGGTTGGTTAGGGTGTTATGTCTTGTGTTGTTCCAGGCTTCACTGTAGAGTTTTGCTAAGAGTTTAAACAATGGATTTGTATAGGATAGTTTAGAAAGAGATGATCCTACCTCAGACAGGAGGTTGGACTAGATCAGGGGTCTTTCATCAGTCCCATGGGACGCCCATGCCTGCTACGGGACAAGGAGATCTGGATGAGGGTGGTCCCCTGCCCTCCATTAATGCTGACCTCATGAAGGAACACCTTGAGAAGCTGGATACCTTCAAGTCAGCCGGCCCTGATAATCTACAACCCAGGGTACTCAAGGAGCCTGCGAGCATAATAGCCCAGCTGCTGGCACGGATCTTTGAAGACTCCTGGCTATCTGGAGAAGTGCCCAAAGACTGGAAGAACGCCAATGTGGTGCCTATCTTCAAGGACGGGAGGAAAGTGAATCCGGCTAACTATAGGCCCATCAGCTTGACCTCTATCCCGGGGAAG
>NW_017729031.1:70556703-70558949 GCF_001723915.1 Gavialis gangeticus
AGGTCCCTTCCAGCCCTAATGTCTATGAAGTCTATGAAGGGGTCAGCAACATTTTTAGAAGATCTACTTTTCATCTCTCTTCTCCTGTGCTTGGGTGGTTTGGTTTAATGCATGCCTTCTCTCTTCCTATATCTTCTGCTTAATGGAATGTTAGTTAAACCAATTAGACTCTTTCAGATTAGTTATACCAAAGTGAGAGCATATATGTGACATGCCTAGTTACAGTGGTTAGGGACAGATATTCAAAAAACCTGAGCCCGAATTGATTCAATCTTTGCAGGTTAGTCTAGCCTGACTAGGCTAAATCAAGTGTTCAGACATGACTTCTGGACTGAAAAAATGTAGGCACATACCTGCAGTGGCTCAGGCTAGAAGCACAGGGGCACTAGAGCAGCCCTCCCTTCCCTTCCGTAGTGCTGAGCTGAGCCAGGCCCTGGCAGGATGCTCTGATTAGGAAGGGGTCCCCCATTGATAGCAGAGCATTTATCAGCTTTGTTACTACAATTAATACCCCATCAGAAAACAAAGCATCTTATTAGTTCAAGCTCTTCTTAAACAACTTTTTCCAAGGACAGGAACATTCCAAGGAGGGACATTACCAGCTACCTGTTGATTAGCTCCAAAAAGGGTACAGTCCTTTGTCCTGTCTGCCTCAGCATGGACCATCGCCAGCATGTGGTATTCTAGCTAATGCTGAGAGGTGTCTGAGTAAGGCAGAGGGGAGCGGGGATCCCTGTTTTTCAGGGAGTGGTGAGGGGAGCGGCAGAGCAGGGGAAGCCAGGCAATCTCTTCCAAAGCTCCAGCCAGAGAGCAGAGGGGGGGGACCAACTCTGCCGTGAAGCAGAGAGCCCTGCCCAGCCCAGAGAGCATGCCAGGATGCTGGGGAAGTCTGTTTTAACTTAAACCAGGAAGGGATCTGGGGCAGACATTGCATAAACTGGCTTGACCCAAATCAGTTCAATCTGATGCCACATTCAATCAGGTTTATCTCAAACTGGTTTATGCTATTTTCAAACTGGTTTATGTGCACTGAATATCTGTTGTTACAGGTTGAAGCTAGTTTCTGATCACTTAAACTGGTTTATGTGTAATGTCTGTCCCTATCCAGTGAGTGCAGAGAGTTTAACTCATTGTAACATGGATGGAGGGGAAGAAGAATGAACATATTAAACACCTTAGAATGTCCTAAGATTTCACTTAGAATCTAAAATCCAAGTACGGTATTGTTTTCCTTTGCAGTCACGGTGAATAGGAAGGTTTCATTTCTTGTTAAGGAAATCTAATTTGTAGTCCCGTTTCTGACAACTTTCTCTCAGTATTTCAGTATCCAGTTTTCCATTCTCTATGTATCGCTTCCATATTTTCTCCTAAATATTTTCTGTTTCTTTTGTGTGCCTTCAATTTGGTTTCATCATACTGATTTTTCCCCCTTTTTAAATAACCATCCTTTACTTTGCTTATCATTTAACCATGTTTTCCTCTCCTTAAAAATGTTCCAGAAGAAAAATCTCTCAAGATTAAAATGCTCTTTCTTCTGGTGTGCCCATCACTAGTATCCTGTTTCACCTGTTTACTAGGTAGGAGACTTTCAGTCTATACGTAGATATTTAAGGCATGAACCTTCTGCAGTCTATTTGCCTTGTCCTTTCAGTGAAGCCAAAGCAATGGTCATGTTAGACAGGAAATCCTTGTTTTAGGGCTTATCCCTGACTGCTCCAGATCAGCCATGCTAAACTATGAAGAAATCTCCAGGAAACACCAACCCCTACTGATAGATTGGAAAATAAAAGTTGATACATATGTGTCCAGGCTGTATAGACCTTGTGTTTCACAAGTATTCACCCTGGCATTACAAGAAGCAGCTCAACATTAATTATAAAAAAGCAACCTCCAAAGCAGAAAAAAAATCCGTGTTCTAAAGAAGAGCATAGTTTATTAGTGAACCTTGACTATATTTGTTTTTGATGCACATCTCTAACAGCATTGCCATTATTCCAGAAGAGGACTTAAAAATGTATTTTCATAATTTCATAGTTTCTAGGGTCGGAAGGGACCTGAGCAGATCATCTAGTCCGACCCCCTGCCATGGCAGGAAGAGCACTGGGGTCAAACGACCCCAGTAAGGTGGTCATCCAACCTCCTCTTAAAAACCCCCAAGGTGGGAGCCTGCACAACCTCACTTGGAAGCTGGTTCCAGACCCTAGCCGCCCTGACTGTGAAGTAGCACCTCCTGATGTCCAACTTAA
>NW_017729031.1:70559260-70580358 GCF_001723915.1 Gavialis gangeticus
CTCCTTTTTGGCAAGGAGACATTCCTGGATGTTTTTAGTGAGCTATGGAGGCTTATATGCTCTCCTGCCCCCTTTGACCCTCCTGGGGTTTACCTTCCTCTGGGCTTGGAGGATCATCTCCTTAAGGAGCGACCACTCCCCTTGGACACCCGGCTCCCCTCCCCTCTGAGTCTTCAGCGCTTCTCCAGCTATCCTCCTTAGCTCGTTGAAGTTTGCCCTCCTAAAATCTAGGGCCACCACCTGACTGCTTGCCTTTGCCACCTTGTGCTGAATGGTGAATTCTAGCAGGCAGTGGTCACTGTCGCCCAGGGGGTCAAGCACCCGCAGCCCCCTCACCAGGTCGTCGCCCATGGCCAACACCAAGTCCAAGAAGGCATCCCCCCTAGTGGGGCTGTGCACCTCCTGGGTTAGATGAAGGTCCTGGACTCTCTCCAGGAACCTACGTGAGCGCTCGGACCTGGCTGACTGCTCTTCCCAGCAGATGTCTGGGAAGTTCATGTCCCCCATGACTACCACATCCTTAGCTTTTGCTACCTCGGTGAGCTGACCCAAGAATTCCTGGTCAAGCTCTTCTCTTTGGGTAGGGGGTCTATAGTGGACTCCCACCAATAGGTCCCTTTCCCCTCTTCTGCCTTGAACCCTAACCCAAAGCACTTCAGAATTTTTTTCCTTACAATGACTTTTAGTGATCCATTTATTAAGTAACCAATAGTGACTAGTTTCTTAAATAGACTCCCATTAGAGATCAAGAATTGGTCTTCAATATTTATTTCCTTATATTCCTTCATGCTGTGTTTTTCAAGTGTTTATGTATACCCTAGGGGAGGCACTGCTAGACAAGCCTAAAGTCCACTTGAATAGTGTCAACTCAAAAAACAAATGCCTTGTCTATAAATTATTGTCCAAAGTATAGGCACACTACTCCAAATGCCTTACCAGCACAACTTAGTTCATAGATATACCCTCATAAAGGTTTTATTTCCTAGAGAGGTTAGATGGATTATGTTAGCTGCAGAGCAGCTAGCTGAAGAATCATAAAAGGGTAGAGCTGATGGTCAAAAATTCAGCCATATTGAACATCTTCTACCTAACTGAAAAGAGGAGACAGGCCACATATGTCCATGTGTACACACTGTGGCAGAGCACCTTTGGGTGCTTGCCACTTTAAGGACTTGTGTAGGCTGTGAGACGGCCTGCAAATGACTGCAGAGCCAAACAGGTGGTCACATGACAGTCAGGAGGCCACCTGATTGGAGCACTGCTGAGCAGCCTCTGTATAAGAGCATGCCGTGATGGTTCCAGGCAGCAGTTGTTGCAGGGACATTGCTGAAGAAACATTGCCCTGCTGGAGAGCTGCTGCTCCCAGGAACATCCTGGAGGTCACTGTAGGAGGGAAGGAGGAGGTTCCTAGGGACCTAGTGGGGTTCCGAGCCCTGAAGAAAAGGCTCTGGGCCTAAGAAAGAGCTATGCCAGCCTAGGAAAGGGGCAGAGAGAGTGTTGGCCTACTGAGGTGCTAGGCATGCCCCTGATTGGAACTCGTGGTGAGGCCAGAGGTTCAGATGAGCCCAGTGGAGTAAAGGGCTGCTGGTTATAAGATCTCTTGGACCCTAGGCAAGCCCAGCGTGAATTGATTGGCTTATGGTGGGGCCCAAGGGAGGACCCCTGCTGAGTAGGAAGGTTAGCTGCTGCCAGGCTGATCCTCTGAACCTTGACTGGTCAGTGCAAGGAGGCCAGGGCCAAAAGGCTGAAGGACAAGTAAGCCCACCATGAGGGGCAGGCCAGGACTGTGAAGAGCTGCTGGCATCCCGACTGGCCCAGAGATGGGGCCAGGGCCTTATAAACACTCAAGGTCCCCCTTCAGGGGGTATCCACTGCCAAGATAGGAGAAGAGGTCAGCCAGCAAGCAGGCTGGTATGAAGGAGGCTGAAATTCAGCCTCCTGATGGCAGGTATCCTGCAAGGGGCTTATGAGTGTGATGGAGCCAGCGGCTGAGAAACAGGTTATAAGGTGGGGGCTGTATCAGAGTGCCCAGGAGCGAGCAGCTCAGGAGGAACATCAGGAAGCCCAGTGACAGGAAGAAAGACCAGGGCAGGTAAGCCTGTAGTTGGTCTTGGGGAATGATCTAAAATTACACCCAACTGTGGTTGGGTGGTGTGGTGGGGTAGTCCCCAGAAAATGCCACACCGGTGCCTCCCTAGTGAAAGGCAAGTATGGGGTGTCAGGAATCCTCAGCCCCCAATGCCTTGTGGGTGGCCATGTGGAAGGGAAAGGCTAGGGGAGCACAGCCTAAGAGAAAAGCGCCAAGTTTGGGCAACAACACAGGACCCAGGAGGGCCCAAGACCTAAAAGAGTGAGGCCTAGTGGGAGACCTGGAGGACAATGAGGTCTAGGTACATTGACAGGCACCTGAAGCCCAACAAGGGGGCTGAGTGTGGGGGACTAGAAGCCTAAGAAGAGGCAAGGAGCCCAGAGTATATGTGGGAATAGAGACCCCAGTGAGGGGGCACGTGGCCCAGGCACATCTAAAGACATCTGAGGCCAAGTTGAGCCAGAGTATTTCCAAGGATGTCTGAGGCCAGGTTTGGGCCAGAAGCTGAGTACAGCCCAACAATGGGGCCAGGAGAGTTGGAAGTGATTTTTGGATGCCACTTGCAAGGCATGGGACATGATAATGGAGAGGTCGGACCTGTGTATTATGCCCAGGGCATTAAATGGGCAGCCTCCTGCATTTTGGCCATATGATTCTGATACATCAAAGCATGGTGGGCGACTCAGGGCAGACTACCTAGACAGGTGAGCAGGCTGTTATTGTGACTGGCCCTAGGGATGGTTCCCTGTCACTCGCACACTCTCCCAAAAGTTTGCACTAATGTTTTCACTTCTTAGATAGTGAGATACAATGACAGCCATTGTACCTCAGTGGTTGAACAGGTTAAACATTTGTTCATCTGACTGTTTTCAGCATGAATTCAAAATAACAACTTGGCTCCACTTTAAGCTGTCTTGTCATTCTTTTGTTTCATTACTCACTTTCATTATTCCATTGTTTTGAAACTGAGTATATTTTGCCTTTCTTTCAGCAGTAAACCAACCTCCCTCAAACTTTTTCTGTTTGAAAGAGACAATTTATCAAATTTTGACAGCAGGTTTTCAGTAAAATGTATATGACATTATCTATTGTGTGGATTTGGTAGGTATTTTACTTTTCTCTGTAGTTATATTTAGTTTAAGATAAGAGACCTTCTAATGTTCATGAATTTCAAAACCACAAGGAAATATGTTATTGTGTGAGAGCGAGGGGTTTTTAAACTAGGAATGTAAGAACAAAGGATGCTGTTGTCATGTCAGTAAAATATCCTACACTGCTCTCTACTGGAAGAGTGTAATTTAAAACTTCTGAAGTGCACCTAAAACTATAGCTCATCATTGACATGTGTTTCTGTATAATTTCATTACCTTTTTTAAATGAGCAATATATTTTGGGGAAGGTATTTTTCAGTCCCTCAAATTTTGAAATATTTTTGGGAGAGAAGATTCTGAAAGGTGGAGCTTTAGTGTAAGACCAATTAAGATACATTCTGCTTCTTTTAAAGTGAAATGTGAGAAAAGGAAAGATTATTCATTATTGCAATGTCCAGAGTCTGTAGAGATTCCTGAAGCAGTTACGTGTTGCTAACATGAAAAAATACTGTTGCTTCATTAAGAATTATTTAATGTGCTAACAATGTAATATGAAGAACAGAACTGAAAAAATATTTTGCATGCTTAGAGTTTAAATGCTTTTTATTGGGTATCATTTAATAAAAGAAAATGCAAATAGAGTCCTGTTCATTTTAAAGGAAGCCAATACAGCAGGACTTACCTCAGACAAAGTGCAATAAAAAAGACTTGAATTAGCTTTAGTGGGTGTTAAATTAAGCCCTTAACTACACCTTGTGTAAAATAATCCAAAAGGAAGGGGTCTCAGTTCAGCCAAATTGAATAATTTTCTCTATGGGTCAGTGATCTACTTCAGAGCTATCCAGCTTTTAATAATCAGGGGCCTCATGCCACACAGGCTGAACACATGGGGGCTTCCATAATTTGGAGGTCATGCTGGTGGGAGCCATCAACCCATGTGTCACAATCCCCACTTCAGTGTGCTCACAGACAGCCACGCTCTGCATACACACTTACAATGCTGCACCACACACATTGACAACCATTGCACCTCAAGTACGTGCCCCCCCCACACACACAGACACACACACCCCACAGCTGAGTGGCCTTCACCGCAGCTCCCTTGCTTCACCATGCCACAGGCCCCCCAGTGCTTTTGCCTGTGCCACCCAACCCCTTATGAGCAGAAGCAGGAAGCAGAACCTAAGGGAGGGAGGGAAAGGGAACCCAGAGCCCCAGGCTGCAGCAGTAGCCAGAATGATAAAGGGAGCAATGGACAGGTAAAAAAAAAACTGTCTAACTGATGGCTCCTGTCTCATTGCAGGACATAGCCATCCCAACTCTATGGGCCAAATTCAATGCTCTCACTGAAATCAATAACAAAATGTCTACCAACTTGGCACTGAATCCAGCCTGCTGTGCTGAATTAATATGCATTAATGTACTTGCTTTATTACCTTGGATATCCCTGCACTAAAGGCAGATAAATTTGTTTCTTCATCATTCTTGTAACTTGTTGGGAAAGGGACTGCCTTTCTAGTATGTGATTGTTCAGTGTCTCATGCAGGGAGGCCCTGATTACTATTCAGGGTTTCCAGGTGCTTGCCACAAGGTAGATAACAATATCTGAATTATTCACTTATAAGCTACACAATCCAACATAGTTTTATACTAGTAAAATCATGACAGAATGAGGAAATTATAAAACAATGATGTATCAGGAAATAATGGTTCAGGGTAGCTTACAAAATAGTAGATAATGAGCAAAAGTAAATAATTATATAAAATTAACAAATGTCAGTGAGAGTTGAAAGAATCCCAGCATCCTATAAACAGAAAAAAATTGAATTATGGACTCCAACTTAACCTTATAGAAGGTATTCCAGTTTAAATGAGGTAAAATAAGTTCCATGTTAAAAATGCAACTTTTGATTCTTTCAGGTAGAAAATAAGTATGTGGAAAAAATGCAAATCATAGTAATGATGTATAATATTTTGCATAAGAGATAATAGAAGTTAGAGCAGCGCAATTAATTTATGTTTGCACTGAGCATTTAATTAATTTTAAATTCTGAGTCTCTTAAAATATACAAATGCCAAATGTACTGTGTCAGCAAATGTTCAAGTTATGATTAGGCTTGGTTTAATAAAACTTAAATATTTCATAGAATCATAGAAACTTAGGGTTGGAAGGGACCTTGGGAGATCATTTAGTTCAACCCCATGCTCAGAGCAGGACCATCCCCAACTAGATCATTCCAGCCAGGGCTTCATGAAGCTGAGCATTAACAACTTCCAAGGATGGATGTTCCACCATCCCTCTAGGTAAGTTGTTCCAGTGCTTCACCACCCTTCTGATGAGAGAGTTTTTCCTAAAACTCTGCAGGGCCAGCAGACAGCGGCAGTGCTGTGGGGAGTTTGCAGGGCTCTGACCCACTCTGGACCCCAGTGCTGCCACATGAAGCCTGCTGCAGCTTTGCCAGCCCCACAGCTCTGCGCCCCGCACTGGGAAAGGGCTCATGCTCGCCTATATTATGACAGGGGCTGCTTCCCCCAACAAGGGCCCTGCCCCCTCCTGCTGCAGTGGTGGGGTGGGGGCATGGCCAGATGCCAGCTGGCAGGGCCCCTGGGTGGGGTCAGGGACAGGGCTTATTCCTCCATCCCCCCATTGTCAGCAGAGGGGACAGCAGGATCCTATTACTGGGAAGGCAGTACAGTGGCAACAGTGGGCAGACCTAGCTGCCAGTTAGGGTAGAGGGGAAACTAACTCTTCTCCCTTCCCTGCTCTGCCTCAGGGGCCATGGTGCCCTACTGCTGCAGCAGCGAGGAGTCCCAGTGGGATAGAGAAGGGGGATTTAAACCCCTCTCTGGCCACTTCAGCCCAAACTGGCCATGCCCCCCCAGCTTCCCTGCAGCTGAGGGCACACTCTAGTGCCCCCCCAGCTCCTGGCCTGAGCAACTGCAGGCATGTGCCTGCATTGCCTCAGTCCAGAGAGAATGATTGTCCTGTTACAAACCGGGTTAGCCTAGGCAGGTTAGACTAACCTGCAAAGCTGGAATCAATTCAGGCTCCAGCTTTTTGAATGTCTGTTCCTAGCCTTGGATCCTCACCACCTCCTCCTTTAGTTCCCTTGCCTGCTACCTGAGGGACTCCACGAGGAAGCACCACTCATATTGCAGGTATTCCCCCTCTTGACTGTCTCTGGAAGGAACCTGCAAGCCACAATCACCAAACCAGGACCTGGGTGGAAGACTCAACAGCAGGCGGTCCTACCTGGACAGGCACCTCACACATGTAAGCAGAAGAGGAGTGGTAGTGGCAGTGGCTCTGGCACTGTGACATGCTCCAGCCATCTCTTTGGGTCTTTTAAATTCACCACTAAAAATGATTCCAGGAGAAGGAGAGGTAAAAATATTCAGCTTGCAATCACCCCCTTGTTGGCTCTGGAGTTAGGATCCAGATACCTTGTTCAGGGCAGGGGGATGCACCCTTAGACTGACCATGACCTTTCCATTCGATAATAGGCAAATTTATTGATACATGGTGATAACAGACAAAAAGCAATACAAACAATCAAGAAATTCTATATATCTTCCAAATCTGAGTCAAAGTACATCTGGATGCAGGCTCCAGTCTGAGCCTTTCTTAAGTGTCAGATGTCAGCATGGCATGTCAGCATTCTGGAGGTGGGATGCCAAGGCCCACAGCCCCCTTCCAGTGGGGTGTAGGAGATAGGCTGCTGGTATGCCCTCGGTCCATGGTGGCCTTGGGGACCCCTTGCAGGAAGGAGAAACAGGAGGATTAGGGAGGGATGGAAAGGAAGAGGAGGAGGGACGAGGAGGGACCCTTTTTTATTCTCAAGTCTCTGCTTTCGTATTCTCCTTCCCTTTGATGACTCCTGATGACTCTTCATCCGTGCCTGTCTCTGGTTGGTTGTCTCTCTGTGGTCAAACATGCACATAGCCTTCCAGGCCTTCTAATTTGGTCTTTTTCCCCAAAACCAGGACTTAGTCCCCTCCCCCGCAGCTGCTCTGGCACCTTGTAGCTGGTGTCACTTATCTCGTGTACATACTTCCTTGGTTCCCATGCTGTTTTCTAGACTGCGTTCTTGTTGTGTTAGACAACCTATCTGCTTTGAAGGCTGTGATCTTGTGTTATGGCATACCCCCCTCAATTCTCAGGCTATATCCATCTGTTGGCTTTGTTGTGCTAGACAGCCTGTCTGCTTCCAAGGCTTTATGGAACTCTGTGCGTCAGACCCAAGCTCTTTAGAAATCAGTTAACCCCCCCCGCCCATCTTGAACCCTTATAATTCATACACACACACACACACACACACACACACACCCACACACACACACACACACACACACACCCACACACACACACACACACACACACACCCACACACACACACACACACACACACACCCACACACACACACACACACACACACACCCACACACACACACACACACACACACACCCACACACACACACACACACACACACACACACACTTCTATAAAGCAATTCCCCAAAAACAGACCTTTAAATACCATTTTCAAGCCAACACCCCTCTCCCCGGCTCTTTGTGACTTTCTGAACCCAAGGTCAAATTTTTTATATATATAGTGGGACTCTGAGCTCTGGCTGAACATGGTGCATCCCCACGCTTAGTACTTCCTCAGTTGATGGGGCTTCCAGCCACGAGGGAAAACTTGCTACACATGCAAATTAAAGCTTGACAGCAACCAGGTATAAAATTAGCACGTGTTTTCAAGGTGTAACTTTTAGAAATGCACCAATTCAATTGTCAGCTATTGATATAAAAAAAATTGGCTGTATCAGAAATCGGCCTGATGGCACCGATAATTTGGCCAATAAATGCCTGTGTGCAGCTGCAGCACAGCACTCAGGCAGCAAGGAACAGAGCCCGGCAGTGTGGAAAATTGCCACCGGCTGGTAGGTCTGTTGTGGTAGAAGGGAGTTGGGAGGAAAGGGGTGTGGCAGGGACAGCTCAACCCCCCAGTGGGGGCAGGGGCAGATGTCCAGCTGGGGTGGGGCATGGGATGGAGCTGCGGTTTGTCGGAGTGGCTCTCACTTCTGCTTCCACCCTGGGAGAGCACGGGGGTGGGCATGTGTCCCCAGATCTGTGCGGGCAGACTGCAGCTGCAGGCTAGAGCCAAAGCTGCACCAGACTCTTCTCACCAGGGGCTGGGCTCAGAGCAGGGACTACAGACAGGGCTGCAGCCACCGTTCCCAGAACCGCCTCTGCCATGCATCCAGCACAGCCCTGGCTCTTCCCGCTGTGCGGGCGGAGGCAGGAGTTGAACTGGGAAGAGCCAGGGCTGTGCTGGGCATGTGGTGGCACTGGGAGTAGCACTACAGTGAAATGTGGGGTGGTTGCAGCCCCCTCCATAGCCCCTATCTTGAGCCCTGCCCCCAGGAAGAAGACCCAGCACAGCCCCAGCTCCAGCCTGCAGCTGCAGCCCACCCACCCAGCACCGTGCAGATCTGGGGGCACAGCTCCCTCTCCCATGCCCTCCCGGGGTTCACGCAGTGACAGGAGCCACTCCCCCACACCCTCTCCGCAGGGGTGGATGTTGATCTATTCCCCCATGTCCCTTCTTTCCCCTTCCACCACAACAGACCTGCCAGCTGTATGCAGCTTTATCGGAAATTGGATTGATATCAGTGGATATGCCTCCTTAAAAATTGGATATCAGTATCAGCCCCAAAAATCTCTATTGGTGCACTTCTACTAATTTTATAACTGGTTAGAGTTTTTATGGCAATTATAGCTACTCTGCATGTGTAGCTGATCTCAAGGTAACTGCACAATTAACCAGTTAATTGTGTGATACCTGTAACATCTAAAGTGGGGGTCTTACACACACTGATTTGACTGTAGTGAATACTGGTAGTTGTATTGAAATCAGTCACCTAACAAAACTCACTGAGTTGCCAGAATAAAAGCTAAGAAGGAATTGGGGAAGAAAGATGAGGGTAAGAGTGATAAAAAATATGCGATGGTCTGCATAAGCAAAATGCACAGCTAAATAGTATGTTATTTTTTAAACTGTGAAAGAATGCTTAACTGTCAGAATCTTAATTTTGAGTTTTTGCTGTTTTGGGCTGAAAATTAATGTCCACGGAAAAATTTTAAGCAATCATCATTTTGGTGTTTTAACCAGCTGTCATTCTGATAAAAATGCACAAATACATCCACTAAAATCTGTCCCTTGTAAATGTATCATTCACTTGTATCTTATTTGATAACCAGATTAAATGCTTCATATACAAAGACCATGGATGAAAAGTGACAAACATAAACAATAATCAGGAGATATTTACAGTCTGTTAACAATTCACAGTACAAAATCTTTCTAACTTCCTCGTGTTAAAAAAATAATCCCTGTCTCCCAAGTGAGGTATTATGCTGGCATGGAAGGTTGACAGCAGGCATACGTGTATCACGGCTGTTTTGTCCCGCATCCTGTTATACTCAAGATGACGCATTATATTTCACATGACAGAAGCAGATTTATAATGAAGCCATATTATTTAAGATCCATCTTCAGAGAAGAAAAGCTTTTACAGGTGTCCCAGTGACCACATATAGAGCACATTGCTCTGAGTAAAGCAGTTATGCTGTAGCAAACTATTTAATGAAATTATTTTCAAGAACTTGAGGAAACTAGGAGAATATTGAAAACTACTGTAACTTGGGAAGTTGTGAATTGCTTTTGAAGTTGCTTTAAATTTACAGTTCATACACATCTCATCAAGTCAGTTGGTGCACCTGAGTGAAAATCCAATACCGAACAGAGGAATGTGATTTTTTTTGGTTCCAGTTTAGAGAGTATGTGTGCATCTACTACTTCGATTTACTAATATTAAGTTTTTAAGCTATTCCTATACTTGCATGTCCATATTATCCCAGTAGGATTTTATGCTTTTGTTTTGTTAGCATTATTTGATCATACACAAAACCTTCAAAATATGGTGAGTCAACTATATTTGTGTACGGAAATCAGGAAAATAGGTAAATTAAACACAAAAATAAATCTGAGCATTTTAACCACAACTTGGTTGTTCAAAATGTTAGAAGCCAATCAATAAGCAGGCATAATATGTAAGAAAGATACCTGGGGTGTACAAATCTATGCATTTGAAAAACTGAGCCTTCCTGCCCATTGCTGTGTGCATATTTGTTTTTGTTGAAACAGTTTTATGCAGCTCAATAATCTCATCATTGTATATAGCTAAACCATTATGCTAATTCATTTACTTTATCTACTGTAAATCAGAAACTATTCTGAAGTAGGCGCAGTAGAATTACAAACCACTGAAAGAACAAAATTAGCCCTTTAAATATCCTTCGCCAAGTTTATGAAAGTATGGTTAACTTAATCCAAAAGCAGTCACATGCTGAACTTTTCCCTTGGGAACACCTTACTTCACTGGTGCTAATAAAATTCTTGAACGGTTTTATTCTTTTCCAAAAGTCATGCCATTACGAAGATGTCAATGCCCAGAGGGAAGAGCGTACAGTTATATTTATAGAGCAGAGGTACTTGGGTAGAAATCCTTACATTTGTCTGAGATCAGACTAAGTAAAATTGTTTTCAACGACTGTTTCAAATAATTTTGGTATTTTAGTCTAATTAAGCATTTCTTTTGCTTATATTTCCTTTGATTAGTGACTATATAGCATTCATTATTCAACAACTACATCAAATATTGACTGATTATATTTACAAAATGTTATTTACAAATTTAATCAGTAAATTCTGACTTTCAGCCTTTTTTCTCACAAATTACAACATTTTCAGTTTCTTGGCAGTACAGAAGTGGAGCAGCCCAAAGGTACAGAGGTTGTGAGAGATGCGGTAAGAAAACTGAAGGTAAGGAATTAATCTTTTATGTAAATATTAAGAAAGTGTGTGTGTAATGTTTTCACAAATAAGACTTATTTATAGCTAAATAAAGATATTTGAATATATTTTCAGCATCCCAGAAGCTATTACTTCTATTAACCTTCTTTTATCAGCATGTAAAGACTTCTCTATTATATATGTATCATTTGATTCTTGATTCTTTTGCACAAAAATTTAGGAGGTTGTCCCATGGGGAAATATTGTCATGAGGTGGGTGTTGAAGTGGCAAAACCACCTCTCCTGGCTACCACCTGGCCTCCATTGTGTGCCCCCTTTGGTCTTTCAGGATTCCACATTGTTATCTTGCCTGCCATGCTTTGTTGTTATAAATTGACAGGGAGGCAGCCTCTAGAGGGCAAAGAGGGTCTTGGGTGGTGGGCCCTTGTCTCGGTTGAGGCCTTCCTGGCCCTGTTCCACTTTATTCTGGCTGAGCCCCTCAGCCTAGGTCCACTTTCTTGGGACCACAAGCTCCCAGACCCAAACTCTAGCCATAACCCTGCACCTCTGGGCTCCCTGCTTAGGCCCTCATGGCCAGTAGGCTCATTGGCCCATGGTCTCACTCTCAAAAGTCCTGGGCTTGCATCCCCAGTCTTTGCTATGCCTCACCCCTTGTGGGGCTTGGGGTATCTTGGTCCTTGGTCTCATCCTCATGAGTGCCTAGGATCTGGGATGTCCTTAGGAACCCTTCTCAGTGGCCACCTCAGCCCATAAAGCCACAATCTGGTCCTCCAGTATAAATGAAAACCTCCAAGAGTTAATCTTGCCCTGCAGAAGCTCTTGTCCAAAGAGCCCGAGGTATTTATCTGCTCCTGGTTCAGGATGCAGGGTTTCCCCCACCTCTGCTGCAGCTCTGAATGCTTTCTCTGGGTTCCCTAGCCTGGCTTCTGCCTGGAGCTCTGTCCCCTGCACCTCCTACAGCCAGACTGCTCCTCTGGCTTGGGGTCTGTGCTTATATGTCTTTTCCTGGGTCACCTGACTCTCCACATCTGCCCCAGGCCTGTCAGTCACTACTTGCACCTAGGCTGAGTAGCCATTTTGTTTTGGGGCTCTCTGCCTGCATTAGCATGTCCCCAAGATTGGGGAGGGCCAGTTAGCTCTGGACTATCCCCCTCCCCCCCACCACCATTACAAATATTAATAGTTGTAGATTAAAATACTACTTTCACTAGTTCACTTTGATCTGTGAACATGAAATGACTAATCCTGAACTTCTCCATGAAGAATTATATCTTCATAGTCTTCTGAAGCAGTGAGCTTGTCTCAACCCTTTGTCACGTAGAGAAAGAGGTTCATACAGATACAGGAGGTTCAGATTTGGAAACAGCTACAGGTCTATGGCTAACGTGTTTAGTACTAAGTCAACATTCAAGCTGGTGATGATGGAGGTTTGCAATGCTATTATGAAAGCTGTTTATATACAAGTTATGGGTATCAGGAATAAGAGATGTCTTTTGGAGAATAGTGTTTTGTACTTCTGTTCATTTGATATTAATGTTAACCACAGGGGCTATTTCTGCTTTGTGTTGGACCACAGAAGAAGGTTCATACACAGGAATATAGATAGCATTGTCAACATTCACAATATCACAGTTCTCAGAAAATCAGGCATTTACATGCTTGAACACATTTGGATTTGGTCCTTTCTCAATGATAATTTCATAAAATGGATGTAATTTTTAGGGTTGTTGATTGTAGCTGTGTTGGTCTAAGGACATAGGCAGACAAGGTTCTTTGGGTAAATGTGATATCTTTTATTTAAATTTACATTTGAATTTTATTTCAATAACAATTAAATAAAAGATATCACATTTACCCAAAGAACCTTGTCTGCCTATGCCCTTAGATCAACATAGCTACAACCAACAACCCTAAAAATTTCATCCATTTTATGAAACAATCATCAGGAATTTATTTATTATTTAAATAAATGATCATTTGGAAGGCTGGAGGCAAGATGGCACTGCCTCAAAAATCATTTAGATACTGACATAGCAGATGCTGCATATGTTATTGTAGCTGTGCCCTATGCAGAGTCTTTAAAGCTAGAGGTGATATTTTTCTGTGGAGTAGAACTTGGATACTGTTGGATTTAACAGTCTCTTCTCATAGCCAGAAATCACTCCAAAACCTGCTCACGTGGTGGGATAAGGAAGATTAGAAAAAATTAGGAAGTCGCGTGTGCTCAAACTCATGTCACATATGACACCGTAATGAGTAGCCACCTGCTTAATCATATTTTTTTCAGGTTAGCAACAGATAACAGACACTAATCCTCTGTAATCCATTGTTTTAATCTCTTGGGCATAGTGGCTACCATGTTTGGGAAATTCTGTCTCTGATGAATTGCATTGTGGTGGGTGGATGTAGCATCAATTTATCTGCCAAATTATATATTGATTTGATTGTGCTTCTCTGTGCTAGCTATTTTGGTCTAATGGAGTATCAGTTGACTGCAGTGTGCATACTGCTTTGTCTGTTATTGAACTTTGCTAAAATATTTTTGCAGGCTGCAGCTTTTCTTTTCTTTTACAATTCTGACAGAATCACAGTTTCAATAGACAACTTTATTAAGCTCAAAACCATAAATAATATGAAAAGTACATAGTCAAACCAGCCCACCCAAACAATAGATATTTCTTAAAGCACTGCAACAATATGAAAACTGAACCAATGAAAATATATAGAATAAACAAAACCAAAATACTAATTAAACCAGACAGAAGAGCAAACTGCTACATAAACTCTTAGATGACATCCATCCTAAATTGAAGATGATCTCACTCTGGCATAATCTTCCCCAGCTTTGCACTCATTGACTGTCTACCAGGCAAGCCCTACATCTTCCCCCTTTAAACCAAAACATCCTTTAAAATAATTAAAATGGCAGAGATCCCTTGTAGAGCTGTGACTCTTGCTTCATGGCATTCCCTCCTGTGGCATTCACTGCTCAAAAAGTGCTCAGAGAAGTCCCACAGGTCATCCGCAAGAGGAGTATTCTGTTGGGCGGGTGGGCAGTCTTTAAAAGTTCCCTCTGGTCCAGATGCCTTTACAGCAATTGCATCCTGGGTAGGATACATACACTGCCTTAAATAAATACATACGTATGTACATACATACATACATACACTGCCTTAAATTCACAGAAAGATGCACCCCAAAAAAACTGTATAAGTTATGTTGGAATAATACTCTAAAAGACAAAGCTAGATGTTTGTACAGATTTTTCTGGGTTCTAATTTTTTTCCTCCTTAAGCTGCTAAGTGATCCCTGATATGCCTGGTTTATTGTTGAGTCTCAGATATGCTGGATTATAAAATATTGTCCTTTTAAAATGTGTTGCTGAGAAATCAGGTAGAAAAAAATGTTTTTTTACAGTCCCTGGAATGTATTAGCTAAGGGCTGGTACTTGCATTCCTGTCCTAGGCATGGTCTGGTGCTAAAGCTTAAAGCTAAATATTTATGCATGATTTGAGCGAATGATATTACTTGCTATCCAAGACCAGGTGGTGCATGTGAAAGCAGTTAACCAATATGCATGTCATTTTCCAAATTTTCCAGATCACTGCCACAGAGTTACATAAAGATCTTCAAATGTTTTGGAGTATGTTTTCATATAATCCTGTAGCTACTCAGCATGAGCAACTGTCATTTAAGATTGCCGCCAAAACAACTTTTGGGTAGACTTGAAATGTCTCAGAACTTCCAGATAAAACTGCAGGGATAAATGAAAAGGGTCCTATATATAAACAGTTGTCTGGAGATTAAAAACCTCCCTGTCAACTATCCTTTCAGCACACTATGTTCCGAATCACAATTCCATGAAGACAAAAAATAGATTCTGATTTTATTCATGAGTAGAAAAGAGTATTGGTTTTCATTTAAGCAGCAGTAACATAATTAAAATTCAGTGGAACTACAGTAAATCACAGCCTCAGGACCCTGTTATTTGGAGTAGAGTGATGCAGGTTTACAATGTTTTGCAGCACAGGAGTTGATACTGATTAAATAATTTCTAGACTGCGGTGGTGTATTTTTTGGCCACATGAGTTTGTTTTTAATCAAAATGAACCTGAGGGCCCTTTGACACATGTAGGTAAAGGCTCAATGGGATCTAATGCACGATCCACACAATTGCATGACAAGGAGGCACGATTTTGTGGGATCATGCATTAGATCCCATGATGCCTTGCTGCCAGGACCCAGAGTCACCAGGTGATGGGTCTGAGAGTCTCCTCCGTTTCAGGACTCACAGCCACAGCTGGGCATGGTGTACCTCTGCGGCTGGGATCCTTGTCAACTGACCTGGCTCCCAGCCTCATGGGAGAGTCTGCTGCATGTGCAGATTAAAGTTCAAAAGCAACTAGCTATAACAGTTAGTACGCATTTTTCAAGGTCTAACTTTATAGCTGGTTGGACCTTTTTATCATATGACAACTGCTTTACACATGTAGCTGGTCTCAAGGAAATTGTGCAATTAACTAGTTCATTGTATGATACCTGTAATATGTAGAGAATTAGCACAAAATATTTTATCCTTTGAAGTGATAAACCCCTTCTAAGACTTGCTTAGGATTCTAATGACTGAAAGGGGGCCTTTATAATAAGTTCACTCCAGAAAAAAATAAGTGTGCTTGGACTGGTATAAACCTCAAGGTCAGTCACTGTAAAATATTACTGAGCTATCGTCACAGTAGCCTGTGTCAAAATTGAATGTTTCATAATTTATGATACTTCCTTTTATGATTCTTCCTTTGATTCCAGGAATCAGGAGGTACCAAATGACACAGCATGAAATGTTGTTTAACCAAACATTTAACCAAAAACAGCATTATACAAACTTGCATCATGCTGCTATATGAAATTTGATTTTTACCAGCAGGTGGCACTAACGTTCTACAGTAAAACAGTAATTTACTCTCAAAAACTTTTTCACAATGCCTTCTGCGGCTTGTTATTTCTTGTACTATTTTTACATGTTCTGCAATTTTCAACAATTTTACTGAGCCATTTACCATTTTGAGTGGAACATAGTTGGCTGACAATGCTAAGTGTCTGCATTTGGCTTAATAGAGATACCTAGCCAATCTTGTTTATCCAGCTAGTTTGTCCATTTAACTTGTATTGTCTTCCGATTTATTAGGACACTAGTATAGATGATGAAAACTAAAATTGTCCAAGGAATGTAGAAAGCTATGTAATGTTATCTAGTGTATGCTTATTAATACTGGTAAGATGGCTAGTATGAACACAGGCTCCTTACATTTTCAGAACTAGAACTTCCACAAAAAAAATCAAATAGTTTCTGAAAGAGAAAATCTTGCATACTTGAGATGGATCCAAGAAGTTTGCTTTTAGAACAGAATTCACCCAAAGTCTGGGTGTTCAGATGCAGTTTTCTGGTCCAGGGTGCTCAATAATAGATGTCTGCTTCAACTTCCACTTTTCTGCCTACTTTTTTTGGCATAAGGTAGGATCCCACATTAATGTGTCAGTCATTGCAAGGGTCACAGAAATGATATCAGCATTAAAAGAGAATCATATCTTTGAGCCAAGCTGTTCTAGTGCTGTTTTCAGGAGCTAACTTCTTCCAAGGTCAGGAGACTTAAGACATCTACACTCTTGACAAAAGATGGCCGAAGAAGGAATGGAGGTTCAAAATGACTGGACGTAATTATTCTCTTTTGCCCTGCCCGTAAGAAGAGGGACTTCAGAGTGGCCAGGCTCTTGCAGCAAGGAAGTCCCTTGGAGGAAACTCTGAAGATCTTGAGTACTTTGATCTCTGAGCTGTGGTCTTCTTCCTTCTTCAGCCTCCAAAGGGAGACCTGTATGAAGTAATCATGATGACCAGGAATCAGAGCTGCTCTCTGTCCCTCCTTCATCCACTTGGAAGTCTCACTTTTCTAGATCCCTTTCTCCCTTGAGAAGAGATTAGAGTAGAGAGCATCAGAGATGCCAGTCATTGGGAAGCACAGCTTCAGCAAGCTTTCTCCTTCACTCTCTCAGCCCACATTAACCAGAAGGAGCTGTCTACATCAGTCATTAATGGACCACACAGAAGATAGGTAGGCACCATTTTCACTTTGTGCTTCAAAAGCTGTAGTACTGTCCTATCTGGTAGATGTTCAGATAGGATAAAAGATATTCTTTTATCTGGTAGATGTTCAGAAGGCACCATTATCTGCTATTCAATAATCATAAGAAAAGAGTAGGACACAGATGCCTCTAGTAAAAATGGGTTTCCAGTCAAAACTGGAATGTACTGCATGGGACAAGTTAGTTACCATCTAAAAAGATCTGAAAACAAATGGGGAGCAGATGGGGACAGCAAAAGGGGTAAGTTCCTGTGCCCCACAGAAATATATTTGTCAGTCTAGGAATGATGAGTGGAGAACAGCCCTCATGCTATACCCCCAACAAGTCAAACGACCTGAAAGAAGCATTCATGATCTTCCCAACAAAATTTGCAAGGGTTAGAATGCATGTTTGGGATAAGATGGAATCATTTTGAATATATGCAAAACTTCCTTAAAAGAGGCAACACTGAGCATGCGGGTGGGGGGCAGGGAGAATCATGAGCCATGTGATGTTGCTTGGGGGAGATTATTTGCATATGCCCACCATGTACCAGCAGCAGCAGCATTAAAAAAAAACCTACTGGAATGATATTTCTTATTATATTTACCAATAAATGCAATATGTAAGAAAGCAATCTAAGAAATACATATACATAATGTGATACAGAAATTATGTAGGCATGCTATATAGAACCCAATGGTTAATGAAATAGCCAATCTTTTCCCCAGAGCAGGGTAACCAGAACCACTGTTTGGTTCTTCTGTATATACTATATTATAACTTTGTAATCTAAGATAATGAATATGTTTAACAAATGTCTTATCCTAAAATTTGCAAGATGCTTTAATTAAGTAAAATTGCAAGTGAGGTAGGAACTGCCTCTCTGACACAAGAAATATAAGACTAGAAAGGCTTTTGCATCTTTATTATCATCATTTGTATTGCAGTATTGCATAGACATCCTTATAAGGAACCAAGGTCTCAAGTCTGTTAGGTGCTCCACGTAGATATAATGAAACAATGGTCTGTAGGGTTTACTGTTCACACAACAATAGAAGAGAAGGTTTTGTGCAGCAGCTTTAATTCTTTCAAGGTTTAATTGTGGAACAGGGACGCTCCCATTGAAATCTTCCAGTTAGGCAGGCTAGAAAAAGAAGAATGTCTAGCAAAATACAGCTCAGACTGAGCTTAAATCCAAGAAATCTAACAGTCTTTACAAGGTATTCCATTTGTCAGTCTAGCCTAGGGAACTACTACATGGGATTCAGCCTCAGGAATCATTGGATGGCAGCCCTGCTGGCATTTGAAACTAAGTGATGTCTCTTTTAAGGCAGTTTTGCACATATACAAAACTATTCCATCTTAACACACACATACAGACACACCCTCTGATCCCTTCACTTTGATTCTGTTGTGTTCTAACAACTATCCAATTATTTTCTAGTCTGTTTTTCCTAGAAATTCTTAATACTTCCTAGAAACAAATTGATGCTTACTTATTTCAGGAACCCTGCTTATCTTTGTTATATAGCCCATCTGTACTAACTGTAAATGTTAAATAGGCCTCACAGAAAGTTTTGTAATCAACATAATTAAGCCTAATGTGTGAATGGGTTTTGTGTTTAACTCGGTTATGAGTGTCAGGAAAACATCTGTGATTATAACAGGAAATATAACTAGCATGTTAATCTGCATTGTAATCTGTTTGTTTGAATGTCAGTGCCTGGAAGATGATGATTGTTGACTTTGCTGCCATCTTATATTATCCCACATAGTTAAAAGTTTGGCAGCTACAACTACCATGGAAGACTTCCATTTGTGATTTTTTTTTGGTCGCAGCAAATAAATGCCAACAAAATTCTTCTGGAATATTAATGCTATTTTTGTGGCTCTTTTAAAGAAAAGGATCAGTTTTGAACAAAAAATAATTTAATAATATTCCAGCTTTCCCAAAGCAAACCTGAAGCCAGTCATTTGACATATGTATTGTGAATTGGTGACAAAAGGAGTACCACTCCTTTACAACAGCACTTATCTGCATATTGCTTGCTTGACCACCATCAAAAACTTTGCTTTTGAGGCCATTTCTGATCTCTCCCTGTATTTCTGAACTTGCTTCAAGTGGCTTTCACCTGTTCAGTCCTCATGTGGAGGTTCTCAGGTGGATGGCAGAGATGCTACGGGTGGCCCACAGTGACAGGTAGAGGAATAGCCAGAGGTCAGCTGACACCCCTGAATTTTAGCAGGAAACACTAGACTGAGATACCGTGCCCCCAAATAAAAGATAGCATTGCTATATTTGCGTGGCACTGCACCTGGGCTAATAAGCTCTGCTAAGAATATTCTGAGGACATCAATCCATCCTAACAAGCTCAGGCATCTCTGTGGCACATCTGACAAGAAGACCACGAGGAAAGCAGTTTCTGGGATTAAGCATAAATTTGGGGGAAGTTAACTGTAGAGGCAGCAAGTAGGGCTGTGAAGTTATGCAAATGAGGTGTAAAGATGGGAGTGAAATAGCCTGTGGAGTGGCAGGGGGACTGTCAAGCTATTTAGGGGGCTAGATTTGGACTCAGACTGGGACTATCCAGAGTCCAAATTAGGACAAAGGGTTAATTAGAGGCATAACAAAACAATTCTTGTTTTTTCAGTGCTTGGGGCAGGCACTGGGGAGGATTTTTTCCTGCTGGGGCTCTCCTCTCTCCATTTAAATGGCAGCTGCTGCTGTCACCACTGTAACAGTACAAGTTTGTGCTGCTGCTGCTGATGCACAGGCAGCAGTGTGAGCTCTCTGTGACACCCCCGGTGGCCACACAAATCCTGCCCCACTCCAGCTCCTCAGGATACTCTCTCTCTTTCTTTCTCGTCTGCCATGCCTTAACAGCATTATTTCAATGTTAAAGGAAAGCTGCCCCAGGGTCCCAGAGTGAGCCCTAGCCTGTTTTGAGCCAGTGGGTCCTTCCTGTACCCAGTTAGAAGCAGTCCTGCCCCTCAAGAAGTAAGTTGAAGGCCTCTCAGCCCTATCCATGCCTTGTGACACCAGTTGCTTTATGGGCTGTTTGTGACCTCCTTCCATCCCTATAGCCTATGCCTCACAGATGTTACTCCATCATTCACATACCAAGCTGTGTAGGCTTCAGCCCTCTTGGCTTTGGCTTGCTGTTTGCCCCTGCTGTGACCTAGAGCCTAGGCCTAATTGCTCTCTCCTAGCTCTTCAGTCCCAGTCTTTCCCATGATCTCTCTTGGAGAGCCCCCTTGGCCCTGTCTCACTCAGTGTCTAGCCCAGTCCTCCTGCAGTCCCTGATTCGGGCAATACTGCTTGACTCCATGAGGCCTGCTCCCCTGGAGTCCTTGACTCTTTCTGGGCTATATGCTGGGCCAGACACTCCTGTGGTCTCCTTACCATGCCTGCTAGCCACATCTGGTTCTCTAGGTTCAAGCTGGAAACTTTATAACAACTTTATGGCTGGTTGCTATCCAGCTTTAATTGACATATGTAGTAGGGCCTGCTCCTTTGGCTGGGACCCCTGTCAGCTGACTGGCCTCCCAGTCACAGGGCTACACAAGGGACAGCTGCAGACTCTGAGTCTTGGCAGACACAGGGTACTCCCATGATCTCCCAGTCCCTGGGGTGTCAGGGGCACCCTGCAGCTGAGACACCACAGCAGCTGAGGTCTCCCAGCTGTAAGGGTGCACAGAGCTCCCCTGAAGCTGAGAAATTGCAGCAGCTGCAAGTCTCCCAGCCAGAAGGGCAGGGGTACATGGGGAAACCCCACAGCTGGGAGCCCCATCAATTGAGGGGGCTTCTAGCTATGGGAGCTTGCTTCCTGCCAATGCAGGGAGAGCCCAGGATTGGACCAGCAATAAGGCATGATGAGATCTAATGCCCAATTCCTCAATCGTGTCTCCTGCCATGCAT
>NW_017729031.1:70585358-70600533 GCF_001723915.1 Gavialis gangeticus
TACATGGGGAAACCCCACAGCTGGGAGCCCCATCAATTGAGGGGGCTTCTAGCTATGGGAGCTTGCTTCCTGCCAATGCAGGGAGAGCCCAGGATTGGACCAGCAATAAGGCATGATGAGATCTAATGCCCAATTCCTCAATCGTGTCTCCTGCGCTGCATGTGTGGTGTGGTGTGGTGTGGTGTGGTGTGGTGTGGTGTGGCAAGAGGTGCCATTGTGTGGAGACTGCAGGAGACACCCATTGTGCCTTTACCTGCACAATTAGAGGGCTATAAATGACTTGGGGTCACATAGGAAGTCTGCATGATAGCAGGAAATGAAACCTTGGTTTTCTGGGTCAGAGGCAACTACCTTAATTACTGAACCATTTTTCCTTTAAAATATGAGATTATTGAATTCTGTAATTTTGGTACGGCATTTGATTTCTCATACTCACTGGTATTTCTTAGCTGATTTTAAGACATCTGGTCTTGTGCTCATGTACACCTTTTACTGATTAACTAATTTGTTAATATTTCATGCAGGAACACTTCATAAGCAAGTTTTAATAATCCCAAACAAGGATGAAAACTTCCAAAATACTTAAATCTGAAATATGTGTATTTATACAATAGGCTTTAATTTAAAAAAAAACAGAGAAAATTGGTTTAATTAGATGTTCAGTTTTCCCCCCTTAAAAAGCTTAAAAATAATAAAGAACAAGCTAAATGTAAATTTAAAATAAAAAAGGAAAGTTACAAGTATCTATGTGTTTAACTTAATTTTTACTCAGCCATTTCAAATAAACAGTTAAATAAGATCTGACTCTTCACACTGGGTTCTGTCCATGATATTGGGCCAAATTCTTATGTTTTGCCTAAGTAAAAGCCTACACAAAAACTAAATAGGAGCCTGAGAATTTGGCTATCATCTCCATTCCCAAGCCATGCTGTGATTCAGTATAAGTTTATGTTCTAACCTTGCCAATCTCAGATTCAAAGATAAAGTCCCCAGTTGTTTCTTTCCACTTTCTATTCTGATGCCATTTGAAGCTACAAATATTTACCCTCTTAAATACTATTTGAATTAAAGGACTACAAAAGTGGAAAATAACCTTGAAAGTACTTGCTGAAGGTAGAAAAGAAAATCTATAAGCATCTTTCAGCCACAAGGCCTTTTCCAAGTTCATTGTATAAAAGGAAGTACAGGAAACCCTTACTATTAGCGGGTTCAGGAGTCACGGTTTCAAATATTCATGAATGCCAAACCCACTTCTTAAGATACACTTAAAGGAGCTCCTTGGGAGCTCCGCGCTTGCCAGCACTGGGCTTCCACCACCAGGGTCCTGCTACTGCCACTGGGCACCCACCACCGAGCTCCTGCAGTTGCCAGAGCAGCCGGGGCACTGCGTTCATAAATGCAGACTGCATTCGTGAACGCAGTGCCTTATTTGCAGATTTCACCATTCACGGGGGATATGAGAACATATACCCCATGAATGGTGAGGGTCACCTGTAAAAAGATCTCCATATATAAAGGTCAGAAAAATAAAGGGATAGGTATCCAGATAAGAATCTGGGGACCTGATGCTCAAGATTACTGTTTGGTGGTTTGTACACTTTGGTGGTAGGTAGGACTGGGGGAATTACAGAGTATAAAACCAGAAGGATCATTTGTGATCACCTGGTCTGACTTGTGTAGCACAGACCATGTTGCCTGACTTCATTTTAGAATGTATGTTTTAATGAAAAAATAAATTAGAAAAAAATCCCATGCTGATGAATCCTGTACAACTGGAGCAACCTTTATAAGCCGCAGGCCAGAACACCCAGGCCCCACTCCAGTGTGGATTCAGTGGTTTCATTGGCATTGGGATTTGCCTGTACCTGCACTGGGGCTAGGCAACTCTGCTTTTTCCAGCCCTCCCCCTGCCCAGGTCTCCAGCTGGGATGCAAAAATAGCTTCTAGCTAGTGGAGAACTGAGCCATAGTCAGGCAGCCAAGACCTGTACCTGTACCACCTCTTCTCCCCCTCCTTGGATACAATATGGGTGCAGTGGAGAACAGATCCAGGCCAGGAGATCGGAAACTGCATTGGCACTGCCACTGCTTCTTCCAGCCTCCCACACCCCAACTGCAGCGTAGATGCAGCTGGAAACTTCCAAGCCCTGGCTCAGTTTCCTACCACATGGAAGCTGCTCACATACTGCAGTAAGGAGGTATGAGAGCAGGAAAAAGCAGTGGCCATGTGAGTGCAGCTTCCAGCTGCTCATCCCTAGCAACCTCACTGCCCAGCTCCAGTAGGCCCTACTACATATGCCAAGTCATCTAGCTCTGTGGGCCAGATCCAGTGGCTCCCTGGGCTGCTTGTTACCAACTAGTGCTCTATCACCCTTGGAAAGTTATTCCAACAGTAGATTACCTGCATTCTAGTGTGCAATTTTGATATATATTTTTGTCTGCTGTATGCAAGAGCCCAAGTTTGGGTGGGGGGGAGGGTTTCTCCCCAGTGTTCCCCATATAAACTGTGATGTATATGGGAAACACTGATAACCTAAACAGATTTGAGATCCTGGAGTCTGTCACTATAGGGCATGTTCTGCAGTCCCTTAATGACTCTCATGGCTTTTCTCCGAATCCTGTCCAATAATATTCTTCTTGAACTGGGAACACCACAGTTGGACACAGTAATCTACTATTAGTTGCACCGATAGTAATATTACCTTCCAACTCAAGATTTTCAATGATATATCTCCCTACTCCTGGGGAGAGATGGCATTCACCCCACATGGAAAAGTAAGTCCCTTTTCTCAGCCAAGATGACTGATCTCTTAGATAGGGCTTTAAATTAAGATTGCAGGGGGATGGAGAAACGCTAACTGGAGCCTACCTGGGAACCAATATACATGAAAGCTCCATCAACAATGAAACCGAGACACTCCTACAGGAGCTGAGAAAACAGCTCCCCTTCAATGCAACAGGTGGCCAGTGACCTCAGTAGAAGGACTTAGGTGCCTGTATACAATGCCAGAAGCATGGGGAACAACCAGGAGGAACTAGGCCTCCTGCTTTCCACTGGGCACTGTGATCTAGTAGGGATCACAGAGACCTGGTGGAACTCCTCTCATGAGTTGAGCATAGCCATAAAGGGCTATGTCCTTCACAGAAGGGATCAGGTAGGCAAGAGAGATGGGAGTGTTGCCCTCTATGTGAAGGAACAGTACATCTCCCTACAGGTCAATGTTCGCCCCAAAAAAGAACCACTTGAAACCCTCTGGGTCAAGCTCCAGGGTAAGTGTGGTGAGACAGACCTGACTGTAGGTGTATACTACAGGCCGCCTAACCAAGGGGAGGAACTTGATCTAGTGTTCACCTGTGAACTAACAGAGGCTGTGCGTGTACAGGATATGGTTTTCATGGGTGACTTCAACTACCCAGACATCTCCTGGGAGGAGTGCTCGACCAACTCCGATCGATCACGATTCTTCCTGACCAGCACTGAAGAGCTTTTTTGGACTCAGGAGGTGCACAGGCCAACTAGAGGCAATGCAGTTCTTGACCTGATCCTGGCCAAAGGGGATGACCTGGTGACCAACTTAAGCATAGAGGGCAGCCTAGGCGATAGTGACCATGAAATCATTGTGTTCACGGTCTGTCGCAAGACTGATGAAACAGATACAAAGCTCAAAGACTTAGACTTCAAAAATGCAAATTTTAATAAGCTCAGGTCACTATTAAAGAATGCCCTGAGAGACCCAGGACCACAGGTAAAGGGCGCATGAGAAGAATGTTCATTCCTTAAGGATACAACCCTTACGGCTCAGAAAATCCATTTCCTTCTGGATAAAAAGTAGAAGAAGGGTCAAAAAACCCTCTTGGCTAAGCAGGGAAGTTGCAGCCCTCCTACAGAAAAAGAAAGAGGTGTACAAACAACGGAAGCTTGGGACGGTCTCTAAGGAAGACTATTTGACAATGGCCTGCATTTGTAGGAAACAGATTAGGCAAGCTAAGGCAGAAACTGAACTAAAACTAGCTACAAGAATCAAGGACAACAAGAAGTCCTTCTTTAGCTACATAGGGAGTAAAAGGAAAACTCATGGGAGTGTGGGGCCACTGCTCAATGCCTCAGGATACCTGGTCACTACCACTCAGGAAAAAATGGAACTCCTAAATGACTACATTGCCTCGGTCTTTCACAAGACTAAGGGAAACAACATGCCAGGTAGGGCACAGAACGAACAGGGTGGGATTGACACCATTCCCAGCATTGCCGTAGTACTGGTGTATGATCAATTAAAGAAATTAGACATATATAAATCAGCAGGACCAGATGAACTCCACCCAAGAGTGCTGCAAGAAGTGGCCAAAGTAATCGCAGAGCCCCTGGCAAAAGTCTTTCAAAAATCATGGGCCTCTGGAGAAATCCCAGGGAACTGAAAGAGGGCCAATGTTCTGTGCATCTTCAAGAAGAGGAGTGTGAAGACCTGGGAAACTACAGGCCAATTATCTTAACTTCTATTCCAGGGAAAATCCTAGAAACATTCATCAAAGAGGCTGTATGTGACAAACTTGCAGAAAGCATGATACTGAATGACAGCCAGCGTGGCTTTGTCGCAGGCAGGTCTTGTCTGGGCAGCCTCATTTCTTTCTATGATCAGGTGACTCATCACCTGGATGAGAGAAAAGCAGTTGACATCATATACTTCATCTTCCAGAAAGTCTTTGACCTGGTATCCCACAAGGTACTAATCAGAAAACTGGAAGATATTGGGCTCAACTGCAGGACCATCACATGGGTGCAAAACTGGTTGCAGGTTAGGATACAGAGTGTCCAAATGAATGGATCAGTGTCATCCTGGCAAGATGTGGGCAGTGGCATACCCCAGAGATCAGTACTTGGCCCAGTGCTGTTCAATATCTTCATCAATGACATGGATGAGGGGGTGAAAACCCCATTAGCCAAGTTTGCAGACGACACCAAGATATGGAGTTGGGCGCTGACCCCACACCTGCAGATAGGCTGCAAATACACGCAGACCTAGACAGGCTGGCATGTTGGGCAGAACAGAACCAGATGAGGTTCAAAGAGAAATGCAGAGTGCTGCACCTGGGAAGAAAGAACCCCCAGCACACTTACAGGCTGGGCATCACTAACTTGACCAGCACTACAAATGAAAGGGATCTGGGAGTAACAATAGACCCCAGCATTAATATGAGCTGGCAATTAGCCGCTAGGGCCAATAAAACTCTGGCATGCATCAATCAATGCATCTCCAGTAAATCCAAAGTGATTCTCCCACTTTACTCAACACTGGTGCAGTGACAGCTGGAATATTGCATCCTGTTCTGGGTGCACTTCAACAAGGACATGCTAAAACTCAAGAGGGTCCAGAGAAGAGCTACCCGTATGATCAGGGACCTGCATGGCAAACTATACGAGGAGAGGCTGAGGGATCTCGGACTCTTCAGCTGAAAGAAAAGAAGGCTGAGAGGGGACCTGATTGCAGCTTACCGCTATATCAGAGGCATACATCAGGAGCTTGATGATCAACTGTTCACCAGGGCGCTCTGGGGAAAAACTAGAAACAATG
Organism: Gavialis gangeticus; assembly: GCF_001723915.1. NCBI lineage: Eukaryota > Metazoa > Chordata > Crocodylia > Gavialidae > Gavialis > Gavialis gangeticus. The sequence goes on from NW_017729031.1 coordinate 70,590,928, forward strand.
GCCACAAACTCCTGGAAGATAGTTTCAGGCTGAACATTAGGAAAAACTTCTTTACAACTAGGGTGTTCAGACTATGGAACAAGTTACCCCCAGAGGTGGTGCAATTATCTACCCTAGAGGTCTTCAAGAGAAGACTGGACGGTCACCTGGCTGGGGTTATCTGACCCTAGATGTCTTTCCTGCTCATGCAGAGGGTTGGACCCGATGATCCTTTGGGGTGCCTTCCAGCCCTATAATTCTATGATTCTAAGCTTCTGTTTACCCATTTGGCCATGACCATGGGAGATCATGATCCCCAAGCCCTTTTCCTTATCCCTGCTTCCTAGCACAAAGTCTCTCTTTCCATAAGTATCGGCTGCATTTTTGTTCTTTAGCCTTTACATTTAGCCATATTAGCATGCAGATTGTTTCCTTGCATTCAGCAAACCAAGCAATCCATAATGTACTGTCTCACTGACCTGACCCCTTCATTATTTGCCATTCATTCTGTCTGTTTCACCTGCAAATTTCTAAGAGTTTTCTGCCCAGGTCACTGTTAAAATGTTAAATAGGGCCAAGAACCAATCCCTGCTGGACTCATTTAGGAAAAAAATCTACATGAAGATGACTCCCTGTCTAAAATAACTTTTAAAAAAAACTGTCAAATTAACCTGTTTCTTCTAGACTGTGAATTAATAGGAAATTTCATAGCCTAGTTTTCTACTGCTTTTTTTCCTTATGTAGTCATTTGTTCTAATGCAAATTAAATGGAAAATGCCAAATTAAAGCAACTTCATTCTAAGCTCACCTTATATGAGTGTCAGTGCCAAAAGAAGGAAAAAAGAACTAGAACATGCTCAACCTTTAAATGAGTGTGTTGCCAAAGTAGAGAGAGAGGTTGGAAAGAAACAGGTTAGAAGGAAAATAAATTATTCTATGGGAGGACTTTTGAAACAATCACTATGAACTGGAATGGCTATGAGAGATGGGAAAGAAAACAAAATGAGTTTGTACAGTCATTTCATGAAAAATTGCTAAATACATGATAACATATCTCAAGGTGTTGATGGCTGAATAGAAAAAAATCCCATAAACTTCAAAAGTCACGTGAAGCAAAATACCACTTTAAAAAGAATTCTATCTAAATAGATCTTTGTAAGCACAGCATATACCCTGTGGTCTTTCAGCTCACTGCTGCCAGGATGCCTATAGCCAGCTTTCTTGCAAAACTTCTGGAAGGTAATTTACTTCTTTGTTCCTTGACTGAATGACTAAGAGGTTCCTTATTTTATTTCAACTTCTTCTGAGGCTAGAAGTATGTTTTCTTCTCTCAAGGCATCTGGCACTGACTTTTCACAAAGCTCATCCTATTGGTCATAAACAGGGATGACCTTTATTGGGGGGAATAAAGGTGAGGACATAAAATGAAAAGTGGTTAAAATTGTGACATAGTGACAATCTAATGGTTTGTTGGATTCCCTCTAGTCCTATAGTCATTGAATTTAATTGTATTTCAATGGCAGCATGTTTAGGGATGAACTTTTCGAAAGTACAAATGGCAGTTCAGAGCCTAACTCCCATTGACTTTCACAGAGAGTTCATCTGTGTGCTGCATGTATCTGTAAAGATGTCACTGAAGGCTTTTATATATTTGATCAGGAAAAGTGCTGATACCAAAATGAGGAGCAATTCTTTATACTTCTTTTTAATTTTGAATGGGAAAAGGGGTAGGACAGGGAGAATTAGTTAAAAGAAGTAAATGAGGAGTAATTCTTTATACTTCTTTTAACTAATTCTCCCTGTCCTACCCCTTTCCCCATTCAAAATTAAAAATCATCTCATAGCCAATATGCAATCTACAGTAACAAATCATAAAACTCTACTCATCTGTCATGCTGTGAACTGGAGTTATAAAAAGGCAGGACAGATGTAGCAGATATTGTAGAGAACATAAAAAGATAGAAAACACACAAAACAGGTAATCTGTCTAGGTTTAAAACTTGCTTAGTAGGCCTGTGTGAATAGGGAAGAAATCAATTCGGATTCGGCCAATTTGGAGGATAGTGATTCGATTCAGTGATTCGAATTGCTGTTCCCATTTGATTCGGCCAAACTGAATCAGAGATTTGGCACTGATTCAGCAGTGAGTCAGAGATTCGGATTGGTCAGGGGGAAGGCCTTATATAGAGTATTCTGGACAGTGTGGAGCTCCACGTTTTAAAGAGAACATAAAGAAGTGTATTTTTAAATATATTTTAAACGAAGGTTGCTACAAGAACTTTTGTAGTATTTATATCCAACACATTCCTGAGCTTTTGGTATTGTTACTGAAAGGGTACATTTTGGAGAGGAGAGGCAACAAATCTAAACTGAGCATTTAAAAGGAAACGGGGAATAATGGAGAGAAAGAAAACTACCAATATGTAATTAGCAGTGCTCTTTTAAACTAGAGAATTGTAAAATAATGCAGTTGCTTCTCTGCTCTCCTTTTTATAGTTTGCAAGACATATCAAGAAATCTGAAGGCCAGAAAACCCCAAAAGTTGAGTTACAAATCTCAATTTATGGTGTAAAAATTCTAGATCCAAAAACAAAGGTAAGAAAGTGGGGGAGGGTTGGAACTATTTACTATATCAGTAGTTAATTCAAAATTGTTCTTGTTATTCCATTTTATAAGCCTTTCTTCTGATACTTCCTTGAAAGACTCCCTTATTGATGAGACTATTTCAGAAGTGCCTTTGCTACTTACTATCAAAAAGTCATCTTCTACTAATATTTTCATAAGATATGTGCCTCTGAGGCACACAAGATACCATAAAACAGTGGTTCTCAACCCTTTTAGGCTCAAGGAATGCCTCTTTATAATCAAGGCTTTAACTTGTTTTTGACTATAGAAACAGAGTAAATCGGCTATTGCAAAGAGCTCAGAAACACCACACCAAATCAGCTTGCTTTTGTATCATGGATTTCTATTTAAAATCTCTGGGTATAGGTGGCATAATCATGTGTTTTGCTCACTTAAGAATTGTGGTAATCCTTCAAAGCATCTCATGGCATCCCAAGATGCCATGGCACTACAGTTGAGAATCACTGCCATGTATTTTTTTTATACAGAATATAAAATAGATTATCAAATGTAAGATTACCCTTTGATTGACTTTCCTGACAGTGATATTGAATGGCCAGAGTGTTCTCAACCCCTTAGTTCCTGTTCCTAACTTTCTGTTGGACATCCTAGCTATACTATAGGCTTTGGTATCTATCTATTGTAGCAATTTAGCTGAGCAGTCCTGTTTTCTTCTATTCATTCAGTCTTGTACATTGTGTCCTATCCTGGTTTCTAGTGTATTTTGACATACAAATACAAACCAAAGCAGAGCACCTTTCTTCAAGTAGCGAAATAAATGTCTATCCACTGAACCTAAAAGTAATGTAGAGTGATTAATTCAACAATGGTTTACCATTACACATTACATCATTTAGATCATCATTAAGTTGTTGATATTAATCAACACTAACCAATGCTGCTCTTTTAACTCTAAATTAACTATTACAATTCATGTCATTTTACAAAGACGTTTCTACTTGCAAACTTTTTTGTTTTAAATCCATTTCAGGCAGTGGTTTCATAGTCCATTAGCAAAGAGCAAGCACTACATTGTCTCTATTGTAGCTTCATGGGGGTACAAAAGCCTTCCCCTGATGCGAATAATTTAAAAACAACAGTTTTAAATGCCAAAAATGTTAATACCTTTGTAGCTCTTCCTGCAAGAAATTAACAGAAAACTGTAGGGCAGAAGTTCCTTGGTGAATAGAAACATATTCAACTCTTGGAAATGTTGTACAACAAGCTTTAATAGAAATCAACTGAGAGTAATATCTTTTCTCCTTTTTTTTCTTAAAGCTACTTAACAAAATGTAACTTCACTTGGGAACTCCTTTACAAGTCAGCAAAGCAGAGTTTTTTAAATGTTGCAATATTATAACACTGAGGAACTCATTTCCTCTTAGGGTTTCTGTAAATAGGCAGCTTAATCCAAAGCAAATAAGGTATCCATCTGCTTTAGGAAATTACTTGAATTCCATATTGTTTTCTGATGTTATAACTATTTTCTTCTATTATTTTCTTCTCTTATTTCTGTTGAACAGAAGTATTTTCACTGTTGGGAACAATTCATTTTAATTTTGTTACTGAATGAAGTGAGAATGATATCTGAAGGAATAGATATTTTACCTGAATAGGTTTGCATATTATTGGTGTTCTTATTGATTGTGGTAGAATGTAAGAGACCTAGTAATGGGTCAGGTCTCTACTGTGCTAAACTTTGCACAGACATAGAAATGGGGTGCCTACCCAAATCATAGAACAGCTAATTTAGTGCTTTAAAAATCTCAAGAATCTAATCCTTACAATGACCCTGTTGAGTTATACGATGACAGGATCATTATCTTCACTTTAAAAATAGAGAGACTGGAAGCAGATAGGATCCAATTCATTCAAATACTTTAACTCCCACAAAAAGCCTCCATAGCTTCAGGGAGACATTGACTATCGTACAGAACTGATCTGAAAATAATTTGATCAGACACACCCAACAACAACAACAAACCAATATTATAATACTGAAGTTACTGGTGCCTAGTCCCTCATTAAGCATAGAATAACTTTCTCAGGGCAGTCTGAGAAAGAACCATTTGTAGAACATAGAAAATCCTGCCTTGTCCCCTCAAAATTTCCTTTTCCTGGTGCTGCTCCCTCTGGTTTTTTTCTGACCAAATATTGAAGAATGTGTTTTCTTACCGTGCAATATGTTGTTCTTATTAATAGATAGATAGATAGATAGATAGATAGATAGATAGATCGCATGATGTTTCATTTTAATCATGGAAAAATGTAGATTTGGGGTTACTTGTTTTTAACCGAAAATTGGGGATTTTTTTAAATCGGATAAAACCAGGATCCCTGGTCATCTGCCATCACTGAGAACTGTCTAGTTCCTTCCTCTTTCAAACCCCGCTTCAGATAGCTGAAGCTGCTATTAAATCCCCTCTCAGTCTTCTCTTCACTAGACTAAATGAGCCTCATTCCCCAAGTCTTTCCTCATTAGTCATGTTCCCCAGACCCATCACCATTTTTGTTCCCCTCCACTGGACTTTCTCCAATTTGTCCACATCCGTTCTGTACTGGGGGACCCAAAACTAAACACAGTACTCCAGGTGTGGCCTCACCAGTGCTGAATAGAGGGGAATAGTTACTTCCTTTGACGTACTGGCAACACACCTACCAATGCAGTCCAGGATGCCATTACCCTTCTCGGCAACAAGGGCACACTGCCGGCTCATATTTAGCTTACTGTGCACTGTAACCCCCTGGTCCTTTTCTGCAGAGCTGCTGCCCAGCCAGTCAGTCCCCAACCTGTACTGGTACACGAGATTGTTCCTTCCTAAGTGCAGGTCTTTGCACTTGTCCTTGTTGAGTACAGCTTTCCCATGTAACCAGCCAAATAAAATACAATATGAGACTTGCCAAGGAAAAAAAAAATACTAAAATTGCAAATATTTTCTTTATTTCTGTAATTTTTCCAGGCCCCTTAAAAATATTATCCTTGCCACTTTGAGGAGTGATAGTATCTTTTTTGTTCTTTAATAGAAGAACAATTTCATTATGTCTTTGGTTCAAATAAGGGCACTGAACATTCCTAAATCAGCATTGTATTGCATTATTTAAATGGAATGTATGACTTTTGTGATTATCTAAACTACTTCCCTCCTACCTGCAATGTGATTGGACTGCATGGTTGTTAAGTATTAGTATTTCCACTTCAGAAATAGGGAAACCAGGAGAGGTTGAGGCATGTTCAATAAAGATGCTTTAATTCTTATTAAGGTCAATGCAAGTTGGAAATCCTAAGCAGCTTGGAAGGCGATGCTGAGCATCTCACAGAGTCACACCAGGGTATGGCTTGCTCAGAAGCTCGCGCCAACAGCAGAACCAAGATTAGAACACCAGAATGGCTGGAGAAAAAAAGCACTTATTTTAAATGACTTGTTTAAACTAAATAAAATTGGGATCATTTGTTAAATGGAAAAACTTTGTAAGGTTCTTTACTACGTAAAGAATTTAACTGAATTTTTGGAGTCCAGTTGGGATAGATGCATGCCTCCACATAGTGAGATAATCCCTGCCGTAAGAACCAGATTTAACCCTGACACTGCAATCCTTCTGCCCTTTTATATGTAAGAAAATGTGCATCTTGCATCCATTTGCAAATTGATTCCAAGTTTACATAGTAGCTTATAGAAATGATCCTTCTGTTTCTATTTGCAGGAAGTCCAGCACAACTGCCAGCTCCACCGGATATCATTTTGTGCTGATGATAAAACTGACAAAAGGATATTTACTTTCATATGCAAAGATTCTGAGTCAAATAAGCACTTGTGTTATGTATTTGACAGTGAAAAGTGTGTAAGTATGCCAGACATTTTAGGGGGATTTTGGTATCGTACATAGGAGATTGCACTGTTTCGAAATCAGGACTAGGAAAAAGAGAAATCGGTCAAATGGAAGGTTCCTTGACTGGGGTCAGTTTGATATAATTTTGCATGTCTGTATGTGGTCTTTAACATTGTACTAGTGGTTACCAGATATATGTTTGTTGGATATTTTATTTTTAAACTAAAAGCTATTTTTTTTCTTGGTAGCAAATCTTCTCCCCAGTAACCAGTCTGACTAGCTGGGCCAAGTACCAGGATGATACACTGGAAAGGTGGAGACAAAATCCATCTGTGACTGTGAAATGTTTCTAGAGCTGCTACTAAAGAGCAGTTACTGAGGAGGGCATGTACAAACATTTACTTAGAGTGATTTCAAATGGGAAGCAGCATCTGAAGCTCAGGAACACACAACAACTGTTACACTTTAAACTTCACATCATCCTATAGTGACACCTAAATTGCCCCAGCTTTAACCCTCAAGAAAGCAGGGTTAAAGTTGGAGTGCCTCTGCAATATTCATAGCCATAAAAGCTGCTGCACACATAACTGTTACAGTATATTAGCTGCTGTAGGGTTAGGAGTAACAGCTCCTCTTCCCTTTTTTTAAACTAAGTCTACATTTGTCCATGCCCTGAAGTAACCTTATAGACTGTTCCTTGTAGGATCTTTGTACCAGGGATCCTGACCCTGGCCCTACTCCTGGCTCACCAGTGCCCTGACACACCACCAGAGGAATCGCTTCACCTGCCACTGAAACATTGCCACTTCTGAGTAGAACATGTCAGCTGTTCAAAGCTGTACAGCTACACTAAACAATAGTTTAGGACAGGAAATGAAGAATAACATATCCAGTTGAAAAATGAGGAGATTACATAGGCAGAAAATAATTACCTAAAGGAATTTAACCAGGGCATTGGAGCTAATGCAACTAGTCTTGTGAAGTAAAAAGGGACAGCTGGTATTCCCGAGTCCAGAACCTATTTTATCCTTTAGTGAATAATTTAACTATAGAACAAATATGTTTTACTTGGGATGACTCTGTAAAATTACTCCTAAACTTTATAAACAAGAATTGCATTTTTGTATAGCACTTATGTAGCATTTGTTTTACTGCATATTTAGCAAATTTGGGATCTTGTCATGCCACTGTGATGCTACAGTGCCAATACCAGTAACTTTGTGTATATTCACTATGTACATGTCTGTTCACTTTCCTCTTCTTCTTGTTTCTATCTTGTCTGTCTCTTTTTTCTCTTTCTGTCTTCCTTTTTTTTTTTTAGGCAGCAATAAGCACAGAACCCCTCCTGATCTCAGGTGCGTTTCCTCTCCACCAGACTCTCTGAATGCTGGTATCATTCCAATCCCAGTCAATAGAGATCTCCCTCTTACACTTCTATCTGCTTCTGTGATCCAGTAGCATATTTAGTTCCACTTTCCAGTCTCTTGGTTCCTTCAGCTTCCGAAGAATCGCACTAGAATTGTCACTTTTGCTTCATCTGCAAACACACTTCCTGACTACTATGCCCATTCCCAAAACTGTGTAGTCTCTAATCACAGTTTATCATTTAAAACAATCCAGTGCAGCTGTTTAATAATGATATGTTAGCTATATTAGCATGCAACAAATACAATGAACAAATACAATCTACATCAACCATTAGGTTTAACTAAAAGTTATCAAAGGGTAAGTATCTCCCAACTTTGAAAATTAAAATCTCAGCCTCGCCTTGACTTTTGGTCCATAGATGATTTTCTTCAGTTTGGTTTCCAATGGTAAATAAAACCAATGGTCTGACTGAATTGATATAATCTCTTGCAGTATTTTTATTTTAAAAGTCAATATTTTGCAACAGACACAGCCTCATACCTACCTGTTGTAGGAGGTGTGTCTTCATGTCTTCCCAGGCAAAGGAGAAACTAAATTTGGGTTTCCAACACCTGTGTAAATGCACTAACCACTAGACTTTTGCATCAGTTCCTCCCCTAGCAGTTCTCTGAATCTAGCCCATAACTTCCTTTGCTCTACTTCTAAGTGACCAAAACAAAACCCTTGGGGGATTTAATTGAGTGTGTTTTGTTTATCATGAAGTGAAATTATTCAGTTTTTTATGTCATCAAGAAAAATAAAAGATCAGATTGGCTTGAACCAAACTTAACTAATTTTTATACCATTTTTGTAGTACAGCTGCTGAGCTGAGAAACCAAATACAAGGGGAATACTTATATGCAAATGCTGATTGTTTAGTAGTGACCAGTAGGCCTGTGCAAATAAGAAAGTATTCAATTCGGATACAGATTTAGCTGATTCGGAGGACAGTGATTTGATCTGTTCATTCAAATCACAGTCTCCATTCAATTCGGCTGAATCTGAATTGGAGATTCAGCACTGATTCAGAGATTTAGATGGGCCAGGAAGAGGCAGGCACAGCCAGGCAGCCGCAGGTTCTCCTGCGGCTCCTCTGGCTGTGTCTGCCTCTCCCCAGGGGGGGAAGCTGCAGGAGATGCCCCCGTGGCTGCCCTGCCCAGCCCCAGCCCCCACCCAACCCCAGCATCCCAGCAAAGAAAAAGCAAAAGCCATGCACTCACTGGCTGCAGCAGGGGGTTCTAGGGTCTCCTGGCAGAGCCCCCCCCATGCAGTCCCACCCAGCCTGAACCCTGATGGCTGCCCAGCCCGGTCCCAGCCTCTTGGCTATTAAAAAAAAAAAAAGCCTCTCACTCACCGGCTCTGGCAGCAGTGATCAGGGCCTCTAGGCACTCATGGAAGAGCCCCCTCCCCTCCGCGCAGCGGGGAACAGTAGGAATCATCCTTCCCACTTGCCACTCATGCAGCAGCTGCCCCATGGTGCGGGTGCAGTGCAGTTTGGCAGGGTGCTGCACTCTGTCTGGGAGCTGGGGAGGCTCCATGTGTCAGCTGGAGCCCAGCAGCATGCAGCCCCGGCGGGCCCAGCTCCCAGACAGTGCGCAGAACCCTTCCAAGCCGCACTGCACCGTGCCATTGGAGGGCTCCCACATGGGTGCCAAGCAGGGGGTCATCCCTGCTGCCTCCTACTGCCCCACACTGCACGGGGGGCTCTGCCACAAGTCCTCAGGTACTGTGGGGGCTCTGGGGCCTCCTGACAGAGCCCCTCCACAC
>NW_017729031.1:70605533-70615714 GCF_001723915.1 Gavialis gangeticus
ACACAACCCCATCTCACAGCAATTCATCCCACACTTCCTAGAGCCCGCCCTGATGGCTGCCCCGCCCAGCCCCAGCATCCCAGCAATTTAAAAAAACAAACAAAAACTCACTGGCTCTGGCAGTGGTGAACAGGGCCTCTGAGGGCTCATGGTAGAGCCCTTCCCCCCCCCTCGCCCCTGTGCAGTGCAGTGCAGTGCAGGGCTGGGTTTTTTTCTATTTTTAAGGGCCAGGCAGGACAGCCATGGGAGCTTCTCCTGTGGCTTCCCCTGCCCAAGGAGAGGGGGCCACAGCCAGAGGAGCCATGGGAGAACCTGCAGTCGCCTGGCTGTTCCTGCTTCTCCCCCACCAGTCTGAATCCCTGAATCTCTCCGAATCTTTTCCAAATCGATTCAGAGGCTTTGGATTTGATTTGGACCCTTTAATGGGTCTCCTGATTCAATTCAGATTCGGAGATTTGTCCACCGAATGAAGCCAAATCTCCTCTGAATCAAATCGGCTACTGAAGCTTCACACAGCCCTAGTGACCAGTATAATTCACCACGTTTCCTAAAGCTTTAGCTCAGTGGTTCTCAACCTTTTTAGACACAAAGCACCCATCATTAGACTCATGTCATCTCTTGAAAAATGCCAGCTCTTAGCTTTCACTTGTTTCTTGACCACCAAAAATAAACAGCAAGAACTCTCTCTTCCATTTAAAAAGAATTCAGATAAGACCGTAACAGGTCAGAATGTTTTGTTCACTATGAATTTATCTTGTGAATCATGTGTAGGTGTTTCCACACCTAACAGTGTTAATATTATACAGCCCCCACATGTCATCTTTAAAAGGACCCGGTTGAGAATCACAGCTTTAAATATTTAAAGAATATATTGGATTGGATGATTTCTTTGACAATAGTTATCCTAAGTAAAACTATTTTTAATTAGGATGGAAATAAAATCATGTATTTAGTTCTCAAACTTGAAAGAGAAACTAAAGTATCACTTTATTTGCCTGTATGAAAATACATACACTGATTTTTATGATCTGACATTTGTGACCTACAGTATTTAGGCATAGGCATACTGTTATGAAGGCATATGTTCTGTTATACGCCAGTTGAGGGCCTAAATTATTTTATATGAAAAGGCTTTTGAAACCTAATTGCATAAGTGATGAAAAATAACCGATCATTCCATAATGTTAAAATTATTCATTTAATTAGAGAAAGAATTAGCCAACAGTCACTTGAGGACTTAAATGTTATAGAAATGCAGCATGCCATATCCATACATGCTGCTTAAAAACTTAAAAGTAGTATGATTTACATTGGAAACTTGGTAATTAAATTCTGCCTACTGTAGTCTCCCCTATATACTTGCATAAATTATTCTTCAGTTACCTTCCTTGGAAATATTACATATGTTTTCTCCTGCAAAATGGCTGCCATGCTTCTTTTCAGAGTTGACTTTTATTTGAATGGTGGGTGAAGTAATCCCTGTGTCCACTATACAATATGTAGAATGCTTTGTGACCCTTTTAAATGAAAGATATATAGAATATTCTTAATGTGATAATTTAATATTTTATTCTGTCTAAAGGCTGAAGAAATAACTTTAACAATTGGTCAAGCATTTGACCTGGCTTACAGGAAATTTCTGGAATCTGGTGGAAAAGATGTTGAAACAAGAAAACAGATTGCAGGGTTACAGAAAAGAGTAAGTTATTCTCTCTCTCTCTCTTTTTGTATAAAAGCTTATATTGTAATACTACACCAAAGACTATTAGTAAGAAACTCAAACTAAAACTAAGATCCTGTGAAGAAACAGTGTGTCATCCTGTAACCAATAAGTACGTAAAATGTTATATTAAAAAATAAACTAAGGCTTTCAGATCAATTTTTAAACACCATAATCAACTTTCTGGTCATTTATTTAACTGAAATATATAAATCTCTTACTCATATTTTGTAGTTTAGATTGGCTGTCAGAGGATAAATCCTTCACTAGCTATTACAATAATTGTTTATTTTCTAGATTCAAGAACTAGAAACAGAAAATATAGAACTGAAAAATAAGGTACAAGATTTGGAGAATCAATTAAGAATAAATCAAGTGCATACGTCTCCAGTAAGTACATGGACATAACTGTTTTCTACAACTGACATGGGTGTAATTCAAAATTGTTATAATCTGGGCAATAACTTTAGTATCCACCCTATTTTTATTATTATAATCAACAAGTAATGATTCTACATTTAAGTCACAGTATGATTTGTGACAAGCAAACAAAAAAGCAAAAAAACAAAAAAAGAGTGTAAATGTTTGTTATCCCTTTTCTTGTGTCAGTGTATGTATGAACACAGTACTTACTTTTCTTAGGACCCTAAGCAGAAGTCTTGCAGACCAGCTAAGGATGAAGATCTATATTCTGCTTCTAAAAGATGTGATTGGGAGTAGCAACACAGAGCTTTATAACTCAATTTTTTTCTTTCTTTCTTTGTGTTATGAAGATATAGTTACTTATAATATTGGTTTGTATGTAACTTCTTATTCTAACAGTTTTTATTCTCATTTTTCCTAATAGAATCATCAAGCTGGGGAGCCATTAGAGTCCTTCATGTAAATAAGTAGATATGTTTGGTATGCTAGATATGATTAAGTAAGGTGAAATTCCTTACCCATAAAAATGTTTTATCTTCTTCAGTATTGTTAAATGCTGCTGATGATACAGTGTTTACATGACAGATATACAGACTAAATTAAATACTAAGTTTTAACTATCAAAAGTACATATACTGACCCTCATGGCCCCAAAGCTGGTATGACTTATTACATACAAATTAAAAGTAGCTGTAAAAATCTTCCTAACATATGCATTACAAATACTTATGATAAAAGGTGATATCCTGGCCCTACGTAAGTAGGATTTTACCATTTTAATCTCTTTTTTTTCAAACTGTCAAAACTAGAATAATAAGACGCCAATTTTATTTTCATTTGAGTGATTTGGAATGGCAGAATCATCCAAACATTTTAAATCAATGCACTCTGTTTAAATTGACACCTGTGCAACCTAACATTAATCTTGTTTAATTTTTTATGTTTTCTTTCTAGCTGGAATTTTATTATACCCATTTCAAGTCTTAAGAATATATTAAGATTTTGCTCTGTGAAGACAACCAAAATACCTTTATATTGGCAACAGTGACTTATCAGTATTGCCATTACCACTACAATGAAGTCTCAATAAAAAATACTATGATCACTGAGTTTTATTGTAGTATGTGGATACAGTAGTAAATTGTAATTATAAATATCTTTCTTTTCAAAAGGATTTATTCTAATCTCACCAACCTGCAAATTATGTTTATCTTTTTACTTATTATATAGTCAAGCAACACTACTAACCTCAGGCCTCAGAAACTAAATTTTTATTTTGAACCAAAGCATTCAATCAGTCTAATAAGATTTTATAGTAACACTGCGATAGATAAATTCTTCTTCAAGTAGCTTTCGTAAAGGAATTGGAAGTTTTATGTAGCAAAATGTAACAGGAACATAAAAATAATAAAGTAAAGAAAGAAAGAAAGGAATACCTGTATAGCTCTTTAGGACAGGAATAAATTGTCACTATGTTTTGCACATTGGGGTCCAAATTTTAGACTGGGGCAATATTGTAAATTGCAGTACCTTAGTAGCTAAATTCTCTTCTTAGTTATGATAATGTGATATGTGTTTTGTTTAAATTTGACTTCTGGCATATTGTTCTGAGAATTGAATTTAACACCGTAGGACAAACATTATGCTTGTCCTAGAATATCTATGAGAGAACCTATTCTTTATTTATTCTTAAGGGTATTGTTATATATTTAAAGTACATTTTCTTCTAGTTATTTGCTGGCACAAATAATGAGCACAGGCATTGTATATCACAATTACAATGTGATTCCCATTTAATTACTAGCTATTGTATTTTTGAAAGATTGCCTCCAGTATATTGAGTTTCAAATGTAAATATGTATTATTTATTTAAGTTTAATATTGAGAACGAAATCCCATGCAAAAGTGTTGAGCTTCCTTATAATATTTTGAATTGCAGCAAGACCAACTACTTAGTAGAAATGTTAATATGTTAATTTAGTTCTGCCAGCTAGACTTCGTAAATAATCAAGTAAAATAACAGTGTATGTCATTCACTCAAAAACAATATAGGAGCAGCTAAAAAAACAAACCCTCTTAATTCAAACCCAGGTTTAGGGCCACCCTATCAACAACTGTATCTTTCACACCATACCCTAAGTGGTCCTCAAATACAGCTATTTTGAACTGAATTTGAATAGGCCAATTTTTTGGATCATATATGTGGACATTAAGAGATGCAAGTCTATAAGCAAAATCCATCTCAAGATTTTTGGTAACACAAGTGCAGTTTGTATTAACTTTATAATATTATGAGCAGGTAAGTTTGTGAAATACATATGGATGAAGAAAAGAAAATTATAAAATACAATGGACCATCAGAGATTTGTATACACCATTCATTAAACACATATTGGTAATGGGAAACATATTCAAAGCTATTACAAAATGCTGAACAGCATCAACTCTCTTTGTAATTGAAAGGAGTACTAAGAACTTCACAGGTTCTACACTGACTTATTAGCCTTAGAGAAGGCATCAACATGGATTACTAATCAAAATGGCAAGGTTTTACAACAGTGTGTGTGTAATGAACTTAGATTTTCTTATGTTCTCCATTCATTTCTATGAATAAAAAGTGATCATGTTAGTAAAACAGTAATAAAAGGGAATTTCAGGGCCTTACTAAAACTGCTTTAATTAATATTTTAAAATGTCTTTGTTAAAATAATATAGATCTGATGACTGGAAAATGTGTTGGCTTGTTTATTTGAAATGCATGAAATAGGAAAATGACATAATAGATATTTCTTGTGTTACTTGAAAAATGACACTACAGACTTTTCTTGTGTTATGTCTTCATAACTAGTACCACTTTTCATCTCCTGAAAATTTAACATTCTAAGTTAAATGTTTTTTCAAAAACCTGAACATCTAGCTCAGGGAAATGCCACCTTTTAGTAACCTGCTAATCACTTCTAAAACGCTGAAGTGTCAAATGCTGTGAGTATATTGTGAATAAAGTTATTTACGTTATATATCAGAAAACAAAATCACTCAGAAAACTGTAAATATGGGGTTTTCTTCACATCTTGTATTTAAGATAGTAGTTGGATTATTTTGTTTAAATACTATATGTAAAGTTTAGTAGAATTCATGTTCTCAGTAGATAGTAACAACAGACCTCTGGTTGTTAGAATCAGTAACACAAACAGACTTTACCTTATTTGGATACCACTCGTCAAATAAATTCACAGCATAGGTCATAATGACTTCCTCAGAGTTGTCCATTGTGAAGGGTAAAATTATATTTAAAATGGTAATCATAAAATACATTCAGCTAGCACTTAGAAACTCAGGAAATATCCTGTTGAAAAGTATTACATTTAGTGATTATTCAGACTGCTGACTATCCTGTATATGCATTTGTGTAAAAATGCATGTAAAGGAACTAGCAGGTTTTAATTTGTGAGTGACCTGTATAAAATTATCTGGAAAATGTTTGAAATTAAATATATCTAAAACCAGTAAACTTAAACATTACTAAATGCTTTTTTTAAGTGGACAAGACTGGAGGCCTATCTGCCTTTCTATGATATGTTTGTCATTCCTATTTTTAACTAATATTTTAAAAGTATTTTAAAAAGTGTTGTAGTGTAATGTTAGAAGACTGAAGCTTAGACAACATGCAAATCATTAGAGTGTTTCATGTTTTCTCTCATTTTGGATATCCTTCTTTATGTACATTCATAATAGAGTATATATACAAGCCTGATATTCCAGTCACTGTGTCCATTCCCATTTGAATTAATGAGTAAACTTGTACAGGACTAAATGATTAAATCCTAATGATGACATGCCATGCTGTGACAATACCTTCTATGCTACTTTCCAAAGTTCTGTCTTCTTAACTGTCCATATTATGTACAGCTAATCATAAATTAACTCTCTTTTTTCATGTATCTAAATACTACCATGAAGATGGTAACAATATTCTTTTAGTGTGTTTCTACCTTGTAGATATTTTGCTATATATCAAATATAGTCTTTTAAATCAGGACCAGTACAGGAAAAAATATCTTTCCCTTGTTTATGGTTTCATGATTAGTAGTAAGCAGCTGTCCATCCTTCTGGATCATGGTGTATGCATGACAGGTCACAAGGACGTTGGATTCATACACCTAGGCAGGAATATGGAGGAATATAGCCTGCCCAGATGTTCCATCCTCCCTTTGTACCATTGAAACAGTATCCAAAAACCAAACTGAGTCCAGAAGTTCAGTCCCTTGATGGCTGTAGTTATATGCACATCTGGGGATTGAACCTGCAGTGGCTCATTAGAGTGTTATGAACAGTTAATAACTCCCTTTGTTAGATATTAAGAGTCAGCGACTTTATTAAGTAAGTAATCATTTGAACAGGTCCAGTAGTCACTAATTTCAATGGCTGTGACAGCAAGCAAAAGGGTTTAACAAATACAAACATTTTAATTCAAGGTACTAAAATTGCTTACGTGTAAGCCTCATGAGTGACAAGTCCTATGGGCTGTCTAGGTGGATCAGGTTTGGAAGAGTATTCAGGGCTGCTGAATATAAGTGGTCACATTTCTTACTGGTATCAGCCGACAGGTGATTCTTCATGAACAAATCACACTTGATAGTCTGCAACAGTCAGTCTTTGTAGAAAATTTCAGAACGTTTTAGAGGGTTAAGACATAATAGAATTTTGGGAGTGGTCAATGAATAATAATAAATTGTCCATAAATAATTGTGCATAGCCATCCCCAACACTACATAGTGTTGTATAAGTTTTATTACAGATATAAGGAAGGTCTCTAGGTCCATGTGAAGACATTATGTTTATGTGACAATTGCTGCTCTCCCAATAAAACTAATTTTCATGCTTAGTATGGAAATCACTTATGATTAAACATATTTGCAGTGAAACCATTAAGAGAAAGAGTGACTATGGCTATGGCTGTTCTTTATCAATAAATTCTTCTATCAGCTGTGGTGTTATTTTGCGCATAATTGTTTTGTAAAGCTTTCCTAGTTCTTCACAACTTATTAGCAATCAACAGTATTTATACAGAGAGTTCCTTGACATTTCCTTTCAAATTCTTGGATGCACATTATCTTGACTTGAATGTCTAAAAATGTCTAACTTTAGTGACTGCTATTTTAAATCATCCTTAGAAATAGAGAATATGTCATTATCATGATGTGATATCAATATGTTAATTAGCTTTTCCCGAAGGAAAGAAGAGAAATATTTATTGGGCACTCCTGTAGTTTCTGCATTGTAAATGACAATTCTATTGTAGGAAAGCTTATTTGCACTTCATGCATTGCCTAGTCCTTTCTGATTCCATTGGGTTGCAATGACTTTCAGCCACCAAGGATATTTTTCTGAGTATAAAGGGGGCTAGAAACAGTCAACTTTTTGATGCAAAAAGTCAAAAATAATTTTTTTGAAAGTCAAGTATGTGAATATAGTTTACTAACAGCCAGCTGCCTATGGCAGGAAAGAATAAGTAGCCTGAATGATATCATCATTCCAGCCAGGCAGTTTCTTTTGATATGACGGCATTTTCATATTATTTATTTCTAATAGTGAAATCAAACTTTTTACAAAAAAACCCCATCAATAATAGGAAGAAAGTCTAAATCTAAATGGTATATGTTCTGGTAATGTGTCCCAGTTTACGGGTTATGACTTTGTCTGGAAAGTGCAGGATTACATTCCCATAAAGTTGCACCTAAAAAGATTAGTCACCACACACTACAAACTTTCAGTTTCAATATAATTACCTGCACTCTAGGGATAGAAACTTACAGTCTGTCATAATATATCTGTTACACTATTTATTTTTTCTTCACATTTGTGTTCATTATATCAAAACAGTATGAAAACTGAAAAAGTAATCATATGATTCCATTAAATTCTTTAGTTGGAGTTTACAATAATGTTAATTAATTTAGTATTTATATGTATTATTGTGATTTCGAACTGTGGTTCTTGTTTCCCTTTAGCCTCTTTGTTTGTAAGTATCTGAGAGAGGTGAGACTGTATAGACATACATATTTGGTTCTCAAGAACAGCCTGAGATATATTAAACTGTCTATGCTAGATGTTGATTCACGTAATTGCATCATATTTGATAATCCTATTAACTTGATTGAAAATATTTGTGAGGTCAGATGGTGCACAGTGGAAATAAGAATATTATAATCTGTGTTTGTTGGGAAATTTCAGTGTTGAGGAAATGAATACAGAGCCATTTGTATAGCATTCATCTGCTTTTCTCCGTGTATTGTAAAGCATGGTATTCTGTAGTGACTGACATTAAATCACTCTTCTTTCAATAGTCTTTCAGTTTTTCATGATGAATCATGTCTTCAATATCCTACCCTCTAGCTATTCAAGGAGAACTGAATATTGTTGCTGAGATTCACAGATTGAATTCAAATATTATGTAAATAAATACAATTGTGTGCAACTTCTGATTCTAATGAACGCTGAAAGTGCAGTCTCATAAAACACACCTTTGAAAAACAAGGAAATGGCTTATTACAATGAGAAGTGAAGCACTATGTGCTTTTCCACAAATGATTTAAATACTGATCAATGTTGCAATGATAATAAAAGATTTTCTCTTTGGGTATCCAGGTAATACAATGTATTTTTACTGTATCAAAGGCTTCCTTTAAAAGAGAAGACAGGTGTAGGCATGGGTTCTCTAAAATTATGGGAGGGGTTTAATTTAATAACATAAAGTAGTACTTTAAATTATACTAAGTATTGTCCTTGATATATGCATAAATTCTTACCTAATGTCCATACTAAAGGTAGTTATAAGATGCAACCTTTATGTAATACAAAGGGATACAATATATTTAGAAATATAATGATAATTGATTGTACTATGCTAAACAAATATTTATTTAGAAAGGGAAAAATGTGTTGATACATATAATTGAATTTTCTACAAGAGTTCTACCTCTGAGGGAAAGCAGATGTGTGCCTATTTATGTTCAACTCTTGGACGATGTCATGTGGCATTCTGTATGGAAAATTTTAAAACTAAACATTGTTATCTGTTAATTCATGGGTGTCTGGCAGTTGAAAATTACAAAAAATTAACAGCTAAGGACCCTGAGAAATACAACTAGTATCACAGACCCTGCAGACTATTACTACAAGTAATTTCTTTTATTCAGGGCCTTGAAACCAGAGTACACAGTAGAGTAATTGTCCAGAGAAACCCACAGATTCTGAAGACCAGCAGGACTCATTGAATCATCTGGTTTGACCTGCTTTATTAAATTCAACCAAATATCACTTAGTTCCCCCTACATTTGTGTAATGACGTATGTAAATCAAATTTTACTTTAACACAAGCTGCATTTATTTCAAATGTAATTCAGAATGCTACTTAAAAAGTAAGCACTGATGGTAAAAATTGAGAAATGAGTTTTCCCTAAAGATTTTAAGTAACAATATGGAGAAGCCAAGAAAAGGCAGGACACTAAAGTATGTTTTAAATGCTTTATCTTAATACTATCACAGACTTGTTTAAAAATGTGTTTGATGTAGGTGAGTTGTTTCTTAAAAGTCCCAGTTACTTGAACAATGATAGTCCTTCCAGGGAATTACTTGAAGTATGAATATCTCTGCTGAATTAAATAGGCTAGCTAAACAGTAAAATCTGACATTCACAGTGACAACCCTTAATAGAATGTATATCACATAATAAAGTCATTTATTTAACACGTCACTTTGTTCAAGGACTTCCACGATGAGGGAGGGAGTGGGGCTAGAACAGGGGCTAGGGCAAGCGCTGCCCATCCAGGACAGGGTGCAGTGTGGGACAGAGCTGTGGTTCGTCCTGGGGGTGCAGGGCAGAGGGGTATCTCTTACCACTGCACGCATCACAGGAGGGCACAAGGGAGCATGTGCCCCCAGATCTGCATAGGGTGAGGTGGGCTGCAGCTGTGAGCTGGGGCTGGAGTGTCACCAAGCTCTTCCGAGCAGAGGCTGGGCTGGGCTGGGCTGTACT
>NW_017729031.1:70615840-70638586 GCF_001723915.1 Gavialis gangeticus
CGCTGCAGCCCCCCCAACTTTTTTCATAGCTCCCCCCAAAGTCCCCCTCCCAGCACCACTGCCTGCCCCAAGCACAGCCTGGCCCAGCCCCTGCCAGGAAGACCCAGTGCAGCCCCACCCCACACAGATCCAGGGGCACACTCCCCCCCCATGCTGTCCCAAGGTGCGTGCAGCAGCAAGAGCTGCCCTCCGCACCCCTGGACAAGCTGCAGCTCCATCCCACACGCCCCAGCTCCACTGTACTCCCTTCCTCACCACAGGGGGCATTGACCACCAGATCATGAAGTATATTTGAATTGATTAGGGTAAACTAAAATGTCTGTACTTTCAGCTATAAAAGAAGGCATTAAAAGGAATGAGAACAAATATGGAAATCAAAGAAGGAATATAGCGTACACAATCAAATGCTGTAATATAATATTTATTTAAAACTTAATTATCAAATTGTATAACTTATGCATGCATGTTTTATCCTTTAAGGATACTGTAATTACTTTTAGTATTTTTATTTACATTCATTCAATTATTTTAGAAAGTCTCTAATGGAAGTGTTGGAGTGATATTCTAGCTGTATTGTTTCCAAGAAATACATGAGAGGAAAGGATTTTTGTGGGTGATCTTTTATTGGACTGAATTCATGGTTGGGATAAACTTAAGTAAGCTTTCAAATGCAATGTAGAACTCAAGAAGAATGCACAGAAATCTTGCCTCATGATATTTTTTCATTGTAGATTGATCTCTTTCAAAGCTGGCAATTGTGTTAATACCTTTATAAGTTAGTCATCCTAATATATAACTGTAAGCAAAGAAATTGTATTTAATATAAACTAACAATTTCTTACCACTTTCTAAATAAGTCTGTGAGAGACATTACAAAAAGTATAATCTACTTAGAAAGAAGTGGTTTCTTTAGGGGGGAATAGACTATGTGAGTGTCGTTTAGTGGGGAATAGAACTTGTGTGTGGCATTAGAAATTTTGGCACAGGGTGTTTTGTACTTTTGCATGCAGTCAGTCACTTGGATGAACTGCTGAAGTTTCCATTACTTTTGAATGTGGGCTATTTATTTTTCCTCTGTGTTTTAGTGGTTTGGCAAAACATTAATCAATGGTCTTTCTTTCATTTGGTCTCGATTATATGAGGACAATCTGATTTTCATTTTATTGCTTTCACATGGTTCTACTGCTCAACTCTGTATCACAATAAGAGTTTGGATGGTGCCCTTGAAAGGATTTTCATACACACTTGCCAAATGTCAGTGGATCTCTGTGTGCATCTCTCTACTTTTAATAAGTCTCTCTTCATGTTTAAAACGTTAGTGAGTACTTTTTACCACTAATTCTACCTTGGGATCAGTCAAAAAAAGTCTCTACACCTTTCCTGGAGGTATTAATTTAATTAAAATTATAGTCATTCAAAGACAATTCAGTCAACCTAAAGAGAAAGTTACAAAGTTAGTCTGGTTTGGCTCATTAAGGAACATCTAACTGAACCAGCCAATCAGAATTTAATCTACAAGCAAGACTGACTTTCTAGTTTTTCTGGGGTCATCCTTTCAAAAAATTTAAGCAGCACCAGTTATGCATTATCAGAGTTAAAAAGTAGACAATGGAAGTAAATGGGATGGGGCAGGACCCCTATGAATGGAAAAATTAACAGAGTTGGGTACAGCAACAGAAGAAAAACAAAAGAAAGAATCAAGGGAACTTGAAAAAAGTTTCCAAGAAACTAAACAGATGTGCTTTTTTGATACAGCATAGGCATTTGCAGGGTTTCCGCTCATTATTGGGTTCATTGGCTAGTTCCAGAATTGTCTTCAGATCCTTAAGAAGCACTTTCTCTCCTCAAGCTCAACAGTGATGCACACCTACCTTATACCTGTATAGCTGTATACACCTGTATACACTTATACCTGTATAGCTCCAGTTTTCTAGCCAGTAGAAGAGCCCTTGATTTCTCTGCCTTCTCTGGAGAACCAAAGGGTAATATCAGGGATTATCTTCCTTAGATTTTGATTGACAAAGTTTCCCTTAGCTACTTCCCAGTTAAATGTCATCCTATTACAGCAGTGACTGCTGAGGACTTTCAAGTGGGCCTTTCAAGGAAGACAGAAGACAGAGCTCCCTGTGTGTTTTGAGAAGTGATCACTTTCAAGCAATTAAACACGTCCTTTTAAGTAGATTGTCAATAGAATTCAGTTTGCCAAATAGGGAAAACTGTTTCAAGAACAGGTGTTTTTAATTGCTTGGCAATCCTTTGCCATTTTTATATAGCATAATTTGCGTGCAGTTTAGCAAATGTTTTATTCAGCTAGAGGAGCATTTGTAGTGATATCAAATCTTGAAAGTCTTTTATCAGTGCATTCCTAACTAAATGGCTACATCTACATGAGACAACTACTGCACACTAGTAACAAGCTACTGCACAGTCAGCATCACCAAAAAACCATTTGGGGACATTAGTTACTGCAGAGTCATTTAGTCCTTGCGTATGCAAATACTATATGACTGCACAGTAACAACTGTGCAGTGAGCATCTCACATAGAGGTAACTGATGTCTACTTTCCATTTTTATAAAGCTTATTTATCTCATTTGACTTGTTTCACTGAAGCCTGTTACCTATACCAGAAATAGTCTAAATAAAAGCTGTGTTTTCTGATGAATCAATTCATACAATTTTACACATGTAAATTTATAAATCTGTAAATATACATCCTACAGGTTGTAGTTGATACTCCGTTGTGACCGTTTGCATGTTTATAAATTAACACTTCTGAAACAACAATATTATAAAAATCTATTGTGTCATATATCCACCATAAAGCAATTCAATATAAGGGCTTGAGCATCATACTTGGAGTCATCATCTTCCACATACAGACAGAACGAGACCTATTGTAGTATGGAATTCAATCTTTCTCTTTATTTGTTAGATCATGATTCATTTTATTCGCATCTTGAAAAGATTTAAAGTGTCACTTCTGGTATAAATGAGCCCCTGGCTCCTTCAACTCCATGATTCAGCCTTTTGGTTCCCGACTTACCTGTTCACAGGGACAAAATACACTCAAAGTCACATTCAGTAAAGCTGGGGTGGGGGGTGTTATTTATTTACAACAAATGAAAACATCATTTGGTAGTCAATAGCAATAAGCAGGCAGAATCCTCAAACTACACAGTGCCTATGTCAGCTCCGAGGCAGCGTATCAGACCCAGCTCTTCTCTTTTCAGTCTCTTACGTACCTTTTCCTGTTTCTCTCCCTCCTTGTCATTAAGAGTCTCCTGTTCAAGCCAAACTCTTTGGCCTTGCCAGGTACCCAGAACAGGATGTCTCCATTTGCTATTTCTGAAATTCAGTGGGGCTCCAGCGTGTGTCCTGTGCAAAACGATTTTCTTGATGGCCCATTTCTCCTCTGTACCCATTATTTCCCAGTGTACAAGCCAGTCAAGGGAAACTGAGGTACACAACTTTATTGTTACATAAGTAAATTAAACTAAAAAATATTACAGACACAACCTTAGTCTCTCATGCTTCTCAACTACATGGCCAATTTGGAAAGTAATAACTTTGGCTCTTTGTATCTCTGTCCCAGCTACATTTTGGCAAACACCATCTGTCAGCCCAGATATAGGAAAATATACTGTAAAGTGAGAAAAATTATAAAAATTTTATCAGCAAGATGGGAAAAAATTTAATCACTAAAAATGAGTCTCTTTTTCAGTACTGGGGAACCAAAGGGATGTAGTGTAGCTTCAAGGGTAAACTATGTTTTGTAAGAAATCAAAGCAGTGTTTACATTTTGGTAGGATTTTATGCTTTAAAATGTTATGTTAAATATATTGAGACCATTGAATGAATGGGCAGGAGAGGCAAAACAAAGGCCTGTTGAAACAAATTAAAGGGGACTATGCTAGATCTGTAGCTTTAAAATAATGTTAGTTCTCCTTCTCTGGTGTACTTGGCAGCCCAAGAGGCAGAAGTAAAATGTGAGTGAGAGCAGAAAGCATCAGAAACCTTCCAGTGATATCCACAGCCACCTCACCATTCAGTGATGTAGATTAAAATTTCTTCTGAGGAGGAAATCTGGGGATTACAACATCACTGCTTTCTCAATGAGACAACCAGACCTGGCCACCAGTCTGATGTATTGAACTATGTATGCTTGCAAACCAGGCATGTCTGAGAAGCATTTAGGCACTGTCTCTAGATATGTTCTCAGGCTCCATCCTAAAAGCAGACTCCCTGGCCAGGACCCCTAATTTGCATAACCTTTTTGGGCAACAGATGCACTACACTCTCAACAAAGGACACCATGTGGGTTACACCCAAAATCAAGGTTCAGAACCTCAGTGCCAATTCATAGTTATGCATGGTGTACCCAACACAGAATGAACTACATTTTTGACACAGGCATATTCCCCAAATTGTTATCTTAGTTCCTCATATTTTGTGTCTTCTGCATGCAATTCTTAACTTCCTATGCTTTGACCAAAGTGATTAATTTATTTCAATATATATGTACAGTGGTGTCTCCCATCCCAGGTGCTTGCCATGACCACTAGGCTATTTACTTCCACTCTCAGGATTTCTGTGGTTTTGACTAGAGTTTCTATTCTGGAACTGAGAATATTTTCCATGTAAAGGGCTGGTCAAAAGTGGTAGGTTCTGACAAAAAGACCTTTAAAAAAACCAAAACTGACTGTGTTCAGTGGCTGCAGGAATTGCTAATATCCCAGGGAAATGAGCGCAGCTCTCTGTTCCTCTTATGCTGTATTTGTAATGTTATCATCTCTGTCATGGGAAACAGAGCTTTGAACTCAACACTGGAACAGTTAGGGCATGACATAGAATTAAAAGAGAAAACATGCTCTATTCGGATGCATTTTAAAAACAGCTTTTCAGAGAACGGGGACAGGGCAGGGGAGGTAAGGGGGAGCGTGTGTTTCTAACATTCGAATGTACCAGTCAGCCTTAGCAATTTCATTGTGTCCTGAGCCCTGTGCACCTCTTGAAGCAAGCACAAAAAAAATAATTTGGGCCTTTGTAATCTTTAGATGGCTTTTGTTTTGTCTATGAAAACCATTTCAATCCGATCTACAAGTGGAGTACTTACTGTTGTACAAAAAAAGTCATGATATATTCTATTATTGTAAAAATTGTGTAGTTTTTATATTTGTTGGCTAAGAAACTTAACATATAAATCATCTTTCTAGTCAAAATCAAACACTGAAAAAAACTTAGAATGTTTATGCGACAAGATTTTATTATATTAGGTTTTTTGTTATATGATTTCTTTAATGTTGAAGGAGGAAGAAATGGTCAATGGCACTATGTATTAAGACAATATGGACAAAATTGTGGCTTGTGCTTTAGTCCCGAGAGCAATTTTCTTCCCCAATTATGTGCCTAACTATTGTTCAGCATGTTCTGATATGGGGCTTTGCAGACAGGCTGGTGCATGCAGATTTTTGTGGGTGTAACAACTTATGTACACATTTGAAAATGAATTACCTTTCTTTTATTTTAATAGTTTTTAATGGATCTATCTTATTTCTTCCAGTCAATACTGGGATTTTTTTTATTACAATGCATTTTAAAGCTCTCTTTTCATGTATTTTATTTTAATTTTATTATTTTATTTAGAATTCTGCATCTCGAGGCTATATCATGGATTAGCAATTTACAAACAAACTTCTAAAAATATGACATGCATACTTTTTCATTCCCTTGCATTACCATATTCTACTCCTTAGAATATTTTCTCTTTCTGTGATTCCTTTACAGCTGCTGCATATAAAGTCTGATAATGATCAACACATGTTTCAAAGACCCTCCACCTTTTACTGGTGTAATAATGAGGATTCAACTCCTTGTTTAGATATCTCTTCCATTACATTTACTCCTATGAGCTCTCCTGACTCCAGACTATCATCTGGGCTATTAACACCACCACCTTCCAAAAGTGGTCTTCCAAAGCCAGTCAGTGAATTCAGCATCCCAAGACCTCGTGTAATCCTGCTGTGCAAAAACTTTTTCCCCACAATTTTCTTATTCTCTGTTGTGTATCATTTGTATTAAAATATACATTTTGTACAGTGGTTATGGGATAGATCAGACATATTTTACATTTTTTTCTTGGTACTCCTAATATATGGGAACTTTTCAGGCTTTCTACCACTCATATATATCCTTGAACTAATCTCTTCTCTATTTTTACATTAATGATTTTTCTGTATATACTACTTTTAATGAGTTCATTTTTTGGTAAAATAATGATACTATTTACAGATATTTATGTTATTCAAGGCAAAGTGCCCCAAAAGTTTGATGTGGAAGGGTTTCAATATCTTTCAGTAAAAAAAGAAAATTTGGTAGAAGTTTTGATCAGCTGAAAGAGAAATTGGCAATTACATTTCCTTTAGAATAGTTTTTATGAACTCTGTGCAAAATGGAGGCCATAGATAATTGTAATCCAAAATGATCTGTAACATGTATGTTTACTGACTTACCATAACAATATGTTGATACAACCTTTTATTCATTTACAAATAACATTCAGCTACATTTGGCAAACATTATCATGGCTTTCTGCATGTGGTTACTAAATTAAAATGCTTCTCATGTGCATCTAGATTTCAGTAGCACACATTTATTTTCAGATTAACCAATACTATATTTTACTTTAAGATAGTTTTACTAATGTTGTCAAAATGTCCAGTAAATACAAGACATCAGCATATCAAACATCAACATGTGAATGAAAAGTTTTTTTAGCAAAAAGACTCATTTAAGACTAAACTTAAATGCCATTTACTTATTGATCTAGTTTCTGCATAGCTCTAAAAAGTGCTCATAATTATTACCCACAAGTCAGTCTTCAGTATCAGTTGGCATTTTCCCAGTAACACCAATGGGTAAGCTGCACATCAAATTATGGTAATATATGACTCATGCAGACATGTGGGGCCTGATTCCATACCTTATGAAATAAGGTCAGGCTAGATGATCTGTTCAGCTACTATGAAACTATAAGGATTACTGTTTGCACAAGGGGTATGAAATCAGGTTCACTCCATGTATTACAAATTATACACACAATTACACACGCAATTCCCATGGTGTTAATAGGAGTCCCCTGTGCAGATTACCAGAGTTCTACTGCACATAACTGTACTCTTGAATCTTTGCACCTTAAACTATTTCTGAATTCATGTACTAACACCTGTTGATGTTAACAAGAACTGCATGTGTGTATAAAACTTCCTATAAACTATTTGTTCCATAAAAGAAGTTGAGCACTCATCTTGACAGGGATTAATAATGTCTGAGATGTATTTATTTTAAATAGATTTAAAAAAAAAAGACAGACCAAGATTTTCAAATATGGATCCCTTGATATAGGCACTTCAATACGCTTAAATAAATATAGCCAAATTATCAGAGGTATTAAGACTATCTAAATCCCAGAATTCAATAGTAACATTTGAATTCCAGATGTCTGAAACAAAATAGTCTGACTCCCTCCAGCCTACAACCTTTAAAATATGTAGTAAATATATGTGTTCCTTCCAAGAAGGCCATGGTTTCTTGATGTATTCAAGAAACAGATTAGCTGATTGTAGAATGAGAATACTTTATGGCAGGGGTGTTAAACTCATCTGGTCCTGCAGGCCAAGTAAGGATCTCTGGGCCAGTCTGCAGGCTGAACTGGGACCAACCCCCCATGAAGTTGCATGCAGCAGGTGCCAGCCTCAGGGCTTGCAGTGCACGCAGGCCGTGGGGCCGACACGGGGCATGTGCTGTCTGTGGCTCACAGACAGCATGGTAGGCACCACAGGGGCTTGGTCTGAGATGCAGTATGCAGCCCATGCCCTGGACCACTTGTGCCATGTGCAGCAGCATGTCTAGCTGCACTCTGCATGCAGCACGTGGCGTCAGTCTGGGGTGGATGCTGTATGCAGCACCCTGCCAAACCAGTCCTGTCCAGTGGCTCTGACACAGCCTGGCCCAATAAAGGCACTGCCTGCAGCACATGCCCCAGACCAAGCTCCTCTGGTGTGTGCAGGGTGCACAATGCAGGATCCAGGCCACACACTACAAGCAACCTAAGGGGCTGGGGCTGGCATGTGGGGTCGATCCAGATCAAACAGCTCAACAGGTTGGATCCAGCCCACAAGCCATATGTTTGACAACCCTGGTTTACAAGTACCATATGTAGCAAAGTGCTGAGGAATGTCATGGGGAAGAGAACTACTATAAATTACATTTCTGTGTTCAACCCACAATCATGGAATCATAATGAAGCAAGGTTCAAAGGGACCTCCATAGGTAATCTAATCTAACTCCCTGCCCAAGGTACGACCATCCCTATCCAACCTAAAAGTGATTAATTATCCTGTGGCTGTCTGTCTATCTCCCTTTCCAAGATGAGGCTGAATAAGAGAATTCTGCCACTTATGCATGAGGGTAATATTGTGTGGCTCCTAGGAGAGAGAGGTCAGTTGGGCCACCCTATGAACTTTGTCTTTTGAAAAAATATCACATGGTTCATTGGAGCAGGAAACTTTATTTGGTTCCATAGAGAATTATGTTTCTGAGAAGATCCCATATTCTAATCTCATCAGACTTTTTTTGGAATGGAAGTCTTTGTGACTCCATCTCAGGGGGGCTGGACCTGATGATCTTGTGAGGTCCCTTCCAGCCCCTAACATTTATAAATTAGTTTGAGTAGCTTGAGTAACCATTAACAAAACAGGTTGCAGCCCTATGGAACTCCTACGGACTGGCAACTAGAAATGCTGCGTAGATCCCAAATTAAATAAGTCATTCTGGCCAGTTTAACTTGTGATGAAAACTGCCTTCCTGTTAGCTACCTGGCTAATTTTGTTATTGTTTTGCTAAATGATACGGGAATAGTCCTTTTTTTTTTTTTGTCCCTTGGCCTGGCAGTAAATTATTTCTAGTTTCCAGAATCATATTTTTTGTCATCTGAGGAAAATGGTTTCCCATGTAAGGCATATATTTTGTCTTACTTTGAGTTCTTAAGCTAGTTCTCTGTCTATTTTGTTTTGACTTGATAGTGCTGTTTTCTATATTCTGGGAGTGATAGTAGAACTGCTGTATGATTTATATTTTTATTTAATATGCCTGTAGCACCACAGTAACTTATTTTGCTATTTGGTATTTGTTGAAATCTGCTAAAAACTGAGGGCTTTACTAATGAAACCTTTTCTGCTTCACGTTCAAGGATAAAAAGTTTATCTGGAATTTAATATTCAGTGTTGTCAGTGTGTTGCATGTCTAAGTTACTGCTTATCACAAAATACATTCCAAGCCTTGAGCACAACAGCTTTGTTAGGTTGTCAAATAAATAATCATATAAAATAAGGAAGAATTAGTAGAGACAAATATTGGAATTATATCTTTTATTTTCAGGCATTGTTTCTGTGCATTCAAATTTACAGCCTATTGCTGTTTCCCTGTTATCTTAAATGGGTCTTAAGAATTTCTGTCTTTTGGGGGGGGGGTTGTTGATGTAAAATTATTTGTCTCCAGCTTTTTCAGGTCTAAATGTCTTTTATTTCTGCCTACACCAGATATGTTGGAAATCTGAAATTTGCAGTGTCGTTTATGTATTTGAGGGTTTTAGCATGGCTCATAAACTTTTGGCTGCAAATGCCATTTGCTTGGTATCAGGAGCTGGGTTTTTTGCATGCCATTGTTTTTGATACTGTCACTCTTATCTGCATGCTGAAAAGTTCAGTGTTGTGATTATTCATGTGAAATATTACCCTAATATTTATTGTCCTTATTGTAGGCAGGCAGTGTGACACCTAAATCACCCTCCACTGACATCTTTGATATGGTTCCCTTTTCTCCCATATCCCCTCAGTCATCAACACCTACTCGCAATGGCACACAGCCTCCTCCAGTACCCAGTAGATCTGCAGAGATCAGTAAGTTTCACATCAACTCACCTAATTTTTGCTTACATTATGTTTTTAATGAAGCATCTAAAAAAATTACCTACCATTCAAGCCAAATACAGTTTTTGTAAATCACATTTGATGATGACATTTCATTTTTCTACAGTCTGCCCCAAAATCTTTGATGTTGCTGCAAACTTAATTTGTAAATAAATTCATTTATTTGTTCAAACTATTATAAAGATACTTTGAGGGAGTTTGGTTGAGAATTTTATTTTTAGCTTCTTTTTTAAGTAAGATTAACACAGGAAGAGTTCTGACTTCTTGTTATAATTTCCACTCCACTGGTTATGCTTGTTATGTCTATTTAAAACCAATGTTTTCAGGAGAGAAAAGTATGTAAGAGATTAAATGGACTCGTAATTAAAAGTCTCGTCTAATATTAGTGCAATGATATGTCATATCATCTAGAAGAAACAAAGTAGAAGCTGGGAATCTCAGTATGGAATTAGTTTATTTTGTCTCTGGTGTTTTATGATGTGAAAATACATGCATTCTACTTGTTTTTGGCTAGGGCTGCATCCAGAGAGATCCTCAACTCTCAGGATATGACTCAAGAACAGTTTAGATAAACTAGGATACTTTGCTGATTAATCTCACAAACTAAGCCAGGCCTGTCCAATTGTAAGCAGCTGGTGGGGGTGGGATGCAGGCTCAAGGAGATATTTTTGACCCAGTTCCCAGCCTCACAGGCTTTAAGTGCTGCCTATACTGTCCAGCTGAGCAGCACATACCACAGTTTAAACACCCACAGGACTGAAAAGGCAATCTGCAGTGAAGCAGGACAATACTCCTCATGCTTCCCCAAGCTAGGGACTGTCTGGCCTGGGGAACAGATTGGGGCCTTTGCCCTGCTGCTCTGTTCCCCTCCCCTCTCTGACAAGTCTACAGGAGAGGCGAAGAGTGGCGGGGAAGTCTCCATCCATTTCTCAGCCCTGGATGTCCGTGGTCTGGGGAAGTGCGGGGAGCCTTTTCCTGTCGCAATACTTCCCCTTCCACCCTGGAAATGAATGCCTGTTTATGGTCTTTGTGTTGCTTGTATCAAAGCTGATTGCAAAGTTTGGCTTTTGTGGCTGGGTCCACACGAGCAGGGGCATGCTTTTACAGCAGCACAAATAGTAGTGGCACAAATATATGCTACTACTTTGTGCCACAGTGCACACCCCTGACCTTGTGCTTTGCAGCAGGACACATTATCCTGCTGCTTCACATGCTGCAGAACTGGGGGTTGGCTGGGGTGCAGGGTGCCTCAGCAGCCGCTAGCCATCCCCTGCGCTGAGGCACCCTGTGCCCCGGCCAGCCGGGGAGCAGCACGTGGAGATGGGGGAGCAAGCAGCCCAGGATGCTGCGGAGTCCCCACACTGAGGCACCCTGCACCCCAGCCAGCCCCTCCACACCTGGCTGGGCCACAGTGTGCCTTGAGATGGGCAACCAGGCAGCCTTGGACTGGCTACCCCCCTATCTCCACATGCCTCAGCCTGGGGTCTCCACTGCAGAGTCCCCATGCTGAGGCACTTGGGCCCCCATGCAGAGGCACACTGCACTCCAGCCAGCTACAGAGCAGCTGGCTGGGGCACAGTGTGATTCAAATCAGGGAGCAGGCAGCCTAGTGCCCCATCTCAAGACACACTGCACCCCAGCCAGCTGGCCAGGGGTGCCTGCTCCCCCATCTTGAGGCACCCTACATTCAGCCACCCAGGGAGCAGCTGGCGGGGGCGCAGGGGGGCTCCACAGTGCATGGAGACAGGAGAGCAGGCTCCCCCCGTCTCTGCGTTTGTCCCAGCACTTGCCACTTTGGCGTAGTTTGCACTGCTTTTTTTCTAAGGGTTTTTTGTTGTGTTTGTTCTTTGCTACCGGGAAATCCTGGTAGCAAGTTTTGCCCTGGCACTGCAAATTAATAGCACTGAGCACTGCTTCATGTGCAATTCATGAGGTTTGTCTGGCTGCAGCCTGTGTTTCATATATCAAAGCTGATTACAAGGTTTGGCCTACACACTTTTCAGAAAGTATCACTGCATATCTCACCTAGCATATACACAATGGTCCTTATACTTACCTTCTCCTCATCTAAGTCAGTGACAGAGTCCTGTGTATTTCAACAGAAGTCTAATCAAGTGCAGCGATTCCAGGTACCAGAACTGATACCTGAATTTGATCCACCTTAAAAGTAACTGATGAAGCTAAGCATTAAACCCGTGTAAAACTGGTGTAAATGAGAGCAAAAATCTACCCAATCTTTCATTTGACTAACCCAGAAGAAAATACTTCAAGAGACTTGAAAAGTCAATTTTTCACAGCTGACAAAAGGTTTTGTATTTCTTTTGCAAAATCACTGTTGCCAATTTTTCTAAAATTATCACAAGTGTTATATTTGATTTAAGGCTGTCGATTGCAATGGTGTATTGATCTTCGTTAAAAAAATAAAGTTTGTAATCCTTCTGGCTATATGGAAAAACCTTGAGATTGTGACCCAAATGCTTAAATACCAAAAGACAAATAAAAATTGAGCACTATTTTTCATATAATAATTTTAAGGCATTTCATGATTTCTGACTGCCTTGTAACTTATGAAGATGTAAGATTGGCAGTACTGCAATAAGTGATGTCGCTAACATAAAGGAGAGGATTAGGACTTGTCTGTATTAGTAATTATGTTAACTGAATGAGGGATACATAACTGTAAAGGAAATACCAAACCAAAATTTCTATCTGTTCTTACTGGCTCTATTTAGTTAAGTATTCTCAAGAAGAGTGTACCTACCTACTAGTTCTGTCACACTTTTGGCCAGAGTATCCAGCACTGATACTTACAGACACCATGATCAACATTTACCACAGAAAAAGTTAGGTATCATGATGATCAGTTAAAGGATCCTAATAAATTATCTTGGCATTTTCACTAAGGACAGACCTGAACTTGGTTCTTCACAGGTGTAAATGAAATATTTAAAGGAATAAATGATTTTTCAACTCCTGCATCAGTTCTATTTGTGCACCACATGCATTAGAAGTGAACTTTAACATTTAATTTAAAACTGAGTGAAGTGGAGATTTATGTGCTGAATAGTCCCACAAAGTAGGGCTTGGCTGTCCATTTGTAAGCAGCTGAGGGCTGAGCACTAGAAGGGATCACATGCCCTACAGACTGCTCTAGCAGGGAGTCATGGGACCTCTGAGCTACACACTGCACAGACATCCCCTCTCCTTCTTCTTCCCCACCACTGCAACAGTCTCATGTAGACAACCCCCACTGCTGCAGCACATGCCAGTACAGGTATCCCCACCCCCCCCGCTTGTAGCAGTAGGAGCCTACCTGTCACTAGCCTCACCCTAAGCTCCCTGTCCTGTGCAGAGCATGGAAGAAGGGGGAGCCCAAAGATTCCAGCTGCTGTTGCAGCTGGAAAGCAGCCTGAGGGCTTAATGTGGCCAGTTGGGCAGCCCTGAACTAGGCTGTTGGGGGACAGAAGCTAGAGATGGGGGCTCCATATGCATAAATATGAATTAGGCCTTTTAAAGATCATACTTCATCTGAAGTTCTGTCAGATGCACCATTTTTGTGACTCCTAAGTTATCCTGCAGAAATACATTATTTTTTTTGCATTTTCACTTGCATCATTTAATTTTCTCCATGTGCTATAACGGTCATTATTATGCTTTGGCATATACTGATAAAAGAGCTGTTAGCTTATGTCATATTCTACATGCTATTCATTGACATTAATGGATGAATGCTATTAAGAAAACACTAGATTGGTTCCACATTTTGTCAGGCATGCATTAATAACTACATAATTCCTTACAAAGTTATGATATGCCATCCCCCAAAGATATATTGAGTAATTGCACAATATTCTTTATACTTCAGTATTCGACTCTTTCAGTCTGTATCTTAATATTTGAAGGATGGTACTGAGAACCTTTGAGCATGTATATAAGCTTGCCATATGTCAGCATATCAGGAGCATTTCTGAAAATGCAGTTTAAAATAAATGAGACAAATTTACAATCAGTGAGAAGTTCCTCTCTCAGATGAGCATATGAATCAAGTAGAGCAAATTAACATGTGCTGTAATGTATTATTTTGCTTGGTTTGAATAATGCTAGTACAAACTAATTGGTGTTCCTTTTTCCCACCTATCAGTCAGACCAATAACAATCAGAATTTGACTCCACAAGTAAACATAGTCTTCCATGTTTTTCTTTGTGCTTTTTCTTAGCAGTGCACTAAGTGGGGCAAGAGAATAACTTGATCACTTTTTGTAAGGTTGAAAGGATGATATTTGTATGTACGTTCTTCATTAGTGTCCACAAATCCAAGACAGCAAAGACCATCTGATTTGTCAAGTCTTTGATCTTCTTCATAAACCTTCAGATTTGTTCTGTTTTGTTCAGAATGAACAAATAAAAAGGTGCTGACTAATTCCTGACACTAGTCTCAATTACTGGCTTCTGAGCAACAGCTGAATGCCCACCTTCTTTATGCATATGGCAGATGGCTACTGGCCAGGCAAAACAGACATTTCATGTCTTCCTTCAGGCACCCAGCTAGCAACTTATGCAAGAATGACACTTGAAAGGAGAAATATGGATGCCAGTGAAAGCTTCCAACACTACTGGAATCCTTAAAGAGGAAACAAGCAAAGAGTCGGCACAAGAAGATGATGGCTTCTAGAAGTTCATGAGAAGAAAAGCCCAGAGCTAGGACTAAGCTCATTGATCCCCTTCAGAAATCTCTATGATGAAAAGGACATCTCATCAAGCTTGAAGCTGCAAAAACAGATTATATCTTTTCTGATCCAGGGGTGGCACTAAGTCTTGCTAGAAAGTAACAATTCTGTTTCACAAAACAAGGAGGTTTCAGTGCAGAAAGAATAGACATTTTCATTTTTTCATGAAAGAATGAGAGCCAAACCCACTTCAGAATAGCCAATAGAAAAGGCAGTGGTTTTCAAACTTCCTAAAGTCACAGAACCATTTCACATCACTTCTTCTGCCCTGAAATCCCTACTCTTATCCTACAGACTAATGTGAAGCCAGTCTACCCAGCTCAGAAATGGCAGCATACAGATTCCTGTTCTACTCCACTATTACTCCCAACCTTTTGCAGAACCCCTGGTGACCTAGAGCAAAACCCCAGGGTTCAACAGAACACAGTTTAAAAGCCATTGTGAAAGGGATGTGGGCATTCTCCTAGGATGTGTGAATCTGAGGCCCAGGTCCCTATTCTGCCTAATTTTTCTATGGACCCTGACAGAAGTTACGCTTAAAATGAAATTAACTGGTTAATCACGTTTTAAGTAGTGACCTGGCCACACCTTCAATTAATGGTATGGTATTTTGTGTGATAAGTCTGTGTAATACACTAATTTTGTGTAGTAACTCTGTGGCTTAGTCCTTGTTTTAGCACACCATTAATCGAATGGACATATGGCCAGTTTTCCTAGCCTCCACAGCATGTTGGAGCTCTTCAATATTCCTATGTGCTCCAGAGGCTAGGAGTTCTGGTCAGCTGGTTGGGGGGTCTCCAACCAGAGGAGTGCATGTAGCCCTTGGTTCCAATGCACATTGCTGGCTGGAGCACCCCTAAGATGGTCAGGGCTCCCAGTTCTTCATCTTAGGCTCCATCTGAACCAGCAATATGGCACGATGGAATCGAATCGTGGATCCACAGTTGCAGCCTCTGCCACACATATGGCAGAAAGCACGATTGTTTGGATCACGTATCAGATCCCATCACACCTTTAATTTAATCATCTGTCAGGGGCCTTTTTGTGTGCTCTAAACATTAGTTTGTTGACTGTTGTGAGGTTTCTATTTTGTTCTGTTTTGTCACCCAAAATTACACCTACTACCCAAAAAATCTTTTAATTGTTGTCAACAAATTTTGATGGCAATGTTTCAACATTTTTTCCCCAGCTTTAGGTGGTAGCATAGATTTACAAAGTTTACAGAGGTGCTGAAGCCTGTCTGAATTGGACCCTTTTATTTTTCTTCCTTAGAATGATGGTCTCTTGAGGATGATGCTAAGATGTCTCTTCTCCTTTAGGATTGGTCACCCTTTACTATAGGAACTTTTTTATATAAATTCACTTTTTCCCTTGGAAAGCTTGAGGAGCAGGAAGCATATTTCTTTAATGATGTATTAAAGCTCAAACAGCTGCAGTAGCATCTTCTTATAGCATCTTTCCAAAAGTCTGGATCACTTTAATTAAGCAAATGGCTCATACATGAAATATGTGTACAGACATCTCTTCTCTTCTGATCCTTGTGAATTCCTAATTCTCATTCATTATAGCCAGCATGTAATACAGATATCACACAGACACTAAAGAAAGCTTGTTTTCTCATTTTAAAGTTAAATGATGGGATTTAACTTGCCTTGTCCTTACCTTTCCACCAAAATACTAACATCTTCTGAAAGATATATGAAACATTTTTTTAAATGTGATTCATAGTTTCCAGTGTAGCTCTCAGTCTATAGCTTTCTATTTTTCAGTTGATCTTTAGAATAAACCATGAAGCACAAAGACAGAAGACCAGCAAATGGCATCTTCATTAGGAAGCAATGCACACTCCTTTGCAAATGCTTTATTGCCATTACCTATTTCACAGATGATATATATACTGCTTTAACAAAATAATAGTTCTAAACCATGGTTACCATCCAAGATAGCTCCTGGAACAGCTCAGACCAAGAGAAGGTGATGATACTGAATGTGATGGCATTGTTGTTCAAGTGGTCAATGCCAAATGAAATCTCCTCCAGAATAAGTATTTTGTAATCATCTGTCCAACC
Organism: Gavialis gangeticus; assembly: GCF_001723915.1. Lineage (NCBI taxonomy): Eukaryota > Metazoa > Chordata > Crocodylia > Gavialidae > Gavialis > Gavialis gangeticus. The sequence goes on from NW_017729031.1 coordinate 70,632,625, forward strand.
AAATGATGTATGAGGATTACTGCCTTAATCTAACTTTTAGTTTGGAAAATCCTTGGTTAAATATAAACTGTACAGGCCCGCATATAATAATCATGCCTCTTCAGATGGCAACAGATTTCCACAAACCATGAAAAAAAGGATTGCAAGTTTTCTTCAAATATATGGCTTTTGTATAACGGATTTTCGGTTCTTTTAAATTATACAGTAGTAATTTGTAAAATTCTCCTTGCTGTTGTACTGAACCCAAAGAAAAGCCAGATGAAAAATTTCTTTTCCTATTCTGATAAAGGTGCATTGAGAAGGTGCATGTGAAAGCATTTCGGTTGCTACAAGCAGTCTTTAACAAATTTGCATTTTAAAATTCACTGTCAGTCATTTCATGAAAAATTAAAATTTATTTTAAAGAGACCAATATGATTGTGAACATGCAGTTGCTATTTTCATTCCTCTTGTTCAGAGGTTACTTATGCAATAATATAAATAACTCAGAAAAAGTTTAATAAAATAGGTATCAATTTTTAATTTGAATTGACTTCAGATGGACCTGTTTTCTACCTAAGAAGTCTGTCATCTGTTTCTACTCCCTCCTCCCCCCCAATCTCTCAGCCAAGCCATCCCATGTCCCACCCTGCCTTGGCTGGGCAGCAGCTGCCCAAGCCCCAGCCTCAGCCCCCTCTTGTCCCTCAACATGGGGGCCTTGATCTGCCCTCTATGTCCCTTCCCTCCCCCTGCCCCTTCTCTCCCAACAGACTTATCTTCTCAGCCAAACACTGCTCTCCAAGCTGCCAGACTGCATATCAGCAATCGGATCGGTATCAGCCGATATGGTTCATTAATGTTTGGTCATTGGTATCAGCCCAAAAAATCCTAATCCATGTACCCCTAAAATAAAGACCTCTTTCACTTGAAAGGAAAATAAATTACTCATTGAAGTACTTTATGTGCAGCTGTTATCCTTACATTTTAGTCCCACTGACTACTTCAGAAGAACTGCTTTCTACAGGGTGCAGGATCTCAAATCAGAATGACTCCAGGAGAATCATAAACACTTCATATCAAATACTTCCCTTTTAAAAAATTATATAAGGCTATAATTCTAAACACTAAGAAATGGAAGAGATACATTTTCTTTGTTTGATTTGCTTTGTTTTGCTTTGCTTTTTTACATGCAGGCCTTAGTAAGGCATGATGATGAAACTGATAGCTTTCCCAAAGAGTATAAATTACACTGGTATCTTTTTGTTAGTAGACAATATTACTAAATATGAGGGAAACTTCCACATGTACTAATAAACTGAACATTACAAGAGGCCCAAAATGATGGCTTTCTATTTAACAAAGGTCCATACTTACAATGGGAGCTTCAGCACATGAGGACTTCCATGGGTGTAGAGTAGGACAGAGGAAGAGGTTATAGAGCCCATTAAAAGTCAAGAGTTCTATTCTGTTTGATGAATTCTGTCCACCATTGTGGTCTGTGTCTGCCTACAAAGGATAGCATTCTAGTTGTGTAAAAGGGTTAGAGCCCTTGAAATCTAGGCCCTATCTTGCAACCAGAAAGCCTATAAAGTAACCACAGCTTGTGAGAGTCTGGATAATTAATAATAAAGTAATTATTGTAAGTAGGATGAAAACGTTAAAATAGCTGTCAAATTGATGTGAAAGGCTATTAAATGTCATTTTAATATTTGTTGTTTGAAGTTTTGACATACTTAAGGCCAGTTGTTTTTCATGGCAAGAAATTGGGGAAAGTCATGGTTTTATCATTAAAAATGAAAATGTAAGCATTCTCATGTAAAAAGCTGTGGCACATGATATTTCAGGTTGCTTGTAATGGGAGATGAGAACTATAATAGATTGTTATTTTAAAATAAGATAGCATAAAAAAAAATAATAATACTAAATTATTTATTTAACACCAATGCTCCTTTGCACAATGTATAATAAACCTTGGATGAGCTGTACTCAGTAGAGGTCTGATGAGAAATGAAGACAATCTACTCAGGTTGAAATAAATGTACCTCCTATATTTTATGTTATACTGTTTTCTTAAATACTGATTGTTTGAATGCTAATACCATAGCATGTATTCTCTTAATTCAGAAAAATCTTTGTAGCTTGTTCTTGTCCGGTTATATAAGTGGATTTCAGAATGAACTTACCTTCATCTTGTACAATTTATTTCAACATTAATTGCATGAACAATAATATATAATATTCTTCCTCTTGAAAATATTTGAAAATATGTCATTCAGTAATTGACTGTTATTTTCTACATATTGAATAAATGTGGGTCACATTTTAGGGTAACCCCTAAAACGGGTACTAGTGTCAATAAATGATAGCTCTCCTTACTCTGGTAACTTTAAGCTAGCATACTTTGAAACTGAGAGGGGGGGTATAGCATGGTTGCATAGTGAGAAAACCAATATATATCAGTTTTCTCACTATGCAACCATGCTAGTTAGGAGATATAAGATTTAAACTTTCTCTTCTCTCACTTTCAGGAAAAACTTTTTCTGAGGGACAATAGATAAACCAAATTAACCAGGGTACTTTATATATAGAATAGGATTACTGTAGCAGTGACCTAATAGTATTGGTAGCATTGTAGGTATTTGTTTTTTTACTAGAATGCAAAAAAATTTGACAGTGTCACATTTAAGAAAAACAATTTTTTTTTTAGGAAGATAAAATGGTATGGTACAAGGGAAGTTGTTGACAAAGAGAGATGCACAGCTGTGTTGTTCCATTTCAGATCCCCAAAATCCACATGAGCTAAAAGCAAGTTTCAGTTAATACCAGATGTAATTGAAGGAAATGCATCACAATTCAAGGCCTTGCCTTCTGTGAAATGAAAGGGCCATTTGTCTTTATGAAAACTCTTTGATCTGACAGCTAGAAGTAATAGCCAATTGACTTGATGACCAGAGATGTTTTGCAAGAATCTCTCTTTACCACAGTGTTAAAATATGGTAAATGGCTGATGCCCAGCCATTTGTGAAACTCCCACACAGTGATCCTGGATTGTGCCATCAGGAAACTACTTCACAGAGATCCCTGAATTTACTTCAAAGAGGATCTGATATCATCATTCCTGAAATTCCTAAAAAAAAAATAACACGGGAGAATTAATTGAAGGGAAATGAAGACTGAAACTTTGGTTGCTGGTATTCTTGGAAAGGGTAAGAAATTAAACTGTGGGAAAGCTAATCTAGAACTGACATCTGAATGTATATTTAGAAAGTTTACTTGTTCGATATGAGATGGAAAGTGATGCTGTTCAGGTTCTTGTAAAAAGAGATACATTGTGTCATCTTGCTGACCTGTTGTGTACTATATCTTCATATGGTACTGACTCTTGATTTAATGTTTTTCTTCATTCTAGAAAGAGACCTTTTTGGAGCAGAACCATTTGACCCCTTTAGCTGTGGAGCAGGAGAATTCCCTCCAGACATACAGTCAAAATTAGATGAGATGCAGGTAACTACTTCACATTTAAACAAATGTTTCCAAGAGCATGTAGATGTTCATCCAGTAAAGATGAAAACAGACATAATATAGTAGTCTACATGTCTCTGAATGTAAAAAAAAATTCTTTACTATACCAAAAAAATGAACTTTGATCTGGGTGGAAGAGTCAGTCAACTGGAGTTGGACCTGTCCGCCAAAATGTAACTTTGAATATCAGGAGACTCTATGCAGCCAACATTTTGACAGAATTTTACATAAAAAGAATGCAGCAGATGCTGAGTGTTCTCACTTCATAAAATATTAGTGAACAGAATACAGTGCCAGTATACTGGTGGAAGACTTTATGTCAAATATCTTCAAAATCATATAATGGAAAAATTCTAATAGTTTTATTTCTATTACATATTAACAGTGTCATTGCCAGAATTATATTATCTTTTTCTCCTCAATCCCCTTTTTTGTTCTGTTTTTTTTATTTGCCTGAATATTTTAGTCTCCAGTTCAACAACAAGATCCAGCTTAGCATACCCTTGAACTTTCATTGAATATCATTAGAGTGGATGAGGTTGTAAACAAGGCACACAGGGGTTACCTATTCAAAACAGCTGAGAGCAAGAGTAAGCTTAATCTGATACAAGAAAAATCACCTCTGGTACTGGCAGCTGCAAAACCTAGGAACAATAGTTTAACTGTTTAACACACATGCTTAAATTTGGTTGTGTAATGCTTATGAGATCATCATGTTAGAAGAAAGCAATGGTTTGGTGTAAAAAAAAAAAAAAAAAGTTATAACCTGCTAGTAAAACATATTGTTTTGCTAATTTTCTAATATCTCTTTTATCTTCTCATGCTTTCCTGGGTGCTTAGCGTCAACGATGGTTGGTATTATCGTATTTTAATATGTATGTTAAAATAGCTTAAAGTAAAATGATTAAAATGAGCATCTTGTATAAGCTCATTTCGGTGACCTAAAGATAGTTTTTATGCAGCAAGTTTTATTTATAACAGTAGGGAAATTTACTCTAGTGTTTGTTTGCTTTTGTCTTTCAGAAGCAATTCATAGCCTTTGGTTTTTATTCATGTTTCTTTTTTATTGCTCCTAACACTCATGAAAATTTACTTTCACATTTTGTTCCCCACTGTTGCCAAGGGTCTTTTATGACAGTTATTATATGCAAGCTTATGTTACAGACATTTATCTAAAAAAGGTGGGTTAAGAAAATAAGTTTATTTCTTGGAGGTTAGTAGAGCTAGAGTTACTAGTGCATGCTCTCTGGAAGACACATAGTATTCCATTCTGTGTTAGGGAATACTAAAAAGCTGTGGCCTTTTTTTTGTTTGTTTCCAATTCAAACTTAAGCTTCATAAGCAAAATCTTTGACATGAGATTTTAATGTTACTACATCTGCTAATAAATTAAATCATGGTTAAAACCATTCAGTTGGTCACATAGTTCAAAAGTAGAAAAAAAAGCCATAAAAGTGAACATACAGGTTTGCCTTTCTTTAGAAACTTCTGACGGTTTCCTTGGTCCAGAAGTATAATTCGAGTCAAACAGAGACTAAGGATAATTCAAAGGCAAAAGAAAGATAAAAAGGTGCCATATGATTTGAGTAATAGGACAGTAATGGAAAGTATGAAGAAACTGAAGTCCCATGTCATTTCATGTAATAGACACATACATAGAGACAGCAGCCACATCCAGACATGCAGGGGCATGTGCTTGCATCAGTCCAAATTTATGCTGTTACTTTGTGCCTCGGTGCACACCCCGGCATATTTTACAATTTTAGAAGCTGTGGCTATTCTCCACTGCCTGACACAATCAGTAGGCTTGCTTTATTCCCACCTGAAATGGATTATATTTAGATAGGGATCATTATGCTTTCAAATACATTTCAATGTATCACTGGCTTTTCGGGTCTATGCTTTTTGGGTTGTTAGCCAATACAAACCTCAGATTAGGTGAAAAGGTTGATTTCAGTAATTTTATCTCTTAATGAAATTTAAATTATTTGCTGTTCCTGTGTTTTTACCCTAAGAAAGTTCATACAGGTTAATTACCATCAGGGATACCAGTTTTCCATTTCCCATGGGAAAAGGGAAAAATGTGGACTCCTCTTTTTAATGGAGAGACATAGAGACTGAACTTTTGCAAAGAGCTCCTTGCAGGCTGGCAGAGTTCCAGCCTGCAAGGTTTTCATAGATTCATAGATTAAGGGTCGGAAGGGACCTAGTAGATCTTCTAGCCCGACCCCCCGCCAGGGCGGGAGAACAACAAAAACCCCAAAAAGAGAAATGGGACTCAAACGAGTCCAGCTAGGTGGGCATCCAGCCTCTTCTTAAAGACCCCCAGGGTAGGGGCCAGCACCACTTCCCTTGGAAGTTGGTTCCAGCTCCTAGCCGCCCTAACGGTGAAGTAGTTTTTGCGGATGTTCAATCTATACCTCCTCTCCAACAGCTTGTGCCCATTTCTCCTTGTTATGCC
>NW_017729031.1:70638995-70654872 GCF_001723915.1 Gavialis gangeticus
GAAGAATTGGTTAAAGAGGTCCGCTTTCTCCTCTGACGCAACCACCAAATTGCCCAGCGTGTCCTGCAGGGGTCCCACATTACCCGGCACCTTCTTCATCCTCCCAATGTATTTGAAAAAGGACTTTTTGTTATCCTTAATCTTGGACGCTAGTCCGAGCTCCATGTCCGCCTTGGCCTTCCTAACAGCTCGCCTACAGGCCCGAGCTGAGTAGGTATACTCCTCTTTGGAGATTTCACCCCCCTTCCACCGGGTGCTGGGGGGAGTGGAGTGGTGCCCCCAGGTGGCAGGGAGCATGTGACCAGAGCAGCACAGAGCTTGCAGTAGCAAGGAGCTTCCCCGCTCTGCCCTGCCACACCACGTCCTGCCCACTGGGCTGCAGAGGTCCCAGGAGAGGGCAGCACAGCAGAGACCCTGCAGTGGGCAGCCTGCACATGCCACCACCCTGCACACAGGTCTGAGGGGCATGGGTCCCCTGCCCCCCAGGAATGCATGCAGCAGCAGGGAGCCACCACCCCCCCACCCCAGCCTGCAGCAGGCAGCCCACAACCCCCCTTCACTTCCCATGGACGTTCTATAAGCTAAGTGGGCAGGGAGAGCTCTGATTTGCATGATAAAAAAGGGCAGCCAGGCAGGGGGTGCCACGTGCATATATATATAAACATGACAGCCTGGAGAGCAGTTCCTGCAGATAAGTCTGCTGGGAGGTGGGGATTTAGGCCCCCCCATAAGGAGAGAGGGAGTTGGTCAGGGCTGGGGCTGGGGGCTGCCCAGACAGGTGGTGTGTGCAGCTTGGGGTTGTGGGCTCGGGCTCCCTGCCCTGCTGCCCTCTCCCAGGACCTCCGCAGGCCAGTGACTGGGACCTGGCATGGCAAGGCAGAGCGGGGCTGGGCAGGGAAGCTCTTTGCTGCCAAAAGCTCCATCCTGCCCTGGCAACATGCCACCTGCCTGCCACACACCACTGAGGGGCACAAACCCCCGCGCTACCACCCCTACTGCTGCCAGGTGGGAAGGGGGCATGTGACCAGAACAGTGCAGAGCTTGCAGCATCAAGGAGCTTCCCCACCCAGCCCCGCTCTGCCCTGCCACACCATGTCCTGCCCACTGGGCTGTGGAGGTCCCAGGGGAGGGCAGCAAGGGAGGGAGCCCTCAGTGGGCAGCCTGCACCTACCACCACCCTGCACACAGATCTGGTGGGCATGGGTCCCCTAACCCTGCCGGGAGTGTACACAGCAGCAGGGAGCCACCCCCCCACCTGAGCTCACAGCAGGGCAGCCCACACCCTCCTCCACCATGGGCTCCACTCCAGCCATGCTGCCCGTGGGCATTCTGTGAGCTAAGTGGGCAGGGGGAGCTCTGATTTTCCATGATAAAAAACCCCAAATCAAATACCAAAATTTATGGGTATTTAGAATTTATTTTAGTATAGTGATTAAGGCACTGATAGGCTTCCAAATTGCTTTAAAATTGTAAATATATCAATAAAATATTGTGTTCAATTCATACATACATATAGTGGCATTTCATTTTAATCATAACTTTTTGGTTTTTTTATCAGATACCTTGTAATTTTTTATTGGAGAATACCAGGATCCCCAATTATCATAAAGTAAAACACAGGGCTCTGTAATCAGTGCAGACAAGCCCTGGATATGGCAACTGTTTCCTTTGTATGGAAACTTTGCTGGAATTTTATGCTTTCATTGGGTGCATCTACCCATGCAATTAGTGTACCTCAGTAAACTCTGGTGCAGTTCACACCGGAGTCAACTGCTCTTGGGCACAGCGTCCTCACATGTGCTTGGGACTGCAGCAATCTGAGCTTGGGTGGAGCAGCCCTGGGCAGGCAGCAGGCTTGAGATGTCAGCCCTGGATGCCGGGAGGTAGTGTGAGGTGGCAGAGGGGCTGGCTGGGGCATGAGAGTGCACAAAGTGCGAAGCCCTGTGGCTGACCCACCGCCCAGGGCTTCTGCACCCCAGTTCAAACTGCTGCAGTCTCACACCATCAACACATACGTTACAACCTAGTAAAAGACTCTACTCTAAGATAGTACTGCTGGGGACAGTACTGTTTTATGGCAGGGTTAATTAACTTAGTACACCCGAATACTGGCATACATGTAGATGGTGATGCTTTACTGTGGAGCTAATTGGTCAATTCCATGGTAAAGAACATGTGTAGGTGCACTTATTGGCTGTGCCCAGATGAGCACGTACATACAGTATGTGGCACTGCAGGCCCATCTGCAGCACCACACACTGCACATATACATGTTTCCCACGCGAAGATCTCTAGGTGAAAAAAACCCATGTTGAAAAAAAGCAGGGCAACACATATGGCAGCAGCGTGCACCACCCAAAACCAGATCCTGGCCAGTCAGAGCCATTCTGCAGCTGCCAGCCAGGCTTCCTGCCATGGCTGCAGCTCCTGAGGCTTCCAGAACTCCAGGTAAGGCTGCTGGGGCCAGCACAGTTTTAGGCCCTAGCCTCCCATACCCCACTCAGAGTAACCTGCCATAGGCCAAAGAGTGCGTGGCATGGGTGTTCCCCAGAGACAAGTAGCAGCGGCACAAGGTGTGCCGCTGCTATTTTTCCCTAAGGAAACAAGTGTCCATGCTTGTTTGAATCTACACGTGCCATTAAGGCAACATGATAAACACAAAAGCAGTTCGCACCAGTCAGCTGCTTCTGGGTGCAATATCTTCACATGTGCACAGAACTGCAGGAGTTTTCACCTAGGGCAGAGCACCACTGGGCTGCCAGGGGAGCCAGAGAGGTCAGCTCTGGGCTCCAGGAGGCAGTGGAGGTTGGCAGAAGGGCTGGTAGGACCTGGGGGTCTGGGTCCCAGCTGACTGGCCTGACTAGGTGTATGTATCATACCTGGTCAGTGTCTACACAGGTGTTTCAGTGCAGTAAGGTACTCTCCTGTGGAGTAGTACTGTCCCCAATGGTACTAGCTGACAGCAGAGTTAATTAGTTTACTGTACCCTAATACCAGGGCATGTATAGACTGATGTTTTACTGCAAAGCTAATTAGGCAACTCCACAGTAACATGTTTGTGTTGATGCACCCATTGGGTATAAAAATTTTCTGAACATGGGGTTCTGTATCAAGTCAGTTTGGAGGTCAAAGGCAGAGCAGGATATGTAGTTTGCTTGTTAAGAGAAATGCCCTGATGTGAAAACAGATACATACTGGAATAGTCCAAAGCCTAGAGATAGCCACTGCTATGTATCCTGAGGGTCAGCAATTCAGACAAATCAGGGAGTGAGTTCTAGAGCTGGTAAAATGACTGCCTTAACTTTAACAGTGTATGTAAGAAGAAATCCACAGCCATGGCGTTTTGGTCAAAAGCCAGATACATCAGTAAGGAGCACGTGTCTTTGGCAGCATCTTTCCTAAAACAAAATATTTCAATACAGTGTGCTAGCATATGTCTGTTTTGCAACAAAAACTGTCTGTATTAAAATTAAGAGCAAGCAGTATTTTGTGTAAAGTATATATTATGGAAAATTTAGTAATTGCCCAGCATGTATCTGTAGTCTGTCTTCTGTAATAGTTCTGTTTCCAAGAAAAGAAAATCCAAAGCATACATTTGCATCCATCCATTTTAGCTGACGTTACAGAAGTGACTATCAGTCTTTAGAAGGGAAAGGTGAAGAAAGTTGCACATTATAACATGTTTTTCATAATAAGTATACAATACATTAAGCATAATATTTTTAGAAATCTCTGTATATAAACTTTATGCCAGAAAACCTGACCCAAGCCTTGATCATTCTGAGTTGCTTGCAAGAGCTGTAGGTAAGAAATAATACTATAACTCATCCCCCAATAGTCTGTACACGAAGGACTCTTCCTATGAATCTTCCCAGTTACAAAGATGAGGGAGTTCATCTGCAGTTTTTCTTCACAAGTCTGTTATGTGTAGAGCTGGACAGAATTTTTTCAGCCATTATATATTTTATAATTACGCCATCTTGGTTACCCCTGAATTATTTGTAAATTCGAGTCAAGTTTGCGAAAGAATTAAAGCTTTTCTTCAGTGTTTGATTCATAAAGCTTGTGGGGTGGACAGAGGTTCAGCCCTATCCTCTGATGACTTTTGAATCAAGATCACCCATCTTCATCACCATGCTGCAAGGTACACTAGGTACTCCTAGTTTTTCTCCCTGCTGCTATTTTACCCTGTATGAATTTAAATATTCATTGGAGAAGAGACTGGAATTCATGCATTCCATTTTCCAAGTGACTACCCTAATTGCTAGCCTATAAAGTCATTCTCTGTGATAGTACAAGCCAATCTTTGTATCAAGTGTGCCACAAATTAGCCCTGCCTTCTCTCTGAGTGCCACATCAATCCCTTCCCTCTGCCCAAGCTACAGCTCTGCTTTCTGCTCCCTACTCTGTCCTCTCTGCCCAGTCTCCTCCTGTGATTAGCTTATGCAACTTGATCTATATCTTTTGTAACGATGGGACAAATAATAGATTTTTCCTTTTCTTCTTAAAATCAGCATCTTATTAGTTTTAGGAAAGTGCAGAATTTTTTTAAAGAGTCTTAAGTCCTACCAGGGCCTAAATGAGACAGATTGTTTCATGTTATAGTGTTTAATGCACTGTATTTCAGTAATAAGTTTAGTCTAAACAATACAGTACCCTCATATCTACTACATAAATATTTCTAACAGTCAAATGCAAGAAGAAAAATATGAAAAAAATATGAAAAATGTATGAGAATATTTGGGGAGAAAGTAGTTATGAAAAAACCTATAGTTTTCATGAGCTGTGTGTATGGAAGTGTTATGTCCTTACATGACTTTTGATTTCAGTCATTTTCATCTAAATTTTAAGTCAGGTCCCAGAGTCCTTCTTAATTTTTACTCCATGGCTTCAGTGGGAGTTTAGCTTTAGTAAGGATTACAGTATTTACAGTGTGCTGTAATTACAGTGCATTGGAGTGCATATACTCCCTGTATATGTATAGGAGCCTGAAAAATCATGGATTGATGGTTTGAAAAGTTAATGATCGAAATGTAGGCTCAGGCTATATACATGTTCTCACTGAAATATGTTAAGTATTATATCCACATGGAATTTTGTGCAAAATCATCTACCTTTGTATAAGATGCCCATTTATACCAGGTCTGTATTTGGTGCGTATTTGCCAGTACTGTGTTTCCTCAGAACAGTGCTGTACTCAACGTTTCTATTGCCACTTTTGTAAAATTCATAACAAAAATGGCCAAAAGTCACTGGCATGCACTGACTACCAGGTAGCACACAAAAGTCAGTTAAAGACTGGGTAAGCAAGGATTACAGCTGTTTTGTGTTGATGGACTATCTCAGTGTATCTGGCTCATAATCAGATTTCAGTATGAAACAGCTATAAAAAAGGGGAAAAAAACTTTTGCCTGGAAAATCTCATAACACATTATAATTATATGCCATGAAAGCTATTTTATTTCTCTCAGTATTATTTTCCAGTTCTTAATAATACCAAGTGGAATTATTTAAATACTCTGGCATTTTAAATTCTAACATGTGGCATGATCCAAGCTTCATGATAAGCATGAAGGCTACCTTGGATTTGTGATGCTGCTTTTAACATGAATAGATCTATTTTTCTGATGCACCATATAGACATAGTATTAATCCTGGACACACTAATGAGAATTTCAAGCAAACACAATAAGGAGACCATATCAATCATAGCTTGCATTAATATCTAGTCACAATAAGGGTGATTTAAACCAACCTTAATTGTTCGTGTTGTAAGGAGTCTGTGTTTTGTAAAATATATATATTGTTAATTTCATTGATTGTAAGCAACATTCCCTAAGTTCTTCCTACTTTTAGGACAAAAGTGAAATCAACATTATAGCAGGAACTACTGGAATGAAAGTTCTCTTGGCATTTCCATTCTAGCATTGCTTATACAGTACTTTTGCCTATCAGATTAAAATTTTCCAGCCTTGGTCTCCCTTCAAAGGTAACTTGTTTAAAATTCAAGGCAAAGGAGTTGGCATTTTTTTAAGGATGAAGAGCGCATATATTAAAAACAAGAACCCTTTCTCCATTAGAAAAAAAAATACTTTGGTCCAAATCCCAGTATTAATTACTATTTTGTTCCAGATACAGTCCCTCTTGCCTAAATAGGACTACTCAAAGTGCTTCTCAGGGTAAGGATGAATCTGACCATTAACTTTTAAAACCTCCCCCACTAAAACAGAAGAGGAAGAGAACGCTAACATTTGATATGGTAACGGATAACCTCTTGAAAATTATCTGAGTGTCCTGACAACCTTTACTTTTTGTCTGACCAAGTCATCTACCTTTGACATTTACATGTTACACAGTGCAACTTGTATGATTTGGAACAGGCTTTAGCAAGGCTTGGCATAAACATAAGTTATGCAATACATGTACATTTGACTTTCTGGCGCAGTGAAAAATGTAAGACCAAGTTCTGAAATTCTAACTATAAATAGTACTTTACTTTTTGTGTAGCCTTCCCCTGTACCACTTGTTGAGTAAGGAGCTATCTAATATGAGTTAAAGGTAACAGAGCAATACCCTGGGTTTAAGAGAATGATAGTCCTGTGGTTCAGTACTCAGAAGGAAGGATATGATAATGTTAAGTTTGCTTAAAAAATTGTAATTGTTCCTGTTGGTGAATATGAATTTTGATACAACTTTAATGACTTGACCATATACTATTACTCAGAAATAATATAATATGATGCTTTTTTCTCTTCATATAAAAATATACCTGTATAATATCTGCAATAATTTGCTCTCTCATACACGTATTGCATGTTAATTGTCATAATCCAGTATGTGGTAACTTGGACTTCCACATTTTGAGGTCTCTTCTGTTTAAACTACATGTTACAAAAATCTAGGGCCAGATTTTGCCTGGCTTTAATATGAATTAGAAGTAAAGTATGGTGTCAGAAGACTTCCTTCCCCTTGTGTGACCTATGTAAGACCCAGACAGAATTGCCACCTGGGTCAAAGTGACTTCTGTCTCCTATTCCTTTGAGAATAGGGGGGAGCATGTGACTATTTACCAGCATAAACTTTATTAGCTATATCCCTTGAAAGAGAGAATGTCTCTCAGCTTATGCTCAATACTCTGAAGTATTGCTTTTCAACCAGTAGCACAGTGCTTCTTAGATTCAGTATAAGATAGGAGGTAGCTACTTAGCTGCATGCCTGTCATGGCTGTAGTAACTGAGACTTGTTGGAGTAGTAATCTCACAGTCATTTAATACATCACAGGAATTTCTGTCCCCAGGGAAATGTAGCAATGTTAGTGAGGATATATGTGGTGAAGCTCTTAAAAATGTTATCTAGTCAGTCAACTTATAAATGATGCAATGAAAGTGTATTGCATTCTGAAGTCACTTTTTCCACTGTATATCATTTATTTTGTCTAAGCTATGTGTACCCTGTGTTCATACTCCTTCTCTTGTTTGCGATACATGCTAATACTTAGATATTGTACTGGTTTTTTTCTTCTTTATCTGTTCTGATTAAAAAGAACTCATTTAAAATACAGCTTTCTTTGTAAACATGTTCAAATGTTTGAATATGCATGATTCACTTTATGAAACACATCTGAAATCCAAGTCACATTGTTGCACAAAGCAAAAAGATTCTGTTCTAGTACTGTTCATGCTGGTCCCTGATCATGTATAGAAGTACATATATGTTTAACTGTACTTACCCAGTTGGTGTCATGGGAGTTTATAAAGACTTCTTACATGTCTAAAAGCTTGCATGTAGGATTTTGTAGGATTTAATATTTTTCTTTGCGGAGACAGTCTTTTATTAACCATGCCTTGTCTTATTACAGGAGGGGTTCAAAATGGGACTAACTCTTGAAGGCACAGTATTTTGTCTCGACCCTCTAGACAGCAGGTGCTGATGCCAAGAACAGAAGTCTGAAATTCTTATATGGTCCTTTTTTAATTCAGAGCATGTAATGACAAATATTGCCCATGTGCCAAAAATTGCTTTTCAATTCTCGTGAGGTTTGCTTATGTAAAACTCCAACTTACTTTCAAGCTTTCCCTGTACAAATGTAAAAAAAAAAATCACACCTGTATATGAAATATGAATTAAATTACATTGTTGTAGTTCTTTCTATCACATTTTAGCTGATATTTGCTATATCTAATGATTATTCACTTTAAGTTGGAGGAAGTTCTTCTAAAACCTCTTGAATACCTCTTTCCATACAATTCTTACATATTCTTTGAAATGGTGACACTTTAAAATAAATCCCCTTAAGCCCCCATTTATATTCAGTTCAATATTGTGATTATTATACAGTAATATTTTAAATAGCAAATAAAAAGTACAACATACTGGAAGCTAGTTTGTAAATAATTGATAAATGTGGATGCCATGTAATTAATTCCAGTTACTGAACACAGTCACTGACTGTACTATATGGATAATCTTGTTAACTGGTTACATTTGTCAGATTTTTAGACATTCACATCTTGAAAAAGTTAAATATATCCATCCATTTGATTACCAGTGATAGCTAATGTTTAATGAATGCATTAAGGAGACCTATTACATATTTTATGAAAACAAACACACTACATAGCTTTCTGGTTAAATGTTTTATAGCTAAGCTAGTTGCATATACTGAAAACAATTTGGAATTCATTACGTGACAACTATATTTTGCTCTCTTAAAACTAAGGTATTGACCCTGCAAAAATGCTCTTAGGCCAGATACAGACATTGGACTTTTATCCATATAAGTGATCAGAAACTGGTCTGTACCCATAAGAGAACAGAAGTTCAGCACACACAGACTTGTTTAAAAATAGCAGAACATGGTCTATGATTTACAACCCTCCCCCCTCCCCACCCAATGTGTGTTCTGTTCACTACCAATCTAAACTACACTGCTTACACAAAACCTTGTAACTTAGATCAATTCAGCTTCAGGCCTTTGAATGTCTGTACCTAGCCTTAGGGATCTATCTAACTATGTATGAGCAGCCACAGTGTGTTCTCTTGGACTACTCATGTGTCTAGTTATCCATGTGTCCAGGTGTTTGCAGAACTGCATCTTTACAGTATTTTCTCAATATTTTCTGTTACCGAAGCCAGAAGAAACTACGCAAGGAAAGTTAATAGTATAAGACCTTAAATACCTACAAGTAGCCCAGGTAAATCAGAAAAGAAGAGTTCTGTGGTTTGTAATCTCTCTCTTGCGTGCACCAGCACGCGCACACAGAGTCTGCAGCTGAATGTTTGTGTATTACTGACTTGTCTATGCACACTTTTCACTAATCTTTAACATAAGCAATAAATTAATGTTTTCTTTGTGCATTTTTTCTTTCAGTTATGAACTTGTTTCTTAATTTTTTTAGATTTTTCCTTAATTTTGCTGAGTGTATGTAATACTCAAACTCTTCACTGAGAAAATTTCCTCCCTACAAAAACCCCTTATATTTCCCCTTTGAAAATACAAGTAATTAGGGGGAAAAAAATTGCCTTATTTTTTTCTTACCCCCTCCCCCCCCACCTCCCAAAGACTTACTTTTTGTGGCACATTATAGGTCATGAAATGTTGGGTTGACCTTATTAACTTAAGGTTTACACAGGAAAATAAATGCATTTATTCAGTATTACAGTAAGCATCTATCTCTTATGCCCCAGAATGGCAAGTAGCCTGATTACAGTTAATAGGACTACTCATTTCCATATAGTTTGACATGAAGTACCTTGAAGCACTGGGGCCTTAATGTTCTACATAATGTAAGTCTTCCTTTCTTATTCTTTGCTCAGTATTCATATAGATATATATAAAATCACTAACCAATAGAATAGTATATGTTTCATAAAGAAAAGTCTTTATAATTTTGTTTCTCATATAGTATTTTGGAATTTGTACAATGAGGATGTTTAGCAGCCAAATGGCTTTTTATAATAAATAGAATTTGTATTTTTATTGTACTTTAAAAAGCTTTACATAATAAGCATATATTTAGTGGCCATTTACTATCAATGGTAACACAATGCTAAAATAATATTTGCACATTTTAAGGAACTTTACAATTTTTATGGTAATTGACTCTGCAAATGACACTGTTAAATAGATAACTGGCTGATCCATAAAGAAAACTTAATGCAACAGTTCATTTTTAATGAAGAAGTTTAGTGATCTGGTTGAAAACTGTATTTCTATGTAATCTCAAATGTCTGTTTAATTTTGCCGAAAATAAATGTTTTTAAATAAAAGGCATTGTGTAATATAATATTCATTTGGAAGACATGGGGGGTGGGGGGAGGAGGAGAGAATTACATCATCCCAGCAGGTTAAGGACTGTGTGGAAATGAAGCCTAAATTTAGGGCTGCAGTCTACTAATATCTAACAAGCTTAACTTCACGAGTAGTCACATTGGGCTACTCCTTCCCTGGCGTAAACTGCAATATCTCTATTCACTTACCCTTATGCATTAGCTCTTCTGCATGGCTCATAAAAAAAGTTTCCAGTGCTAAGGGAGGAATTACATCCTGCACACCTGATAGGTCATATTGTGAAGTGCAGGCATTTTCCCCAGAGACGGAAAGTTGTCTTCAAGAAGAACAGTCACAGTCTGCACAGTTACGAAGGTGTTTAAGTCCTGTAGGAGCTCTTAATTTTCCAGTCAACTTACGTGAAGCATGGTGGGGTAGGATGCTTTGCAGCTTTTGAAGAGAGGATACTCATCACCAGCATTATCATTCTGATGATTATTACCACATTTCAAGAGAGTTAATATAACACATATTCAAAACCAGTCTGACCTCTTTTTTAATTTTAAAATCAACATACATATGTTGACCACAATGTGTTTAATGCTGCTCCAATGAAATCAATAGATTGACTGTTGACTTTGCTGGGTACATTATCAGGGGTCTGGGCTTTCTGTTTTCCGTGGAAAAACAAAGTAAACCACAGATTTTGCCTTTTACCAGAGGGAAACATGGATTTCTCATTTTACCAGAGAAATCCGCAGATTTTGCCATTTTGCAATAGGTTCCTTGCAGGCTGGCAGAGTTCCAGCCTGCAGGGAGCTGGAAGGGAGTGGGAGGAAGGCGGAAAGACAGGGGACACCACGTGCACAGACACACACATGGCCCCAAGAAGCCTTCAGAACAGCTCCAGCAGGTAAGTCCAGGGGGAGAAGGGGAGGCCGTGTAGGGAGGGACCTGAGCGAGGCTGGGGATGATGCCCAGCTGGGTGGGGCTTCGGGCCCGGGGCCACAATGTGCATCTGCAGGGACCTAGCAGGGAGCAGGATAGGGCCACAGCTGGCTCATCAGGGGGACAGGGAAAGCTAGCTCCCTGCTGCCACGCACACTGCCGGGGGGTAGGTGGGACCCGTGCCCCCCAGATCTGTACCTGGGAGAGGCACTTTAGCTCCTGTAGGGCTGTGCAAAACATCACCATTCTGTTTTGCTGTTTTGAAGGGACAGTTTCATTTTGCTGGTGTTTCATTTCATCAAAACTTTCATTTTCAGTTTCATTTCATCAAAACTTTCACTGTTTCGACACGTTTCAATGTTTCACCCATAGGTTATAATGTGGAATCACAAAAATGCCTATAATTTTGTCATTTCTTTCCTGATTCAAATGAAGACAGCAGGGATGCAGCTCTTGCTGAGTCAACAAAGTCTGTCAAGTTTCAAGGAGATAGGTACAGGGGTTTCTGGGAAACTGCACCTCAAACTGTTTAGAGCAAAACTCATGTCACTTGTAAATGTGAAGACACAGTGGGCTGAAAACAGCAGGCATGGTAGCCCCTGCTGAGGCCACAAAGCCTGTCAAGTTTCAAGGAGATAGGTGTAGGGGTCTCTGGGAAACTGCACCTCAAGCTGCTGAAAAGCAAAACTCGTGATGTAAACTTTGTGTGTTTGCTAAGGCATGCCCTCACTGACACTGGGGCCTCTACACAACACGGTAGTGTGCCCCAATGAGGTTCCCTCCTCCCGTACAGCCTCAGTCTGGTCCACCACTTTAAATACCAGGTAAGCAGCACAGTACCACTAGCAGCACCTCAAGCAGCCAAACTGTCACAGAGTCTTTCTTTTCTTTCCCATGGGAGCTTCTCCAGCAGCTGCCAGAGAACTCTCCCTGGGTCTTAGATGGGCCCAGGGCCCTGGCTCCTTCTGGTCAGCTGACCAGGGACAGGTGCTAGGGGTGAAGGTTCTGGCTGTGTTGGTCTAAGGACATGGCACTGGCAGACAAGATTCTTTGAGTCAATCTGATATCTTTTAGTAGACCAACTGAATAGTTGGAGAAATATATCTTAGCAAACTTTCAGTTTTAATACCCTTCATCAGGCTGAGGCAGCACCTGCAGTTGGTGTGTACACTGTTCCTGAATGGAAGGAATAGTAAAGAAGCCAGAGGCTGGCAGGCAGTGGAGGCAAGAAAGCCAGTCAGTGAAAATGGAAATGGAGTTGTCAGGAGGTGAGGGACAGGTTGGGGTGGTGGTGTATGGGGAAAGGGGAATGTAGCAGTGCAGGTAAAAGTAGAGAGGTATGTGGGGAGTCAAATGTCTGGCAGATTGCAGTGTGTCAGAATTCCAGTGTCTGCATTGAGTCCATGAGTTTCTGTACTTAGGAGGTTGATGAAGTGCAGTTCATAGGCTCATCTGTGAAAAGTGGTTTGTAAATTCAAACAATCACTGAAGCTCACAACCTCACCACCAGAAGCCAACTTCCTACAACCCAAAACACATTAAATGGATCCAGACCATGCCGTGACAAGACATGCAAAACCTGCCAACAATATTTCCAGTATGGACATATCTATACAATACATTACATCTCTCCATCAGGGCACCAACTGATGGAAAATATGTAGGAGACACCAAGCAACAACTGCACACCAGAATGAGCACACATTGAAAATGTATCAAAGACAAGAACACCCAACTACCTGTCTTCAATCTCTCAGGCCTGATCCTCAAAGAGAATTTACAAACCACTTTTCACAGATGATCCTATGAACTTCACTTCATCAATCTCCTGGATACAGAAACTCATGGACTCAATATAGACATTGAAATTCTGACATACTGTAACCTGCCAGACATCTAACTCCCCAGGTACCTCTCCACTTTAACCAGCTACTTCCTCCCCCACCCTCCCAGTGCAGCCTGTCCCGTACACCCTGACACCTCAAAGGCATCCCTGACAACAAGATGGAACTTGTATGCCACACAGTGGATAGCAACAAACTTGGCATCACGTACTGCCTTGACCATATTGGCCCCATTGCTGGTGACCATGAACCCACAGATGAACTTGCACTGCCCAAACAGCCACCCCTACACCAAGCAATTCATGGCCCCCATGATCTCGGTTGCCATGTGGGACTCATCCATCACCTCAGCTTGAAGGAGAACCCACCGATGGCCTGACTGAATGCACCAATGCTCTGTGAGGGGGAGGTAGGCATGATCTCCACCCTGCCTGCTCCAGATGTCCGAGGTGAAGTTTAAGGCCACCTGCAGACCTGCCTTGCACAGCAGCTCCCTCAATTACTCCTGCATGCCTCATACAGGGAGGGCACCACCATCCTGCTGTAGGTTGTATGTGTGGGCACTTTGTACAATGGGGCCACAAGCTCCATAAGCCACCTGAACCCTGGCCACTCAACTAAGGAGAAGGGCTGGCCATCCAAAGCAAGTATCTCCCCAATGCTCTGGGTGACCTCACTTGCCTTGGGAATGCACACCCCTTTCCACCACTTTTCCAGGGTGGTCTGCCTCTGCGTTGGGGGTTAGAGGGTTTGAAGCGAAAGGGGGGCTTCTTTTTGGGCACACTCCTGCTGGTGCCAAGCTGAGGAGGAGCACGGGCAAGTGTGTGGTGGCTGTGGAGATGCATCAGCATCCCCATGGTGCTCATGCATTTTGCTCCCTTGCCCTGGCTGGTTTTGGCTCAGCAGTGCAGGCAAGAAGCATATGTAGGATCATCTGCCAGCTCAAAATGATCCCGGGCCACACTACCTCCTTGCTCCTGGGTTAAGGTGCATGTGCGGATGCTGCCTTTTCCCCCTCCACAACAGACAGAGGCCCAGGAGCAGAAGAAGTGGACTCAGATGAGCCACTTGCCCCCACAACCTCTTCCTCAACCTCCTCCAAAGTGCCTTCTGGGGAAGGAGACCTGGCTCTAGGGGAAACTTGAGGGGTGTGGAGCACTAACTCAGATGATTCCCCTCCTTCCCCAGAATTTCCCTTGCTATGGTACTCAGATCCAGCTCTTTCTCTGGCACTGGATGGCTCAGGATGAGAAATGAAATGGGGTGGAGGAAACTGTCATGCTGGTGCTGCTTGTTGTCATGGTGGGGGGGTTATGGCTGGTGCTTTTAGAAGGGGTGCAGACTCAGGCAGTGGCACTGCTCCCCTTTCCACGCTGCCAGTAGAATCAGAAGCCTTATACCTGCTAGTTGTAGGAAAGAGTCTGTGTCTCAGTTTGTGGGGGGTGGGACTTACACCTAGGCCCCCCCTTCCACCCTTCCCTGAAGTCTTGCCAGCTGCCTTTCCAGCACACTTCATAGTGTGTTTGATGTGGTGGAAAATCTGTGTTCTTCTCTAATGTAATATGTACTTATGTAATATATGTAGATAATTGTATGCATGAATTTATGTAATGTTATGTATGTATTCATGTATATATGTAACAAATAAAATATATAAATGTATGTAAGTGTCCCTGTATAAATTCTATATTATAATATGCAATATGTGCTGTACTTCCCTGCACAGTGAATGGAATGTACACTGTGACAGAAAACACAGATTTCTTTTCTGGGTGAAAAGAATCAAAATAGTCTAACAAAAACAAAAGGAGGATTTTGGGGGAGGAATAAATCGAATAGAATGAATATAATAATAAAGGGTATTAGGAAAGCAAAAGGTATTGGATCCCCCTTGCTAGGAACAGGCTAACAAGCAGGAAGAGATAGCTTTTCTCTGATGCTGCTGAGCTGCTGGAAGACACAGCTCAGTAAGCTGACTCCAAGACATAGAGAGAGCTCAGTTCAAACAACGCTTGTTATGCTATTTTTCTATCCCTTCCCCAAAGCACTGGGATTGATTGGAAGGGACTTCAGGGAAGGATCACAGTCACTGGTCAGCTACACATGTCAATATCAGAGCAGTCCTTCCCCCCTCTGCTTACCAGACCCTATGGCAAGAGAGGTCTCCTGCATGCCTGGAGCTAAGATCAGTGACATCACTGAAAAGATTCCTGATCTTATCAAGCCCTCTGACTACTACCCCATGGTCCTTGTCCATGTAGGCACAAATGATGCAGCTGAGAGCAGTCCAGATGGCATCAAGAACGACTTCCATCAGCTGGGGGTTGGGCTCAAGAAGTTGGAGGCACAGGTGGTATTCTCCTCCATCCTTCCAGTTGGCAGCAGCTGGAGGCACCAGGATGCCTGCATCAGGGTAGTCAACCAGTGACTTTGGATTCTACAACCATGACCAGCACTTCCAGGGAGGAGACTTGCTAGGAAGGGACGATCTTCATCTCTCTCCTAGAGGTAATCATCTCTTCTCCTGCAGGTTGGCTGATCTCCGAAGAGCTTTAAACTAGGTTCAACAAGAGATGGGGTACCAGTGGTTGACAAGAACCCAAGGTTGGTGAGCCACAAACAACACACCAGACCAAACCAGGTAAGTACTAAGGGGCACACTAACCATCAAGGCAGAGGGGCAACAAGAGCTCTTATTGTGGGGGCTAAAATGTCTTTACACAAATGCCAGGAGTATGGGGAATAAGCAGGAGGAGCTTGCACTCTTACTTGCTGGCAGACAGTATGGCTACAACAATTAAGGACAATAAAAAGT
>NW_017729031.1:70655431-70656451 GCF_001723915.1 Gavialis gangeticus
ACCTTATAGCCTTTTATGACCAGGTCACACACTGCCTTGAGACAGGAGCTGAGGCTGATGGACTTTAAGAAGGCCTTCAACACAATTTTTCATCCTATTCCCATAGAGAAGCTAGCAGGCTGTGGGGTGAGCACTTACACAGTCAGGTGGGTGGCCAACTGGCTTAAGGACCATACCCAGGGAGTAGTGGTGGATGGGTCGTTCTTGGCCTGGAAGGAGGTGGGCAATGGGGTCCTGCAGGGCTCGGTCCTTGGACTGGAATTATTTAATATCTTCATCAGCAATTTGGATGAGGGTGTGGAGAGCACCCTCTCCAAGTTCGCAGATGATACCAAGTTATGGGGCAAAGTTAACACACCGGAGGGTAGGGAGAAGATACAGGCCAATTTGGACAGGTTGGATCAATGGGCAGAATGAAATAGAATGCAATTCAACAAAGATAAATGCAAAGTAGAGTGGAGGAATCTCCAGCACACCTACAGGTTGCGGGATGACCTCCTCAGCAGCTCAGCAGCTGAGACACATCTTGTAGTCATGGTTGATTCCAAGAAGAATGTGAGTCAGCAGTGTAAAGAAGTCATCAACAAGGCCAATTACACCTTGTCGTGAATTAGCAGATGTATAACCAACAGATAGAGGAAGGTGATGCTCCCCCTCTATGCAGGATTGGTCATACCGCAGTTGGAGTACTGTGTCCAGTTTTGGGTGCTGCACTTCAAGAGGGACATGGAGAATCTGGAGAGGGTTCAGAGGAGGGCCACTCACATAATTAGTAGCCTCCGTGAAAGACCAAACGAGGGGAGGTTGAAGGATCTGGATCTCTTCAGCCTTCACAAGAGATGTCTGAGGGGAGACCATGTAGCTGCCTATAAGTTTATAATGGGAGGTCAAAAGGGAATTGGAGATGCACTGTTTACCAGAGTGCCCCTAGGAGTAACTATAAATAATGGGTGCAAACTAGTGGAGAGTAGATTCAGGTTAGACATTAGGAAGAAATTTTTTACAGTAAGGGTGGCCAGA
>NW_017729031.1:70657704-70657998 GCF_001723915.1 Gavialis gangeticus
GGGAAACAGAGAATTTGTGGGCGGGGGTTAGCACATAATTTGGTATTTTTTATCAGGGAAATCCAGGATCCCTGAATTTATCATGCACTTGGATGCTAAGAAATATAACAAACACTTTTTTTTTAAGTTGTTTGGAGTGTTCCCAGTTTCCCAGTCTCAAACATTTCTAAATCTTTGCTGACTTTGGCATGTGTTTGAGGATTTAGGGAAGAAGATTACAGGTGTGGAAAGTAGAAGTTTTGTGTCCTTATCTTAGGCTCTGTTTCAGACTCAATATCATTCTGAGGATTTCAC
>NW_017729031.1:70662998-70663671 GCF_001723915.1 Gavialis gangeticus
GATCTCTTCAGCCTTCACAAGAGATGTCTGAGGGGAGACCATGTAGCTGCCTATAAGTTTATAATGGGAGGTCAAAAGGGAATTGGAGATGCACTGTTTACCAGAGTGCCCCTAGGAGTAACTATAAATAATGGGTGCAAACTAGTGGAGAGTAGATTCAGGTTAGACATTAGGAAGAAATTTTTTACAGTAAGGGTGGCCAGAATCTGGAATGGGCTTCCAAGAGAGGTGGTACTATCACCTACTTTGGAGGTCTTCAAGAGGAGGCTTGACCTGGCTAGGGTCATCTGACCTCGGTCCTCTTTCCTGCCAGGGGTAGGGGGTCGGACATGATGATCCTTTGTGGTCCCTTCCGACTCTGCAATATATGAATCTCTTCCCCCTCCCGCTCCTCAGTTTCTCTTTAGCTGCAAGCAAGCCCAACTTCAAAACTCAAAATGTTTCAAAATTTTCAAAACATTTTGAGTGCCCTTGTTTGTTTTGAAGCTGTTTTGAAGCCTTTCATTTCATTTCAATTTCAATGCTTCAAGTTCGAAGTGAGTTGAAACAGCGTTGAAATGAAACACCCATCAAAATTTCTCACAGCCCTAAGCAACTACTCTGCTTCTCTCCCCTGGAGCCTCCCCAGCCTGGTGGGCACAACCCAGCATGACTGAGAACAGTGGGGCCACAC
>NW_017729031.1:70664711-70665618 GCF_001723915.1 Gavialis gangeticus
GGGAAACAGAGAATTTGTGGGCGGGGGTTAGCACATAATTTGGTATTTTTTATCAGGGAAATCCAGGATCCCTGAATTTATCATGCACTTGGATGCTAAGAAATATAACAAACACTTTTTTTTTAAGTTGTTTGGAGTGTTCCCAGTTTCCCAGTCTCAAACATTTCTAAATCTTTGCTGACTTTGGCATGTGTTTGAGGATTTAGGGAAGAAGATTACAGGTGTGGAAAGTAGAAGTTTTGTGTCCTTATCTTAGGCTCTGTTTCAGACTCAATATCATTCTGAGGATTTCACATAACCATTCCCTCATTGTGTTAATCTCTAAAACAGGAAGGACAACATTTTCTGTCATTGAAACTGTGAGACTTCATTATATGTAAAGAGCTTTTAGACCTAGAAGTCTATACTCTATGAAGTATAACAGAACATGCTGCCAACAGTGGGAGTTACTTGAAAGGACTGCTCTTTTCCTTCTTTCCCTTGGGTGTCTTTTGTTGCTGAATTACAGAAGTGTTGCCATTACCTGATTATACTATGCATCTGAGACTACATCACTTCCTGCATATATATATCACTGGACCATAGTTCCATTTCTTAGCTGATTGACTGCCATGCTGATGTACTATCTTCCTGAATAATGCAATATTTAAAAGAAAGATTTATTTATTTCTGTCACATAACCTTCTTTATAGGTACATAGTTTACTTTTTCTCTTTTGTTCATGTTCTATTTTCTGGTGGATTAGTGATGGAATACAGGACATTTTCAGTTATAACCCACATTCTCCACAGCTTTTTGGTTTGTAAGTTGCTTTGTTTTGTCCACCTTGGTCACAGATTTAATTTGTTTAGCTGTCCAATCACCCTGATCCACTTGCAAATACTAGTTTTCTCCTGTATTGAAAGCC
>NW_017729031.1:70670618-70671228 GCF_001723915.1 Gavialis gangeticus
TTGAAGCTGTTTTGAAGCCTTTCATTTCATTTCAATTTCAATGCTTCAAGTTCGAAGTGAGTTGAAACAGCGTTGAAATGAAACACCCATCAAAATTTCTCACAGCCCTAAGCAACTACTCTGCTTCTCTCCCCTGGAGCCTCCCCAGCCTGGTGGGCACAACCCAGCATGACTGAGAACAGTGGGGCCACACAGGGATTCCTCACCACTGCAAGGTGCCCCTCACTGTCCTGGCAATGTGCCTCCAGTGCCTACTGCTGCTTTGAGGGACACAGCCCCGAGCGCCTGTCCTGGATACAGATCTGGGGGGGTTCAGGTCTCCCATATCCCCTGGGAGTGCACACAGCAGCAGGGAGCTGGCCTTCCCCCAGATGAGCCACCCACAGCACCATCTTGCTGCCCGCTGGGACTCTGCAGCCACATATTGTAGCCCCAGGCCCCAAGCCCCACCTGGCTGGGCAGCAGCCTTGGCCTGCACCTACCTCAGGTACAGATCTTGGGGATGTGAGTCTCCCTGCCCCCTGGGACTGCATGCAGTAGTGGGGACCCGCCCCACCTGAGCCCGCAGCAGGGGGGGAGCGGAGGCAGGGGGCTGCAGATCTGGGTCCAT
>NW_017729031.1:70676228-70679541 GCF_001723915.1 Gavialis gangeticus
GTCTCTGTAATTCTATCAATGTGCTGCTTGTGTTTCTTGTGTTTCTATATGGAGCTGTATCTCTCCCTTCTACAAGTCCTCACCCCCAATGGAACTATCTTGCCAGACTGAGTTTTAATGGGGCTGGGTTCCTCCAACTACCAAATCAGTCAAACACATGTACACACATGTACACACAGATCAACAGGATACGCCTGAGTCAGGCCAGGTTATTTAGCATTGACAAGCTAACACTCTTATATGCCTTGAACTCAGTTCATCAGGGTTAACAGAGCACATCTGAGTCAGGCCGGACTATTCAGCATTGATAGGCTGACACCCGCATGTGCCTTGAACTCAGTTCATCCCTTATTTCAGTGGTACAATAATAAATGCAGCTAGATACACATACACACATAGTACATCTGAGCAGGCTGGGTCCAATCAGCACTTTCACCTGATACCATCACGCGCCTCAAAACTCAGTATGTCGCAATCTTTTGTCACAATGGTCCTAGTAGTAACCCCCTCGATGAGCAGACCCCCCTGTGGTTTTGGGCATTACAGGGATCTCTGGCTTAGGTAAAAGAAGCGCTGCTGCAGAGCAAATGGGGAGGTCAAGGGGGAGAAAGAAAAGGTGAGGTTCAGAGAGAAAGTATAGCGACCAACTTGACCATAAAAGTTATTTATTGCCACGTATATGAACTCATGATGATACCAGTAATAATAGCCGTACAAGAGAGACAAATAAACAGTTACAATATTACAGTTTCAATTAGGTTTTTGGGGAAGTGTAGCTTGAGTTTGATTAGCAAAAGTCAGGTTTACAAAGCTGTGCCTGGAGTGAGAGAATAAAATTCAGTTCCTGGGGTCAGAGAGAGAGGGAGAGAGAGAGAGTCTCACCACTCAGCGAAGCTTGAACCAGCCGAGGTTCCCGGGCGCTGTTGGAGCTGGCAGACAGGCAGAGGCCTCAGCACGATCAATGGAGAGATTCCAGGCAGAAAAGGAGTGGAACTGGTGCAGCGTTGGATCCAAGCACCGGGACAGAAACTTGAGCTTGGCTAGGGGTTTTTGTAGAGAACTAACAAAGGCTCAAGGGAGAACACTAGGTTTGTTTAGGGGTAAACAATGGCTCATATGCTGGATAACAGGAACTGATCACTCCTGGCTATGGGTGGCATTACTCTGAGGGAACTCACAATTCAGACAGGCAGATTCAGTGTTTTGGATACCAGTAGAGGAGTCATTACTAGAATTGGTGTGATAAATGCTCAGTTGGGTGTGTGTAGATGTGGGTTGATTAGCATTTGTAGCAAGGATTCCCCATCATGCAGTGCTCCCCTGCTTCTCTGGTCCCAGAATTCAGTGCGGTCCTTGCCTCTGTTCTCCATCCTGAATGCTAATGAAGGTGCATGCTTGTCCCATCTCCCATTTAAATGCGTTGTCTTCTGGTTTCATCTCAGATGCAAATGAGACCAGGGGTGTTGCTTCATTCTTATCACCCTTGTCTGGAGGGCTTTAGTGTGTCTCCCACTGCATCTTCCTTGTCTTTTGTAAGTCCTTCCTCTAATCAGTTCTTGTTCAGGCAGAGGTGGGGAGGGGGAGAATCCTTTGTGAGTCAGACAGGCTGCATCCTGTGCCAGGGTTCCCCAAGAGCACAGAGCTGAGAGGTAACAAGTCCTTTTTGCTTCATATATGTAAAAGGGTCTAGAGCCCTATTTCACATGTAGAAGTGTGATTCTGTAATCCCCACAGGGTTTCTACTTGCCAAAAATGGAGCCTGCTTTCAAGGGGTTTATGGTGATGATTATGTATCAATTTGTTGTCTCAGTTCACAAGCTCTAACTCCCACTGATGCAAGCTCTGTTTTACAAAAGAAACCACCACTACATAGGAAAAGAGCACTGCTGTGAAAATCTAGGCAAACAACACAGGATCTCTAGGTTTATTTTTGTATATCAGTCATTCAAACAAATCTTCATCCATTGATCCCTGCTTTTTTAAACACAAAGAGAGCTTTTTTTTTAGGATTTTTATAAACTGCGTAGTAGCCAAAATAAGTTCAATAAATTAATCACCACCCTTTCTTTGAGATTTCATTCTGGTTAAAGCCATTAAGGCTGAAAGCATCTTTTGATAAAAAACAGGATGTAATTTTCAAAGGCTACGCAGCTGCTTTCAGTAGGTCATGTCTTGTAAGGTTCAGCCAAAGACAGCACTCTGACAATTCTGGACAGTTTCTGTACTTTTGATTTTCCTGTTAAGAGAAATAAAACCATTCCTCTTCATAAGATACGAAGACAGATGCTGCATTATGTTTAGAAATGAAAACTACAGAATATTTTTCATGAATTAAATATAAAACAAAGCACTCAATATTTAATTTCATTCTGATCTTTGGGTATTTGGTAACAAAACTGAATGCCTTTGAAGCAGTTTATGATACAAGAGATGTTCTTAGCCTATATGCAGACAAACTTACTTTGTGTCACATTTTCTTAGAATATTTGCATGGCCAAATGTTTTCATAGGGCCTGCAGCTCTTTCAAATGTATTTTGTTATTAACTCATGTCAGGGTTCATAAAATGTGTGTGTGATAGTTTGAAGTTCCTAAACAAATGAATTCATGAACATATTACCATTAGCCACAAATCTTTTGTTTTTACAGCATGACCTCAGTTTCATGAAGACCTTTCAGGAGGTTAAAATGTTTTGGTTTCCTCTTCACATTGAAGACAATTGCATAGTTATGGAACACAATAAAAGGACAATTCATCAGGTAGATGAATTTTCCTTTCCATTGCACAAGACTGGAATGGATGAGCTTGTGGAATAATGGAACGTCCAAGAGTTACCACAATTTGTTTGGCGGCTTCTGTAAACTTTCTTGACCATTTCCTTCTTCCATAGGAGTATTTAGCTCTCATTTCAATGTTCTTTACTTTTCCCTTTAAAGATTAATACATCTGATAATCCTTCCCCCCAAAATGGCTGTAACCAATGAGGAGCATACTTTTACATCTGAAGGGCCTTTATAACTTAATTGTGTTTGACACAGACACATGCCCAGGAACTCTCAAAGTGATTTCCATTGGGATGGCACTCTTCTTCCTATTTCTTCTTCTTCTCCTCTCTTCCTCTGTGTTTACATTAACACCCAAATTCTGTATTGCAATGAGAAGGCAGCTGGAGAATGTCTTCACCCTTGGAAGGCTAAGATTTCACTTTTGCTTTAACTTATGAGACCCACTGTTACAGCCAGTTTTTCGCTTGCCATTAACAACCAATTTTATTCCTGCTTGTCAGGTATAGCAGTCCCTTGTAGACCTGTAG
>NW_017729031.1:70684541-70707905 GCF_001723915.1 Gavialis gangeticus
ACACCCAAATTCTATATTGCAATGAGAAGGCAGCTGGAGAATGTCTTCACCCTTGGAAGGCTAAGATTTCACTTTTGCTTTAACTTATGAGACCCACTGTTACAGCCAGTTTTTCGCTTGCCATTAACAACCAATTTTATTCCTGCTTGTCAGGTATAGCAGTCCCTTGTAGACCTGTAGGGCACCGTCTGCCACTCGACTAGGGTCTTATAGGTTCTAACTGATGATCTACATGCCCACGTTTCTCCTGCCACGACTTGATGTTAACGGAGTTGGTTCATGTACGTGCACTTGTGGTCCAATTAGTAGTCTCACCGACATCCCATGGGGTCCCGCATTCTTGAGGGCTCCGCCACCCCTACACCCTCGCCCGTTCCACCGGGATCTGGCCAGCCAGTTGGTCTGGCCACGTGTCCTCTGATCCAATCAAACAACCAACAAAAGACCAAAAAGAAAACAAGAAAACAGAGAAGGCTCTCCTGGCCTGTGTCACTGCTCCTGCTGTTTGCAGCCACAATCTAAACCAAAATTGTGTGGTCAGTCCATCTTTGGTGGCTCTCTCTCTCTCTCTCTCTCTCTCTCTCTGTCTGAGAGCCTCTTGTGGAGATCACCACGATTTCTTTTAGCACCTTGAGTCCATCTTATTGGCTTGTGCCACTATTATATGCATTATGGTACCACAAAAGTCAATAGTGCCCCTCTATTAGGGTTATTACAGTACCATTCTCACTGCTGGGCTCCGCCAGCTCCCAGCACATAAACAACCAGTTCTGCACCCCACAGGGTCAGTAGACTTGGCTCTAAACCCACGCTGGGGGTTTTACTCTCTGCAGGAGTCTCCTACCAGCACTCCACGTCGCCTTCAGAGTTCCCTGCAGCGCGTGTCGGCTCACTCCTCCTCCTCCTCTTTCCGGTTCTGCACTCCTCCAGCTTTCCTGGCCTGGGCTCTTTTTTATACCGGCACGGGAGTTCTCTGCCCCTCCCTTCCCGACACACCTAAGTAAGGGAGATTTCTGCCGGGCTCCTTGGGGCTGCGGACCTGGGGCCGCTAAGCCTTTGATTAGCCCGGAAGCTTTGGAGCCTGGTGGCTCCTTCTCTCTCTCACACTGCTAGCCCCCTTCTCACACTTAACATGCTATGTTTTCAATAAACCTGTTACAAAAGGGTTTTTTCTACCACTGTCCAGGACTATTTGTGTTCTCATCTTGTAATCTCAACTGTCAATATAATATATAGGTGTAACTGATGTCTGATAATGGCTTCAGTAGGAGGTTCCTGATCAATCTAGTCATTTTGTCCTCAAAGACTTACCTGTTTAATTTCAAAATATTACCAATGTGCTGAAGCCTTTGTTCCTGAAATGGAGTCCAAGAGGTCTTCATTAGGGCAGTGTGATACAACTATGATTCATTTTGGATTCAGCATTTCAGAGGGACAGTGATTCATTTTGGTGTTTTGGATCACTGTTCCATTTCAATTCAGTCAAATCTGTTTCAGAGTTTTGATGCTGTTTCAACGCTGTTTCAGTGTTTTGGCCATAGGCTATAATGGGGAATCAGTAAAATGCCTATAACTTTGTCATTTCTTGGCTGATTCAGATGAAAATTGCAGAGATGGTAGCCCCTTCTGAGGGCACAAAGTCTGCCAAGCTTCAAGGAGTTATGTACAGGAACTTCTGTGAAACTGCACCTCAAACTTTTCAAAGCAAAACTAGTATCACTTACCAGCAGTGGCAGCATGCTGTCATCCCGCACACAGATCTGGGAGCCTGCACCCCTGGCAAGAGTCCAGCACAGCCCCACAGCCCTCCAGGGCTGGCATGGACCCCCATATCTATGTGCAGGATGACAGCATGCTGCTGCTGCAGGCTGGGGCCAGCACCAGCACTAGGTTCTTCCCAGTGCTCAGCATGGGTTGCACCAGGTAGACCCAGGTGCTGGTGCTGGCCCTAGCTGGTGCTGGTGCTGGCCCCGTCCACATGCTCTAGATCCAGTGAGTGCAGAGCATTCAAAAAAAAAAAAGCCCCACACTCACTGGCTGCAGCAGCAGCAGCAATTAGGGCCTCTGGGAGCTCATTGCACAGCCCCCCACCCATACTGTGCAGGGCAGTGGGAGTCAGCAGGGACTACCCCCTACCACCTGGTACCTGTGCAGCAGCTGCTCCATAGCACGGGTGCAGCACAGCTCAGCAGGGCACTGAGCACTGTCTGGGAGCTGGGGTGGCTCCAGCAGTCAGCTGGAGCTCCCTGTTCAATTCCCCAGCTCTCTGATCACTTCCTCTAGCTCTCTGTTCATTCCCCAAGCTGTTCTCAGGTGGCATGGGTCCCTGGATCTGTGCACCAGGTTTCAGCAGGCTGCTGCTGCTGGCAAGGGAAATAATGCAGAACCACTGCCTTGCTCAGCTAGCAGTGGCATGCCTGCTGTCATCCTGCCACAGATCTGGTAGCGTACGGCCCCCAGGAAGAATTGGGGGAAGTGATCTTAGAGCTGCAGGTAAGATTGGGGAGCTAGGGAATTGAACCGGGAGCTGGGGGAATGTTCAAAGACCTGAACATTCCCCCAGCTTCAGGTTCAATTCCCCAGCTTTCTGATCACTTTCCCCAGCTCTCGGATCATTTCCCCAGCTCTTCCCAGGGGGTGTGGGCCCCTGGATCTTCGTGCCAGATTTCAGCAGGCTGTTCCTGCACTGAGCGGCTGCCCCTGGCCCCAACCTGCAGCAACAGCCTGCTAAAACCCTGCATGCAGATCCAGGGGGCTGTGCCCAGCAGAAAGAGCTGGGAAAATGATCCGAGAGGAGGGGGAAGTGATCAGAGAGCTGGGGAATTGAACCGGGAGATAGATGTCAATATCAGAGCAGTCGTGCCCTGCCCCTTAGTTTTTGTTTCCCTACAAGCCTGGCTCCAAAACTCCAAAATTCTCTGAAACATTTCTGAAACATTTTGGAGCCTTGCATTTTGTTCCAGATCTGTTTTGGAGCCTTCTGTTTTGATTCAGATTCCATGTTTCAGGTGCCAAAATGGTCCAAAACAAAACAGCTGCTGAAATTTCACACAGCCCTAGTCTCCATTTCAAGAGGTCATCTACTTATCCCTTTTCTTTGTGGTAGGAAGTTCTTCATAGTTTGAATGTACATATATAAAAATATGAAGAATATATACGTATAATATATTATCAAATCAGTTATCATGGGAAAGCTTTGCAAAAGCAGTCTTACAATGTTTTAGAGTCTAAATAAATTCAGATTAATCTAACTG
The DNA here is from genome assembly GCF_001723915.1 of Gavialis gangeticus. Lineage (NCBI taxonomy): Eukaryota > Metazoa > Chordata > Crocodylia > Gavialidae > Gavialis > Gavialis gangeticus. The sequence continues at coordinate 70,687,796 of NW_017729031.1, forward strand.
TCTTTGCAACCTCGTCCTTTAGCCAAATCTTCTCAAACCAGACAGTATCTGTCTGAAAAGTTATTTAGTTATATGTGTTCATCCATTTGAGTATTTTAAACAGAATCTCATTTTTTTTACATTTCATATCATATATATATATTTGCAAATATATTGGTAAAATGTGATACCTTCATGAAAAGTAAATAAAAATAAGTTAGAAATAATAGACCCTGCAATTCTTCAGTGTTAATAGTTTGCTTTAATCCAAATTAGGAAATTAAAAAAAAATCTTTTAAATGAGCATCAGAAAATGTTGTTCCTATAGTTATATTAGTTATAAGGCTTGGGGGGTAAAAGTCCCTGCAGCACTATGACTTTAGTGTAATAGGGCACAAAGATAATGCGTATGGGGTGCAATATTTTGGTGGGTCTTGGTGAAAAGAATGTAATGGGTTCCCAGGGAATCTGACTTGTTCACTTGGGAGGTCTTTACGGCAATGTTTTAATTTGTTGGTATTTTTATTTTTTAAATAACTGCATTTCAGTGCTTTCAAATAAAAATAGCTTTGAATGTGTTGCAATTTTTATTGTTCTGAGAAAATAACTTATTTCCTGTATGTTAAGTCTAGGGCTAAATAAAGATGTAATTCTTTTTTTAAAAAAGCACTATGGTCTATATAGGAATACATATGGGACTATAACAACTGACTTGTCTGCTCACTTTTATCACTTCAAGCACTGTGCAGGCACATTATCAGAAACCAGGCATACATCATACAGGCATACTCCTTCCTGGCAAAAACTCCAGACTAATGAGAGGTACGAATGGTATACAATTTGCAGTAAAACTTCAAAGCTACCTTGGGAGCTCTTCTCCAGGAATCAAGTCCTCCATGTATATAGCAACTTTATACTGGGGCAACAGTATAAAGAGGCCAAAGCATAGTCCATGATCTGACTGACACTCATATATTTTTGTACAAAAAGACTACAGCTTTCAAGCAAGGACTTTCTTCCTGTTTTTTTAATGTTAAAAGGAATATGAATCTTAATGCTTCAGGATATAAACCAATCTCTTATTGGGAGAGGGGAAGAGAATTAATAAGAGCCTGTACATATAGGATGACTCCCAAAGCTGTTTGTTGAAGCATTTCTCACACATCCTCTGAGCCATCTGGTACTGGTGGTTAGAAACAAAATACAAGACTAAATGATCTGATATACCCTAATAATTCCTTGATTTCTGTCATTGGAATGTAGTCTTCAATTAATGTCAACAGCTGATCAGAAAAATTGCTTCTGAAAAAACAAATTGGGATTCCTGGAGGTATCCAGGATAGCCTAATACTATTCAGGGACCATCTGAGCCTATTTTTAAACAAGTTAATTTTTTACCACTGCAATGGCAAGGTATTGGTAGTTCTCTTTTCTCTCCAGATTTTTTACCTGCATCATGTGGCAGCGGGATTTTGGAGGGTTTTTTCCTTCCATGCATTGCTCTGTGGCTGTAATGTGCAAAAGGTAAGGATGGCCTCATTTGGAAAAAATAATTCCCTGAGTATGCTGGGACTGGACTTTATGGACCAGAAGGCCCATGTCAGTACTATTTTTCAGTATCTCACAACTACTAATATCAGAAAAGTGATATGGACCAAAGATTCCTGTGGTTTTAAATCCTAATGTTGGTTTCCCTACCTATAGAGTCTTAGACAAAGTATGGCCTTGGACAAATCACTTCATCTCTAAGTTTCTTCTTCACTGAAATTGGAATTGTATACAAACATCTTGCTTTCATGGTACTATGATGACTATTCTTCTTTATTAAACATATAGGCATAGCACCAAGAGGCCTTGGGATTCAGACTTCCTTTGTGATGCAAGATGCATAGCAAACAAATTTTAACACTCTAGTGAGGAATTTTCTTTCTGATTCACATTTGTATTATCCAATTTTGATGCTATTGTGACATCATTTTGTTGAACCAGTATAACATAAGAGTAACACTGTGGTAAATTCAGTTTCATGGCTTAAAAGCATTTTGAACATTTAAAGTACCATGTAACTGGTAAGTATTATTATTTTAAAGTCAGGACTTATGTCGTAGTGACCTAAGGAAACAGAATAAATCACTTATGAGCAAAAGGAAGAACAAGGCAAAAGGGCTACTCAAGCAACAAGCTTTGAATCCAAAATGATTGTATTTAGAACTGAAGAAAGAAAAAATATGTCACCAGGATCACAGTTCCTGTCTTTCACAGACCTCCCCAACTGGAAAGTAGCCAAAGAAAAGACAACAAATCCCACTAGAGATTCTGAACAAATGTTCTGTCTGCCATAACCCTTCTCATAAATAAATTGGAGAAATGTGGGCTACATAAAAATACTACAAGCTTGATAAATAACTGTCTCAATAGCTGTAAGCAAAGGGTAATAACTATTAATGGATCCATATCAGAATGGCAGGAGTTTTCCAGTGGAGTCCCACAGGGGTCTGTCATATGTCCAGTGCTGTTTAATGTGTTAATTAACTGCTTGGATGCTGTCACAGAAAGCTTCTTGAGCAAGTCTGCAGATGACACAAAACTGGGAAGGACGGGGAACATAAGATTCATAGATTCATAGATTAAGGGTCGGAAGGGACCTAGTAGATCTTCTAGCCCGACCCCCCGCCAGGGCGGGAGAACAACAAAAACCCCAAAACAAGAAACGGGACTCAAATGAGTCCAGCCAGGTAGGCATCCAGCCTCTTCTTAAAGACTCCCAGGGTAGGGGCCAGCACCACTTCCCTTGGAAGTTGGTTCCAGCTCCTAGCCGCCCTAACTGTGATGCAAGCAGGATCTCAACAAATTGGAAAATTGGGCTAGAGCTAACAGAGTCAAGTTCAGTATGGACAAATGCAAGACAGTACACCTCAACAGTAATAATCAAAAAACACAAATATAAAATGGGTGACACCTGGCTGGATGGCAGCATTATGAAAGAGGACTTGGAAGTCTTGATAGACCAGACTCAATGGGCCAGCAGTGTGATGCAGCCAGTGTGATGCATGTGGTTTTAGGATGCTTCAATAGAAGCATTAGATGCAAAGCATGGGAGGTGATAAGGCCTCGCTGCTTAGCACAGGCCTGGAGTATTGTGTGCAGTTCTGGGCTCTACATTTTAAGACATGGAGAAGTTAGAGAGGGTCCAGAAGCAGGCAACAAAGACTTGGAAAGCAAGTCATGAGGAGAAGCTGAAGGAGCTAGGCATGTTCAGTAGGGCTGTGCAAAATTTTGCTGGCAGTTTCGTTTCAATGCTGTTTCATCTCATTTCAAGGTCAAAACAGTGAAATCGAAACGAAATAGAGAGCTTCAAAACAAGACAAGGCAAATCTAAATATTTCAAAATGTTCAAAACATTTCAAGTTTCGAAGCTCAAGCTGGGCTTGCCTGCAGGGAAACAGAAACTAACTTAAGGAAAGGGAGGGGGAAGGCAGGGCAAGGAGTGCTCTTATTCATGACTGTGTAGATGGAGAGTGACTGTCATCCTTCCTTGAGGTCCTTTCAATCCCAGTGCTCTGGGGGAGGGATGGAAAAACTGCATAAGAAGCAGCATTGCTTGACCTGTCCTGCTTTCTGCCTTGGTGTCAGTTAGTGAGCTGTGTTCTAGCAGCTCAGTGTCAGACAACTGCGGCTAGCGGCACTGATCTTCTAAAGGATTCCCTACTTGCTCGCAAGAGGGATTTCAGATTCAGAATACCTTTTTCTTTGAGGCTCTTTTATTTTTTTATATTCATTGATTCATTCTTTTGAATTCTAAAATTATATTGGATAGGATTACTGTAGAATTTAATTTATATAGGAAGTGAAATACATTTATATTTTATTTCTATACATTTAAAGCTTTGCAGTATACATTATAGAAGTTCTATAGGGACAAGTCATATTTCTATTGCTTTTATACATTTCTTATTTGCACCACACACCTACCTACTCTCTTGCATCCACACTTTTGAATGTATACAAGGGCTAAGCCATATACTTGCCATTTTGTTTCACATTTCTTATCTGCATCACACACACCCCTACTAGTACCACCAATGCTGTTGCCCCACACTTTTGAATGTATACAGGGGCTAAGCCATATACTTGCCATTTAACATTTTTTATTTGCACCAGACACCTACATTTTTTAATTTATATAGGAAGACAAACACATTTATATATTTGTAGAAAAGGAAGACATAAAACACACCATGAATCATGGTGGAAAGGCAGGTGGCCACACTGGCCAGCCTCCAGGGAGGGGCAGAAGAGGGGGTAGAGGGAGAGCTGTAAGTTCCACCCCCACCAAACTGAGACACAGCATCTTTCTGCCAGCTAAAAGGGATGAGGCTGCTACAAGCATCAAGGAGAGGGAAGCAGTGCCACTGTGCCCAAGACTGCATCCCCTCCATGTGCACCAGCCATAACCTCCCCCACCTCCACCATGATGACAACAACAAGCAGCAGCACCAGCACAGCAGCCTACTCCACCCCTATTTCACTTCCCATGCTGAGCCTTCCAGTGCCAGAGGAAGAGCTGGCACCAGATCTGGATCTCAGTGCCCTAGCAAGGGAAATTCTGGAGAATGAAGAGGAATCTGAGTTTGTGCTCAACACCCCTCAAGTTTCCCCTACAGCCAGGTCTCCTTCCCCAGACGGCACTTTGGAGGAGGTTGATGTACAGGTGGAGGCAAGCAGATCAGCTGAGTCCACTGCTCCTCTTGCTGTGCCTCTGCCTGATGAGGAGGAGGAAAGTGCAGCAAGATAAACAGATGCACCCACATCCCAAAAGCAAGTGGGTAATGTGGTCTGGGATCATTTTGAGCTGGCCGATGACCCCACATATGCTATCTGCCTCCACAGCTGAGCCAAAACCAGCTGGGGCAAGGGAACAAAACATGAGCACCACAGGGATACTGATGCAGCTCCACAGGCACCACCCCCTTGCCCTTGCTCCTCCTCAGCCTGGCACCAGTAGGAGTGAGCCCAAAGGGAAGTCCTCCTCTCACTCCAAAGCCTGTGTCCCCCCAAACCAGAGGCAGGCCACTCTGGAACAGTGGGGGAAAGGCAAACAGAAAGGGGGATACGTTCCAAAGGCGAGCGAGCTCACCCCGGGCACTGGGGAGATGCTTGCTGTCAATGGCCAGCCATTCTCCCTAGTTGAGCAGCCAGGGTTCCGGTGGCTCATGCGCTTATGGCCCCAGCATACCAAGTGCCCACATGCACCACCTTCAGTAGGATGGTGGTGCAATCATGGAGTACTCGAGGGAGGAACTGCACAAGGCAGGTCTGCAGGTGGCCTTGCTCTGTTGAGCAGCCAGGGTGGAGATCATGTCTACCTTTCTCTCACAGGGCACTGGTGTGACCAGTCAAACCATCCTCTCCTTTAAGATGAGGTGATGGATGAATCCCACATGGCAACAGAGATAATGGGGACCATGAACTGCTTGGTGCAGGGATGGCTCACTGGGCAGGGCGAGCTCACCCGCAGGTTCATGTTCACTGACAATGCGACCAATATGGTCAAGGCGGTCCACGATGTCAACTTTGTTGGCATCTGCTATGTGGCACGCAAGTTCCACCTTGTTGTCAGGGACTCCTTGGAGGGGGATAGGGCTGCCGTTGACAACCCCAGCACCACCAGCAAGCTAATTTCAAAATGCAAGCAAGTGACAGGCTACTTCTACCAGAGCATCACGGGAAGCAAGATGCTGTGGGATAAACAAAAAGATCTGAACATCCTGCAGCACAGAATCATGCAGGATGTGGAGAATCAGTGGAACTCCACATAACTGATGCTCAAGAGACTGGTGGAGCAAGAGAAGGTCATCCATGACAGGGCCTTGCTCGGGGAGAGTGGGATCAATGGTCCCCATAATAGAGCTGAGTGGGATGCCATCTCCCAGATCTTGGTGGTTCTCAAGCTCTTCCTTGAGGCCACCAAGAGCCTCAGAGCTGCTGCTGCCCTCCTTAGCCAGGTGATCCCCATAGTGAGGGAACTTCAGAGCCAAATGGAGAGCTTCCAAGGTATCAGTGTTCCCGGCTGTGGCAAGCCACTGTCACCAGACATGCAGGCACTGGAGAGGCGGCTGAAGGAGGGCATCAGGAAATGGCTTGATCCCTTGGGGTCCAGTACAGTCCACATGCTGGCCACCATGTGTGACCTAAGGGTGAAGGATACCATATGCAGCAGCCAAACCATGAATCAGTGGACAGAGGCACTGGTAAAGTAAGTCAGGGAGGCAGAATGGCAGAGGTGGGGGGATGTAGAACAGGGGGATCCACTGTCCCATGCTAGCACACCATCCACCAGCCAGTGTTGTCTTCCACTGCAGGTGCTGCCAATATGGGCTAAAGGCATGGCTTCTATGGTGCGGTCCAGAGCCACCAGACCCCACTATCAGGCATGTAGCACTCACGCCTTGGTGGCTGCCTGTCTTACCGAGGATGTGGAGCCACTGCTGTGTGACCCCTTGGCCTACTGGGTAAGCTGCAGCCACATGTGGCTGGATCTGCCCGTGAGCACCTGTCCTGTCCACTGACCAGTGTTCTGAGTGAGAGGGATTTCAGCATCGCTGGGGATGCGGTGATACCCTACCGTACCTTCTTGGATCCTGGTTTGGTGGAGCAGCTGGTGTTCCTGAAGTTGAACCTCCTGCTGCTGGAGTTCCCCAAGCTTCAGGTGCAGGTGGACTAAATGCCACCCTCCTCACACCGTCCACACCTATTTCCTTTATTCATTTTTTAAAAACCAGTTACTTCCCCACTCTCAGCTGGAGGGGGCATTCACTGCATCACCAGCCAGCAGGTGAAAGACATGTCCCTGCTGAGCTCACTCCCCCTGCCAAGATGAACTTGGAGGTATGGGCTGGGTCTATAGGGAAGGAGGAGACCTCAGGTCCTAGGCATGACCATGAAAACTGAAGCCTGCCAGGCCTGGTGGGACTGCTGGTGGCACAGCAGCCCCATAAATGCCAGGACCAACAATCCTCTGGTGAAAGGTGGGTAGGATGCGCCATAACCATAACTCAATATACACAGTGGAATTCTGGCATGCTGCAACCTGCTGGACATCTGACTCCCCAGGTACCTCTGCACTTTTACCTGCACTGCTACATCCCCCTTCCCCACTGTGAGCAAGGTAACTCTTCAGTGATATATCTTCTCCATTTCAGTTACCTCATAGTTGCCATGATCAGATATTTCTCCATCCCAAACCTACTAGTAAAGTAAGAGGAGTTCAGGACTGAGATCTCTATATAGACTTTAAATTTAGCATCCTTAAGCAGAAGCAGTGCCACAGATTTCAGTGGGATTCCTCATATATTTAATATTAAGAATGTAAGTGCTTGAAGGATTAGGGCCTTGTTCACCTTGGATTAACATCCTATAACTCTTATGTGTTGAAATTCTAAAGTTCCTGTATATTTTTATTTCAATCTATGAGTTTATCACAGTGACTTATTTCTTAATTTGTATAAAAACCCAGACTGTAATCTTTGTTTTGGGGGTGTTAGAGAAGTGGGAATAATATCTGATAATACTGGAAAATTCTCAGTAAAATGACTTACCACAACATTCTTTATGGTTCTGCAATAGGAAATGATCCATTTACAGCTGAAACAGAAATGTTATAGATATATGGAGATTGCTCTGCCTTTCTCTCTCTGAATGTTTGCAAAGAATACAAATTGAAGATGAGGGTGGTGGAATAATAAACAAGTTTATACTGTAAAATGAATTATTTAACAAAGTCTTCTACTATAATGTTTCTGCATCTGAGACATTTAAATTGGAAGCTGGACTGACTTCCCATCCCCAGCCTATGGTAGAAATGTTTTGACTTTCGAAATGTTTAGATCAGCCTCATTTTGTTTCGAGGCTATTTCGACTGCCTTTGTTTTGTTCCGATTTTGCTGTTTCGACCTCAAAATTGGTCAAAACAGTGTTGGAATGAAACAGCCGGCAAAATTTTGCACAACCCTACAATGGAAATATAAAATAAGAAACAACAGTCAGATCCAGACATTATCTATACAGGCAATGAGGAGGAACACAAACTAAAATTGAAACAATATTAGTCAGCATGTTGGGTAGTTGTCTCAGTATGCCACATCACTAGCCATTGTCCAAATTATTTGTAGGTGTTATAGTGAAGGAAACATAAGAAAAGGACAAAAAAGTTCTATTTAAAGCATAAAAGCGAAAACAAGTAAAACATAAAAATAAACACCTCCTCCTCCTCCCCGCCCACCCCAGTTAGTTATCATGTTTTTAAACAATTCCTTCAAGGACCAGATCAGCACACTAACTTAATGTTTTTTTTATCTTGTCAGACTCGACTGTAGAGATTGTTTTAAAGCATGCCCTATTTTTCAACTAGGGAAATTAATAGCATGCAAGGCATCTTGAATTGGGTAGACCTAAAGAAATGTGGTTTGTAACAAATCCAATATTTTCAAACCTGACACTTAAAATTTTGGACCTCAGTGCATATTCATTATTAAGCTAATGGATACATGGGCTATTTCAACTCCCTTTGAACTTGTTTCCAGGTTTTCTACTGAAAACAATTCACCACATTTGCATGCATTCATAAAGAGTTTTGGCCAACCCAAATCTGCACATTACTAAAAAATGTTACCCATGTCTAGTTGTAATGGGAAGAGTGGGTGCAATTTCCACCTCCCTGTTTTGGAGTCCGGAGTTGCTAATTTGTTTGTCTCCTTATTAATGAAAGAAAAGGTACTTGTCTTGGTGCAAGCTGTTTCTGGGTTATATTCCATATACATCCTACTTGATAGTGCTGCTGCCTTCATCCCGAAGGACCACAACATGCTTTTTAAAAACCTGGGATCTCTAGAAGTATTTTTATGTTTCTTCAGACACATCATGCATGTTTTTACCCACAGGTTGTCATGTTATTACCTGTGGACTGGATCTGGCATGGGAACCACCCAATCCAGCCCACGGAGCTAGAGGGCTTTTGCCATGCCCAACACCTGTCCTGGGCAAGGCTGGGACCTTGCAGTTTCTAGCTGCGCCCAACCTACTGCCACTTCTCCCTGCACTCCCCTCGCCCACTCTTTCCCCTGGCTATGGTGTGGGCACAACTTCCAACAAGTGGCAAACTGCACCAAGGCTGGGAAGTTTCCATGTGCACCTGTGCTGCAGCCAGGAGGAGGGAGAGGCGGTGGCAGTGCTGACACCATTTGCAGACTGCCTAGCCCCAGGGCAGCTTCTCCCTGGCAACTTCTCATGTTGCAGCCAGGGTGTGGAGGAAACTGGCAGTAGCATTGATGCAATTCCCAGCTGCCTGACCCCAGCACAGGCATAGGAAAAGCCCCCCATCACACACACTGCTGATGCCACTCAGCCCAGGTCAAACTAGAGCTGGCTTGTTCCAGCCTGTGGCTTGGTAAAGCTTGCCAGCCACTGATATTATCTGTTCATTACTTGCTTAAGCCTCACAAAAACTGCAGCATGTTCAAATATGTGAGAACTCACTAGATCACTTGTGGGCTATAATGAAGTGTTTAATTACAGACTTGCATAAGGACCTCAGATGTTCCAAAATAACATTTGTTTTACTCAAAGCTATTTACTTCAAATGTTCTCTAATTTCTTCCTGTTTTAGTTTTTGAACTCAGTCTTTCCTCTCCCAGTGACACTGAAGAGGATCTGAGGGATATTTCTTGTGTAAATTAGTTCCTATGTTTTTGCCAGCACTTATCAGTGGTTCTTAAGTGGCTTCGTGCCCAATTCACAGGAAGACGTGATGGACTGTGTACTTCATTGCTGCTGTTGTTTGAATCGTGGTAGTGGCAAGGAGCCCCAGTCATGGACTTTGATGCAGTTGTACTAGAAACTTTACAAACACAGATCAAGACTAGAATTCCAGTCTCAGTGAGCTACAGCCCGAGACTAAAACAAGAAGCAGCAGATGCAGACATGAATGGAGATGAATAAGGAAACAAGAAGACAATATCGGTCAGTATTATGTGCAGAGGCCTCAGCCTCTGAGTGCCACCAGCACAACTGATGATAGGTGTAGGTCCATCATCTTTATATGTGTAGCTGCTAATGCAAACCCAGGTGCATGTTGGAGCAGTACACCTATGGAAATATACTGTCCTACTTTTACCACAATCAGGGAGTAAAAAGAGGTAGGAGTGAGGTAAGGACAGGTGGCAGAAACCTATTCTTTCAGCAGAGAGCAGTGCTAGGGTCCTGATTTCACCCTATGTACAAATGCAACTCTTTGAATTGTCAGTTAAACCAGAAAGCCCTAGTTAAACTCTCCACCATGTGAAGACATGCTGTTGTTACTCTTCCCTGGGAAGAGGAGAGATGAGATCTCTAATGCCCCAACAACCCTGTACATTCACACAGTAGCAGCAGTAATTTAACCTTTATGGCCTATACCCCATTTATAAGGTATCAAAAATATATGTTCTGTGAATAAACAGGTAACAAAGGCAATAGAGTGATCAGACCATAGCCTTTCAATAATGATGTAGTATCATTATGTCAAATATAAAATGTACAGTTTTGCAGTATCTAATACGTGTATCAAATATAGAAACACATGCAGTCTTCACATAAGAAGCCTGAGTGAACATCTCAGGAATTTCCTTTTCTCAAGAAGAGTACAAATCTTGATTGTCCAACAGAGAACACTGACTTACAATGAAACCTAAACCAAGCAGGTTACTGGAATAAAATACTTGCAGGCCATGCTCATGCCAAAACAGACTTTATTTCGTGTGATCTGTGTGCATGCAATATAATTCATAACTTCTGGATCTAGAATTGGGATGTTACTTTCTAGACCTTGATACCCCACTGTCTTTGTAAATTTCAGTCATTCTTAAACCAAAGGCCAGTTCTGCTTGCCTATGAACTGGTACATACTAGCTGCCCCAAACAAGTACATTTACAAAATGGAAAGATACAGAAATGTTATATTTTACATGAGGGCTTTATAAAATTGGCTTACTACTTAAATATGTAAAAACAACAGCTGAAACAACAGGACTATAATCTTTTAATCTTTTCTTTGATTTGGCTCAAATTTGGGAATAACTCTATCAAACTTATTAGAAATATCACAAGAATTGTAGTACCTTTAATAACTTTCCTTTAGCATAGTCTGTTGTTGTAAGTACATATCCTTCCTTCTCTTTTTAATAACTTATTGTCCATCTTGAAATGAGTCTGCAAATAGGGTTGGGTGTGATTATATGTTGCTCCTTCAATTATATGAATGTTTAATAAAATTATATAATTAAAAGTTGTGATTTGATAAATTAGCTATTTCTGTTGTGGACTGATGGTAAGAAATTATGGAGGTCTACATGCAGGCAACAGTTTCAAAGCAAAACATCCTGTTAAAAGCAATTAAGAATTCTGCTTAAAAGCTGATGTAAAAATGTGTTGCTAGTATTTCCTCTGATTGACTTAATTGTTTTTCTTTTGTGTTTTTCCTTTAACTGAGTTGTTAATTATCTCATTGATCACACATCCCCACAACAAGGCCATGAGTTAAAAACTATTCAATATTTTTTGTAAGTAAAACTTTCAGCTGTATAACTTCAAACCTGCACTGTGTTGCATGAGCTGACCACAAGCTGAACTCTCTGCTGTAAAGTTTCCCATTTTGTTTGTTCCCTGATGTGAAGTGATATCATGTTTCCATTGTTTCGGGAGATGTTCAAGTTCAAGCTAAGCTCCAACATGTTCTGACTTTGATCTTAGTCTGAACATTTGGTTTGCATGTCTTACACTGCTCTACTATGGAGTCGCAGTCAATTATCTGTTTCATTATTATTACTGAAATGTTAGATACATTTTAGAGCTACTGAGTCAAATTTATCCTTATTGTAACTCCATTGACTTAGCTGGAGTCGCATCAGGGATGATTTCCCCCCACCATGTCCTAATCAATATTTGTTCTTTCAGCTTTTTGCCAGGAAAATTAATGGTAGCCTGGTCCTATCCTTTAAAGTTAAACTATTGCTCATGAAAAGTGTTTATTAGTATTATTTTACTATTTCTATAGCACCATAGGTGTGTCAGCAGACAAAGGTCCTATTCACACTGATTTTATAGTACTGTGACTCCACTGACTCCATAGTCACAAATGTATGTGACATCAGAATTGGGCAAACTTCTCTACAATAAAGTAATTCAAACACTAGTTAGAATAGAGACAAAGCAATCTAACAATACATGTAATGGTTCTAAAAATTAATGGAGTGAAGTTTTGTAATAGTCTTCTGAACAAAGATAGTGGTGAAGAAGGAATATGAATTACTTCAAAATGGAGCTTAGCAAGCTTATGGAAGGGATAGCATGATAGAAGAGTTCCTGGAGCAATAAAACAGCATATGTGATATGTGGGTTCACATATCTGAGTTTTCTTGCGACATCCTTATTAGGATACCTTTCCAAAGGGATGAGTATCTGCTAATCCCATATATAAGGGGACCAGGAGAAAACTGTTTGTCCTTATGAATGCTTATGTGGCTTCTCCAGCCTTCCCCCACCTTTGTCTGAAGTATTGGACATTCACTACAAGCAGTAATAATATATCACTGCCTGTTAGAAGCTGTTTCAGGGCCTGCCTAGAGTATCTTTGCTCATAGTCAAATCTCAGTCACAGAGGTTGGGGTCAGGCTGAAATTTTTATCCCAGGTTATAGTGGCCAAGACCTTTGGGGGAAGAAAAGCAAGGAGGTTTGCCTTCCTCTATAGCACAAGGCACAGTACTCTTCCTAGGTTCATCTGAGCATGTATAAACATAACAAATTGGTGGCACCTTTGCCCCGCCCCCTCTTTTTACCAAGGTAATTTGTACGGTACCTGCTCTGCCTCTCCCAGGGGTACTTTGAGACACAAGCATGTGGCACTAAAGAGGTTCCACTCTTTAACAGTATCCCTATCTGACTTTCAGGAAGCTTTTAACACAAGGATTTTCATCTCAATTTTGGGGTTTTTTTCCCATTTTGAATAATCATAACAGGTACATTTCATATAATCCCATTGATGTGGTCTTTTAATATGGCATATTGCATGCAAATAATTACTGCAGGCAACATGGTTATCGAAACACAGTCACAGCATGGGCCGCAAATGCTGTTTCATAACATCCTTTTCAAATGACCGCATAGTGAAATGCTGACCACAATGTAGGCAATCTGTAATTGCTATTGCATACAGATGTTTCTCTTAAGATAGGTTTATTTGCATGAACTCTTGCTATCGCATAACGATCTGTCAAAGATTATGTGTTTTTGTCACGTCTTTTTCTGTTGTGTGCCCAAACAACTGGTTTCTAGGTAGTATAGTTTATTTCTAATTTTTTTCTTGTTCTTTAATGTAATCTCTGAATGCACATTGGAAAAGCCAAACTGGTAATTTTGTCACTTAAGAAAAACTTCAATTTAAACTGAATGATAGCAGAAATAGTTGTTTTATCTGGATTTTTTAATTGTTTCCATACACTACTAAAAAAACATAGATGTGAGTAGAATGTGTTTTCTTATTATTAGGTTGACATATATGGGCATCTGAATATGACAATATGGACATCTTGAATATGTTCCATTTATAGGATTTTGTATTTTATAAGTCCATGTATAGCATATATTCTAAAAGCTTTGAAAACAATACATTTGGGATTTCCAGTACTGTGCTCAGATCAGAGGTGTAGCAAGCTCCTTCTGTATCCAGAGTGGGGGAAGGGGACACAGCATCTTACCTCCACCAGTTCTCTGCACCCTGGCAGGAGCCTCTAATACTGGGACTCCTGCTGTAGCAGCACAGGCTCAGGCTGCTGTCCCTGGGGGACGGACTCATTGCACACCAGCTGCAGCAGCCCTGTGGAGACCACCCTTGGTGCTCCCTTTGCTTCCCCTTGTTAGATATGCTACTTAAGCACAGGGCTGCACCTCCGATGGCAAAGTCTCTGGACAGGCTCATTCCATTCACCCTGCTTACCTCCTCTCCCACCCCCCACCCCACCACCAGATACACTACTAGACATGGGTCCTATGGCTGGACAGTATGGGCCTATACCATCCTTGGTAAAGACTCCCCAAGTTGGCACCTGGGACTGATGACCTGTTCACCACTCCTCTCCTCTCCTCCCCCGGTTAAAACTAATGGCTCAGATTGTCTCTCTAGTTCAGCCAAAGAGTTACAAATACTGTAAATGAGGCTCTGTCGCACCTCTAAGAGAAGCAGCACTGAACTCTTGAGAGAAATGCCTGGAAGGAAATTTTTTATAACTCTAAAACTCAGTGCCTGGACTGGGGGATTTCTTTCTAGGTTGTAAACATGGGGTGTCTTTGAGTGGTCTCTTACCTCACATGAAATTGCCATAAAGCATAAAATTATCCATTGTTATGTATCTACTCAGGGTTTAATTATTGATGATGTTGTAAGTCTTTTTGCGTGAAGATATTAGCTGATCTAGCCTAAGTTTAGTTTAGAAGCCTGAGTTTCCTTCTTACACCCAATCTCAGACTTGAACCACAACTTTTTTCCCTATTGTGGGCACATACTCCCAATGTGCAGATCTTTGCCAGGCCAGGATCATTTTTCTATATCCACGTTCTGGGTAGAAGCACCCAGTACTTCCCTAAGCATGGAAAAATTGTAATTTCTCTTTTCCCCTTTAATGCTCTGAGAATGGGACCTTGAGGCTTTTCAGCATTTATTGTGAGAAAACAACTAACTCTGTTTGCCATGATGTGGTAATGCAACATGATGCCACAAAGCAAATGACTAATGTCCTGTTTCACAGTGTTTGGGTTTGGAATATAGCTGGTTCACATGAAGTCAGGTTTCCTTCATCTAATTTAAATTTTATATGCCTTCACTTTCCAGATCTTGAAATGGACCCATTTCAATACAGCCAGCTCTCTAGCCCTTGATGAACTTCGGCCCTCTAATTTCTCAGCAAAGTGGGGTTTATTCTCCTCACCATATATACATGAGCAACTCCTACATTGCAACTTATCTCATGTAACTCCTCAAAGGGAAGATTCTGGCTTCTATTCTGACAGAAGGGATTAAAAGACCTAATAAACAATCTTTTTTTAACCTACTGCCAGGACATATACTCCCTTAATATGCCAAAGTAATATTTTTTTTGTCCAGAAGTATTGCTTACTACAACTGTGTGGAGGAGATGTCTGTGCAACAGCTGCTAAAGGCATAAAATCAAGCAGATGCATAACAATGGAAATTTATTTTTAAAAAAGAGAGGAGGAGGATCATCATCATCCGGGAGAGGACTGAATTTAGCTTTAATCAGTCTTATTTTCTTTTTCTTACCAGCCACTTTGGCAAATAAGTTGCTTGCCATCAGCTTTTTTAATTAATGGCTCTATTCTGTTTTCTGTTCTACATTTAAAACAGTATATCTTAGCATAAAATTGTTGGGAATTCACAATGCAACATTATATATCAGTGGATCTATGGAGCACATATACAAGTACAGGCAGCCTGTTGTAAAGGCACTCTAACTCATGGTGCTTGACACAAAATGCCATGCATTAGAGAACCATTGAACCCAACAGGTACTCACCTGTTGGGTGGGGGAGAGAATTAGAGCCTGCTTGCACCAGCTCTGGACAGCAGGTGGGGCACTCCAGCAGCCTCCCAGGAGGCCACTGAATTGCCCCTCTCCCCAGCATTGCCCTCCTCCCTCCCACCAGCAGGCAACTGTCAGCAGTGGCTGGGGGTGGGGGAAACAGAAAAGCCACCCCACACACTTTGCAAATCCAGCCCAGCTCCCCACAAGACCCCAAAAGGAGTAGCCAAGCCAGGCCTGAAAGGTGGGAGGGCCCTGTTCCACCCCCATCCCACCTCAACACACACACACAAACTCCAGGTATGGAAGACACGAGTCTGCTATTGTCAAGAGCCTTTGGGTGGGGGAAGAAATGGAGTCCTCCCACCATGCAGACCCCTTTTGAGGTCTTGGGGTGGTCCCCCATAGTTACCCCTGCTGGGCTCTTGAGGGGAACCAGACCAGGCATGCAAGGCAGAGGGGCTCCATTCCCCCTCCATCCCAGTTCTTGGCATGGCAGCCACACTGTCAAGACACTTGTGCTGGGGGCAGGGGGGCAAAAGAGTCCCTCCCCCTGCCCCACCACATGGGCCTGACCTGGCTCCCCACAAGAACCAAGCAGGGGTAGCTGGGGGAGGAACAGGCAGTAGGGGGTCTCCCTTCCCCAACCCCACTTTCCCCCATTGGGCAGGGAGAAGACAGACATTTTCTGTCTCCTCCCTGTGACAGCCTTGGTGGTGGAGCTGGGCTGGTGCTCACCAGCGTGAACACCAATCCAGCCCACAAAGCTGTATGGCATGCAGGTGGAATCCGCAAAAATTAACCCTCACAGGGAACTCGTACACAGGTTCTCTAAGGTGCTCTGCCTTTAGGCACCCTGTCTGATATTTCTTCAGACAAGGGTTAAATTTCTGTGTGATCAGCCATTTTTTCAGTATTGCAGCTGTGAACATTTGTGACATTACAGTTGTAGAGCACTTTTGAAGGCTGCTTCACATAAAAAATGTAACTTCTCTAAATGTCCATGATGGCTAAAGTGTGTGTTTAAATTACTGACCTTTAAAGGGGAAAATAGAAATAAAAATGTAGCCTTGTGAAGAGGTGTATTTATTAAATACACCTTATCTTCCCCTTTCATGTTCTAAGATTACTCTACAAGGGCTGGCTCTGTAAAAATGTGTCTCTAAATTTGCTCCACAGGCCTGTAAATAAACTTGATTGTTGTTGGGATCAGGGAGCTCCTAGTATTACATCTATTTCTGTAAAATATGCTGTTATTACAATATTTCTATTTTGTCTCCTCATCCATGGATCTCAACCTTTGATGTATTGATGTGAACCTTTGTATTGGAGAAGCTTGTGCGCTACCAATGATCCCAAAAGCAATGCCATGTGGAGTTCTGTCTTCCTGATAGGTTCACCCATGGCAGCAAGGTCAAGAGAGGGGTTTTCATGCTACTGGTGATTGTGAGCATGTGTGTATTCCTGACCTACCACTCTGCTGTAATGCCACTGATCCTCATCACGCTCTCCCACCACACCTGGATGGTTTGGTCCTCTTAGGGAGGTGTAACAGGGAACCCTAGCCCTGTTACCAATAAACAGGGCAGTCCCTTTCAACCCAGAGCCTTGCAGACATGGCCAGCCAGTCAAGTAGGGGTTAAGGATTGAGCCCTGCCCACTGGTCAGGTGACAGGAAGGGGAAGGCCAGAACCATATAAACTGTAAGTGGAGAAAGCCAGAAGGGAAGCAGAAAGGGGGACTCCTGATGACTATGGTGCAGCTGCAGCAGCCCCTTTGGGAAGAATACACCACACTGTGAGACAGAAGCATGATCACATAAAGTAAGCGGGCACATTGCCTCTCATTTCTTTATTATTATTTCCATCATATGGCCATAGAAGCCTATGGTTTACATTTGATGTAAAAAATGCCGGTAGTTTGTGGCTGAGGCTGTAGGGGTGGAGGAGGCCTTATTAGCACCAAGTGGTGCTGTGACAGAGGGCTTGAGAAGTCCAGCTGCACTAGGGGTGCTGCACTAGGGCCACGAGCCCAAAGTAGCTTGAAGGGGAGATGGGAGCCTTGAAGCAAGGTCCTAGTGGGTGGACTTAGGCGAAAGGCCCTAACTACAGAAAGAGGGGCAAAGCCAAAGGTAACTGAGGCCCCAAAAGTCTGGCACTACAGGGGGCACAGTGTAAAAGAACCAGTAGGCCTGGTGTCCCGGAGAGCATGAAATGGAGGACCTTGAGCCCAAGTGAGTTAGAGACCTAGAGCCTCAGAGTCAAGCCCTGATTAGTGGGTTTTGACTGACAGGCCTAGCTCAAGAGAGAGAGGGTAAGCCCACAGTGGATGACACCTGCAACATAAAGAGAAATTTATAAAAACCATCTGCAAGGCATGAGACATGTCAAGGGGAGGTAGGAGTGTGCATTTTTGCCCTTAAGGCAACACCTCATTATCCTACAGGTGGTAAGCCTGGAGCCTGTCTGGGAACCTGTGGGTCAGCCTCCCTCTTTCTTTAGAACCAAGTAACAGCAAGTCATGGCAGGTGAGTAAAGTGGGGGGAAGCTGATCCCCAGAGAAGAAAAATCCAGCAAGACTTGATGGGGGCACATTTACTGGCTTAAAGAAAAAAAAATGCAGCCAAAGACAGCCCCCTGTCACAGGAAGTTGAATGACTCTTCAGGAGGAGATCCACCTGGTAGGGTCCTAGTTTTTCTGCCAAGCTCCACTGCCTCTAAACCCTTCCCCTTTCCTCTCAGGCTTGTGGTGAAAGGTCCTTGTTGGTCTTGCATGGGAAAGCCTATCTGGATTGAACCTCTGGGGTCATCCATGTCCCTTGGATCATTGCTGTCTGGCTTTTATCTCAGCTCCTGTGAAATCTCTATCCACTGTTAAGCTGCTTGCTTATCCACAAGTATGATATTCCCTATATTCTCTTTGACTCGCTTCCCCCGTGCATCTTCATTCATGTGGCTGGGGGATTCATTTGGTTAGTCTTTTAGGTCAATTTATTAATTAATTATTTATCTTATTCTTCGCCTTATTTCAGGCTTTACAACATAATTCTTTTGATACCTCCTGGATCCCAACTCTAGGGCCCTTTGCAATCATAAATCAATATCCCCTGGGCTTCACCTTTACAGCTGTACTTAGTTCACCCCAATAAAGTAAATTACAGCTTATTTCCCCAATTAGACTCTCAAATGCATCTAAAATTCCTTAATTAATCATGCTTTCTTCTTTAGGCTGTCCTATAATTCCACCCAGATGTATATAGCTCAATCCCTGTTTTTTAATTCTCCTTTTCTTGTGTTTACTGTGTAGATCTCTGTGGTCTTCACTTGCCTTGGCTTGTCTCTAACCCCACTGCTATCTTTACAATCTGTGCTGCCTCTCACCCTGCCAATCTCTTCTGGATGTCCCAAGAAAAGCCTCCTGTCTGGCCTCATCTCCAAGTGTTGCCAGCATGGCTTCCCCTACCCAGTTGCTTGTTTCAGTTGAATCATTGCTCAGGATTTGCCTGGGCCTCAATGACTTGGGTAAATATGGATGCCCGAGTCCTCTTCTGTTTCAGTCTGCACAGCTCCTGGCTCCACTGTTTTTCCCACTCCTGGGGGACACCCAGTGCTAACAGTCTTCCTGGAATCTCTTTACATTCTCTACTCCATTCTCCTGGCCAGTCGCATGGTCCAGCGCCCCTGGAGGCCTGCTTGCCTCCCAGATTCTTTCTGAATACTTTTCTCCATGCACCTGGAGATGCACAGCCCTTCCAGACCCACCCTGGTTAATCTCTTGCCGGCATAGCCAGCCCTACAAGTCTGCAGGAGGGGCTTGTCCTTGCTATAGTGATCCAAAAAAAGAAGTCCTCAATAGCGGAGCAGGTAATGAAGGAAGAATACCTCACAATGACTGCAAAGGCAAACGAACGCTGAAGCAGAATTGAAACTTCCAGTCATCTAAGTTTTCCTTGCCATCAGATAAAGATTTCCTTGCTGTGAGGTATTATATAATTGCTGGTGTGCAATGGCATCTCCATGTTAAAAGAAGACACATGAAGGCATTTTTTTCTATAGCAAGGCCTATGATGATGGGTGAGTGGCAATGAGAGCAGGTGCTAGCAATTATCAGAAGCCCCTAGTCATGGACCAACATGGAGGTGATGATTCTATGGTGGTCATTTTGTACTTGGACTTGAGAGGCACACATTCAGCCATTACAGTCATGACTGAGCAGGCCTGATCCACTCTGCTCACTTGGTATGGGGAGGGAAGATGAAAAAGTGCTCTAAACCTAATGCAAAGTTTGTCATTTGAAATGTCCACACCCTGATGAAAAATCCTAACTGACCAGACCAGTGAAGGAAGGACAGCACTCATGACCAGAGAATCTGTATGAGCTGATGTTGACATTTTTGCACTTAGTGAGACCAGATGTGCAGGATTGGTAGGGGGTGGGTGGAGAGACAGCAGCAAAATGAGTACCCTCTTTT
The DNA here is from genome assembly GCF_001723915.1 of Gavialis gangeticus. Taxonomy (NCBI): domain Eukaryota; kingdom Metazoa; phylum Chordata; order Crocodylia; family Gavialidae; genus Gavialis; species Gavialis gangeticus. The sequence goes on from NW_017729031.1 coordinate 70,707,873, forward strand.
TCTTTCAAAAAAAAAAAAAAAAAAAAAACCAAA
>NW_017729031.1:70707947-70743550 GCF_001723915.1 Gavialis gangeticus
AAAAAAAAAAAAAAAAAAAAAAGCATATTTTTTTTTTTTAAATCAAAAACACTGGAGCATCCAATTAGCATCAATAAACATCTCATGACCCTTTATCTACAACTGACAAATACTGGATACATCCCAACCCTTCATGCATTAATGAAACAAAAGAAGAATTATATTCTAAACTTGACCAAGTCCTGTCATCTGTACCCAAAGATGATATAATTCTTAGCAATTTTAATGCTAGAGTGGGCAGAGGTTCTAAGCTATTAAACAGAACATTTGACAAAGAAGGGGTGGAGAAATTCAACCCAAATGGGATTCTTCTTCTGAGCAAGTGTTCAGAATATGGTCTTATCATCATGAACTTCTTATTCCACCAAAGTGACAAATGAAAGATAACACTGATGTACCCCCATTCAAAACACTAGCACCTGATTGATTACATCATAATTAATGCCCAAGACTATCATGACATCAGTATCATGAGAGAGGTAACCAGTGCAGACAACTGCTAGACAAATTTGGTCTGATATGGTCCATTATGTCCATTTTCATCACACCAAAATGATGTAAAAAAGGATCCATCAAGGAACAAGTTCAACATTGAGTGCTTGAAAGATCTTGCCAAAAAGTGATCACCCACAGCAATGCCTGTGAGGCAAAGAACCCTATCTGCCCTCCTCCCCCCTGCCTTAATACACTCGGTACTGAGAGACAAGGACTGACAGAAGAGGCTTAATTCTGAAGAAGAGTTATGAACAACAGTAGAGCAAAAACACTTATGAGAGTAAAAAGGAAAACCACAAAGCAACAAGTATGGGGTCCAATTAAGATTAACTGAAAATCAGTATGTAAAGAAGAATGACTTAATTTGCATTACAAAAATGTGTTAAGAGAACTCCAATAACTGGAATATCAACATTGACAGGTATACCTTATTTCAGAAGGATAACTCCCTGGGGCAAAGCAGAATTCACCCTACTATAGGTCATGAATACATATGTTTGTTCCCAGGTACAAGAGGAAGAAAGCAGCAAATAGTATCTCTGGATGAAGATAAAACAGAAAGGCAATGGTGAAATCCATGAACTCTGTGTGCTGCTGAAGGCTGGGAGGGCACAGTGATTGCCCACAGGTGGCAGTGACAGTATCGGCTGCAGGGGGGTGGCAGCAGTGAGCGGGGAGCTCCCACAGGCAGCTACAGTGGTGTTGGTGGCAGAGGCGGGCTGAGTGGGGAGTTCCCACAGGTGGCCACAGTGGTGTCGGCAATGGGGTGGGGAGGAAGTGGCAAGCGCCAACCAGTGGTCGGTGACAGCCTGCAGATGCTGCCGGCAGCGGCAGCCAGCAGTGATCAGGGATTGCTTGCAGGCACCGCCGGCAGTGTCAGCAATGAGGGGCAGGGTGGAAAGCAGCAATTGCCCACAGGCGCTGCTGGCAGCATTGGCAGCGCTTTTGCAGGTCATGTACCACCAAGCTCAGGGGGTGCACGTGCACCCCCTACATGTGACCAATGGTGAAATCATGACATTGCCAAAAAAGTACAGAGTTAAATGAGGCATTCTTCAAGGAGGTAAATTTATATGACTGCTTCATAGGTTTACATACATACATTCCAGAAAATAGAGGATACATTTAAGGAGTTATCTATTTTGGATCTTATTCCAAGTCTTGTGCTGTTTAAATACACGTTCAAGATATCATATCCAAATGTTTCCTCAAACAATCCCCAATCTTCCCAAATCAGATGGATACTGTTTAGAAAGAACTGAATAGAGAGTAGGAGAGAAGGCGAGGGAATATAAAACAGTGAAAAACGAAAGTTCTTAGGGGTCTCTGTGGCTCCATTTTTCCACTGCGCTAAACCCTGGGAAATCTGTGTTTAAAACCCAGCTTCTCCTGCTGCCTCCCCAAATCCCTATCCCTTCTCAAGAAAAAAAGTAATATAATTAGAAGCCTGTATTATGCATGAGCATAGTGCATCTGTGTATGTCACCTTTCAGGGCTCTGTTTTTATGATTCTAGGCTCTAATTTCTTGCTTTCCTTTATTCTTTTCCACTGCTCCTCCAAGGATGCCTCACCTCAAATACCTTAATTTACCTTTCCCCCTTTGCTCCATGCACACACACATACACCTCCAACTCTCCATTTCACCAGGCCAGTCTGGTCTCCAAAACCAAAACCAAAACCCTGCTGAAATATTCATGTATTATTTGATTTTAAAAGGCTAAAATACAATACACATACAATATAAAATATAATGTACACAATAAAAACAAGAGAATTCTGAAAAAGAATAAAATATTTAAGTAAAATAGTAGGTAATAAAACATTCCATAAACAAAACCCCAGCACTTAACCCAGCCTGCTAAAAGCTTGCCTATATACCAGAGCTTCCGAACCACTTCAGAAAAGCTTCAGAGCTGCTTTGGAGATCCAGCCATAGCATATAATTGGGAATCAATTAAATATCTATAACTTTGTTGTTTTATGCCTGATATGATCTGTGGTTTTGTGGGTGTTAATCCTTGCTTATTAACTGGTTACATTAGCTAGCTACTGTGTATTGATCTGGTCCCTGAGTGAATCATGATTGATTGGTAACTAGTAACACAGTAGCTTAGCAGCCAGGCCTGCAGTAGTCTCACCGCCCCACACTCCCCCCCGCCCAAGACAGACACAACTGCACAAGCACCCATGACATGAGTTTTACCTGTCAGCAGCTAAAGGTGCAGGGCCCCAGAAGCCAGAAGCCCTAGATCTATCTCCTTGACAGTTGCCAGGCTTCGTGGCTGCAGCAGGGGCTAGCAGTCCTGCAGCTTTCACCCTGCTGCACCTTAACACACATGGTGTCACCCATGTCACGAATTTTGCCTGTCAGCTGCTTGAGGTGCAGTTCCCCCAAAACCCCAGCATCTATTTTCTTGAAACTTGGCAGGCTTCATGCTCTCATCAGAAGATACCACTCCTGCAAGTTTTATCCAAATCAGACGTAAAACAACAAAGTTATAGATATTTAATTGATTTCCCCATTATACCCTATGGCTGGATCTCTGAAGCGGTTCTAGAGCCGCTTCAGCTGAACTGAAGTGGGAAACTGATTCAGAGCTCTGGACCAGATCACTGGCATCCAAAGTGGCCAGATCCAAAGCCAAATCAAATAGCTGCCTATTTGCACAGGCCTAATGTATTCCCATTGCTTATTTATTCTATAATTCTCCCATATGATATCATAATTATATCATGTTGCAACTAATTATGACATGGTAGAATAATAATCATGCTATTGGCCTTAAAAGTGGAAAGCAAGGGCCTGATTTAAAGTGCAATTAAATTTAAAGTGGCAGGGGTTTTATTGATGTAAATGAACTATCAGTGATGTCTTCAATCTTGATTATAAGGGGGAGAAACTGTTTTTATGTAATTGTGACCGAGTTGTGTTTATATAATGTTTTCAAATTTCCTTATGATGAATAGATGATAGTTTAAAACAAAATATTCATTCTATTAAGTGTTGAAAGCTTGGAATAAACTCTACTGTAATTTAATTGTTACACTTCTCTCAATAATGGTATGATATACGTCTTCCACACAAAGTGAGAATGACAGCAACAGCTCCTCCCATCCTCGATGCCCCATGAAAGCCACGTACCTGCCATCGGGGATCACGGCACTGGGTGTGGGAGGCACTGGCCAATCACCTCCTCTAGCACTCCTCATTCTAGTTTGCCTGCACTGCTGCCCATGGCTCCCCCACCTCTCCCTGCCCACCCCCAGCACCATGCTCACTGCAAACATGTCTCACAAGAACAAGTTTTTATTCCCCTCACATCAAAAAGAGCTCCCTCCCCATCCCTTCCCAACAAAAAGAGCCCCTCCACCACCCACCCCACCCACCAACAATAAAAAAACCTTTTCCCCCATGAAAAATATATAGAATGTCCTTAGTTGGCCACCCTGGGGTAGGGGAGATAGGCAGAAAGTGGAGGCAGGGGCAGGTGCTAGGGGCAGGGGCAGTGGCCAGGGTGGGGAAGGCCCTCCCCACAGTGCAGGCCATACTACATGGCTGAGGCTTGTGTGGCTGGTGGTTCTGCTCAGTCCTAGCTGCCAATGATGGTGTGCAGCTCCAAACAGTGTTCTCAAATGGGGCATGGTGGGCAGATGCCCAGGTGGGGGTCCCCCAGAGGAGAAGCTGGCACTGCTGGTGGCCAATGGTGTCATGGCTGACCACACCTCATGGTGGGGGCTGGGGCTACAACTGCAGAGCTGGTGCAGCAGGCACTGGCCCAGGCTTCCCAAGCTGCTGGTGGTGGATGTAGTGGGGAGCTCAGTGAGATGGGCAGCTGCAGGCCTGAGAAGCCTTCCCCTGGTGACCTGTTACCATGGGTGCCAGCCAAGGGTGGGGGCTCAGTCAAGCTGTCTGTGGTGCTGTAGAAAGCATGACTGCAGCCTGGGTCCCAGGGCGCTAGGATGTCTGTCAGCTGACACATAAAGACCATGAACTTGTGGGCACTCCCCAACTGTTAACTGTAGTTAGTGATGGCCACCCACTGTGCCTTTATATGGCACTGCCATGCTAATTGGTTGTGCCCACACTCCTACATCCAGGCTGATAGCCCCTCAGAGATGTTGGTATTGGGGTGCCCACCTGCTCAAACTGGTGCTGAAACTCCACCTTGCTCCATAGCACAGCAAGGTTACCAGTCTCTTCCTGTGACCAGCTGGGGTCCCACATTGTGGGTATGGGTGTCGGGGAGGACACTACCATCATGGGTCCCACACAAGTTCTCTGGGCCTCTGCGTGGCTGTGCCTGTACTTCCAGGCCTGGAAAGCTGCCTGTAGTGCCCAGTGCAGGGGCCCAGCATGGGACTGGCATCTATGTGGCAGAGGCAATTCTGTGCAGCACCTGCAGGCTGTGGGCAGGCTGCTGGGGGTGGGCTTCAGGTAGGTGGAGCTGCTCCTGGCAGCCAGAAGCTTCCTGTAGCTGGCCTGGCTGGAGCCTGCAGCAGCCTGGAGCTGCCTACAGGCCTGGACAGCATGGGCCTGACAGGTGCACAGCACTGCAGTGCCAGGCACAGGTGCTGGGGTGCAGGCAGGCTTGAGCAGCTGGCCTGTTGCCTGCTGAGGGGGACACAAGGGCCTGGAGTGCCTTCAGGCTCCCTGTTGATGTGCCTTAGGGCTCAAAATGCCTACAGACTTTTAAAGGCCTGAAGCAGTGGCTGCCATAGAGGCATCCCAGCCCTGGGGCAGAAGAGGCTCACAGACCAGAGCCCTGGGGCTAACCTGAGGCTGGCCTCCTAGTGGCAGGGCTGGCCTGAAAGCAAATTTGCTCCAGGTTATGTCTACACATGTGTTGCTGTGCAGTAACTAATCACATGTAAATTTGCTACCTGCATTTGCAGGTCTCAAATTTTCTAGTTATTAGGGGTTTTTACTGTGCAGTAAGTATATGCACATGTAGACACATGCACTTACTGCACTGTAAATTATTCTAATGTGGAGCTAGGCATCTCATGTAGATGCACCCTAGAAATACAATAGTGCCCTAGAAGTAAACTCAAGGGGCAACTGTTGACTTTGTTCCCTTTCCTCATACCTATGTGCCTACCATTGACAGGTCCTTTTTGCTTTTTCTAGTTACCATATTCTTCGTTTGTTCTGCAGTAAAATTAATCACTAAATTCATATTTTAATCAAAATCCCTTTTAAATTATGCTTATTTTTTAAAGTGCAATAGCCATGTTTTTCTTGTTGTGTATCTCAGTATCTTGTTTTAAGACTTGTTATATAAGCTGGCAGAAAAGTCTTGGCTTTGTAGTCTCAGGGAATTGTGGTTACCATGTGCAAGATCTGAGTTTTGCAGCTGTATTTAATAAGATAGTTTTGGAGCAAATCTTGCAAAAAAAAAGTGACACATGCCAAATAGCCTATCACCATCAATTTGGCAATGCTCTACATTTACAGATACACAATTCCCTGAACAGTTGGGAAATGGCAATAAAGCCAAATGTCCCATTAAGCAATACATGTTTCATCCTTTATGAAAGATAAAGAACAATGTATAAAAAGTTACACATGAGATATTAAGAAGGGAGATCAAGTATAGTTTGAACCATAGTATCCCATTTTTCAACCTTTGTCTGTATGCAAAAAATGTTGCTCCAAATGGGAGTGACCAGTTTTTCTGAAAATTGTCCAAAGAAAGTTTGCCAAACAAGCTGAATTAGAACAAGTAATATGAGGTAAAGAGCAATATACTGTAGTGTAAACTGAATTTAACGGTTCATTAGTCATGAGGGAGTTTCTAACTCCTTTGGGCTGGGTATGGCTATTCAAGGAGGTTAGGGGGTGGTTAGCTCAAATTTAAAAATAGCAATCCCATCTAAGGTAATTTGGACTGTGGGGACTAGTTGGGGGTGGGGGGGCTTTGCCATGGCCAGAGCTAGAGTGTAGGGGGCCAGAGGAAGGGGGAAACAGAGCCCCCTCACCTCACAGACCTAGGCGGGCTCCACATAAGACACCAGCAGAAGTACTTTCCCCCTCTCCCCCCTCCTTTTCTCTCCCCCGCAGCACATGGAGGAGAATCTCTCCTCTCTGTGACAGCCCCACAAAAGCACATGGGCTGCTGACAGGATTGGCCACACTTAAGTCTCGCAGGGGACCTGAACATAAGTTTCTTCAGGCACTTTGCTACAGAGCACCTTCAGCTAATAGCTGATCTAACAAGGGTTAATTTTTCATGTGATCAGCCATGTCAAAAACACTCTGTAGCCAAGAAATTGTGTTATGTCATGGCTGTACAGCACTTTCAGGGGCCTTATTGCATGAAAAATGTAAATTGTGCAAGTGTACTGTCAGATCTGAACCTAGGCAAACTAAATTATATCAGGTGGCCATTTAAAACTCAATCTAATCTTCCCTAACCCCGCCTTAATGTCTGTGCAACCTTGGTGAGACTCATTTGAGAAACTGTGATTAAAACCAGATGTGTCAAAAAACGGTCTCTGAAAAATTCAAGGTTTAAACAGTTCCCATCAGAAAGCTTTTGAGCATATGTATGACTTTAAATCCTATGAGTAGTTCCACTAAACTCAAAAAGTATGGCTAGGGATGGAAGTTACATATAAATTGGTTGAAGTGATCAAAAACTAACTGAAATCTGTAGCAAACACTCAGTGCATATAAATCAGTTTGAAAATGGCCGAAACTGGTTTAAGATAAACCTGTTTGAATGTGGTGTCATACTTTAATGATTCAAGTCAAAGCAGTTTATGGAACTTGTGTCCCAGACCCCTTCCTGGTTTAAGTTAAATTAGAGTTCCCCAGCATACTTTTCAGCCCTGGGCTGGGCTGTCTGCTCCAGAGAGCGGGGCTAGCCCTGCCCCTCTCCTCTCTAGCCAAAGCACTATCACTGCTCTGGCTGGCTGAGAAGGGGGTGGGGGACTGCAGCTGGGGCCTGCCTGGAAGGAGCACAGCAGTGTCTGCCAGGCTTCCCTCTGCCCCCGCCCCACCCCTCACTGCTCAAGCAGGAATCCCCCCTCGCTCCCTCTTTCTTCCTCCGGCATGGACCCCAGCCATGAGACACTTTTGTTTTCTTTTGTAGTCAACAAGCAGTGCTTGAAGGGCTGATAAGTTTTGCATTCTGATAAGCTTCCTGCTGGCTTGTGGAAAAAAAGCCAGAGTATAGGCATCTCACCTTGAAGCCCTTATATTAAATTAAGTTTGACTATGCAACTATTGATGCTGGTGGTTGCTTCTATGCATCAATTACAGAGTCTGGTTAGAATGCAGCTTCCTGGTCCCCCAATCTGTCAGTGTTCAACAGGGAACAGAGAGAGGTGTGAGAAATGTCCTAGTTTAAACTCCTCCCTAATCATAGTGGCCTGCTAGGCCCTGGCCACCACTCTCCCCACCCCCAGCTCAGCACTGTAGAAATGAGGGGAGGGCATGCGCTAGCATCCCCTGCATAGGCAATGGTAAGGGGTGCACAGGGGTGGACATGCCCCCCCGACGGAGCCAGTGCCCCCCCTAACAGCTGACACTGATGCTGTTAGTAGGGCTGGTGCCCCCCCTGACATGTCTGCAGCCATTAGCGGCTTCTGTGGGTGCCTCCTCAGATTTAGGAGGCAGCAGTCACTCATAATCCCCTGGCTTCTAGCCTGAGCCACTGCAGGCATGTGCCTGCATTTTCTGAATCAAAAATGAATGTCTATCCACTTGCAAATTGGTTCAATCTATGCAGGTTAGATTAACCAATGAATCAATTCAGGCTTGGGCTTTCTGAATGTCTGCATTTAGCCTTTGAGATGCTTAAAAGATTCCAAGATTGAAGCCAACGATATTGATCCTAACCCTACTATGGCCGAAAGAAATCTTTCATGTGATTTCATTGGCTTGTGATTTAGATGTAATATTTTGCTATTGATTCCTGTTTACACTTGCGTTAATGAAATTCAGTAAGAAAAGACTGGCTACTAAATCAGCAGCTAAAATGGTTGGTCTATACCTAAGATTTTCTCTTGTTCTTAAACCATGTCACATGTCTTCAATAATATTCCCAAATGGACATCTTAAATTCTATCATTAATAAGACTTTCCCAAGAAGGAAATAAATTCATGTTAGTAATTGATACTATAAAAGTAAATGTTTTAAAAGAAGATTTACTGCTCTGCTTTTAAAGGCGGACATGCATTGTAGCATAAAGTAGTGCTGACACTGCCTCCTTTTTATATTAGTTTATCATCACGATTAGCATCAAATGTTAAAAATATTATGCTGATTTCAGTCCAGTTCATGTAGTGCATATTTTATCATACGTTTATGCCATTACTGAGTCATTCTTTTTTCACATAATGCTTCTACAAATGCTTTTAAATTTCAAGAAATCCTAAACACAGCCAAATACTTAACATTTATAAGGAATATTTGGACTTTTCTGAAAAAAAAATAGTTCCTAACAAATTGTGGGTTTTTTTGTTCAGGTCTTTCAGAAAGTTGTGCACAAAGTTTTAAAGTAAAGTGGAACTAATTTTGACCTTTATTCATGTTAGGAGATAGATATTAAAATTAGACATCTGCTACAGTTCTGTCTCTTCAGATGAGAAGGAAAATATCACCAATGGAAATTGCTTTTCAGTTTGCAGAAACTGAACATGCAAATTATACCTGAAAAATTCATAGTTTTGTAGTGCTTAGGGTCAGAAGGGACCTAAACAGATCATCAGGTCTAACCCCCTGCCCTGGGCAGGAATGAGTGCAGGGTCATAATACCCCAGCCAAATATCTGTCCAGCCTCCTCTTGAAGACCCCCAAGGTAGGAGAGAGCACCACCTCTCTTGGGAGCCCGTTCCAGGGCCTGGCAGCCCAAACTGTAAAGTAATGTCTCCTGATGTCCAGCCCGAACCTTCTCTCTAACAATTTGTGGCCATTATTCCTAGTAACCCACGGTGGTGCCTGGGGGAATAAAGCCTCACCCAATTCCCGCTGGTCCCCCCGGTGAGTTTGTAAATCACCACCGGATCTCCTCTCAGCCTTCTCTTGTGGAGGCTGAACTGCAATTCACAGCATGGTAGTAAGAATCCTAGGGATATTTCATAAATTTTGTTCTATCTAATGTATTTAAGAACTACATAATATTTCTCTACTTTCCTCATGGCAATCTGTGTACCTCTAGAGATTTAACTCCCAAGAGACACCGTGCTCTATCTTTTTTCCAACAAACTTGTTCCCCCTCCCTCCCCTTTTTTTACATACAAAATTTTGCCAGTCATAAACTTGGAGACGTACTGTATTTGGCCTGAACTACTCTTTTTAGGCCCTGTTTTCTTTAAGATTTTTATGGGCCAATATTGTTTTTCAAATCATGCTTCCAAGCAAAGCCATGACTGAAAAAGTGACTGAAAAACTGAAACAGTCTGCATTTGTCTGGGAACTTTCCTAAACAAAGATCCCTGTACATCACTGACTGAAATCATCTAATAGAGATTTGAGCATGTGAGTCATGTGACCTCTGAGGGCTTAAATATCAAGAAAGGAGAACTGGAGTTACTTTCCTAAAAGAAAGAGTAAAACTTTCTGGACTATGAACAGCATGTGGAAGTTCAGAAATGCAAACGTTTTTGAAAAAGCAGCTTTTGTGGCAAATGTATGGCAGTTATTATTCAGTTCCTGTATACTTTCAATATTTATATCACGGCACATTTCAATGCATGGACAGTGTCTGTAACAAAGATCTTGACATTCACATATTGTGAAAACATGCTGAATGGGGAGGACCAACAACAGGCTTTCTAGTCTTAGTCATAACTGTGTTCTATCTTCAGAAACTTAGATATTTTAGAAACCTAACATAGCCTTGAAGAAGCCACCTAAACTGATTGAGCCCCACCAACTTCAGTGGGATTGCCTTTAGAAAGAGGGATTTACCCACAGTCAGTTGCAGGGTCAAGGAAAATGTTGTAAAAGTGCTCATGTTTATAAATTAGCTAACAATTTGATGATTTAAAATAAAAACAACAGTGGCCACATCTACATGTGACACTGAGAGTGCACCCAAATGAGTGCAAACCTTCAGTTCCCCAAGAACAAGCAGCAATAGTGCACCTCATGTCTCAGCTACTTGTCTCCGGGGAACACCCATGCCACATAGGCTTTGGTGCATGGCAAGTTATCTCAGGGGTGGGCGGTAGGGGAGTCTGGGGCCAGCACTGTGCTGGCCCCAGCAGCCTTACCTGGGGTCCTTCTGGGGCTGCATCTGTGGCAATCCTGCCAGGCAGAGCCTGGCTGGAAGCTGCTGCATGGCTCCAGGTGGCCTGGCTCCACTTTTCAGCCATGTGCACCGCCTGAGCATTCACCGCTCCATTTTCTTTTTCCACAAGTTTTTTGACCCTGGATATCCAGGGTCAAAAAACTTGTGGAAAAGCAAACCAGAGTAGTGCATGAATGAGCAACATGCCTTTGCAGCACGGAGAACACCGGACTGTGCAGGATGTGGTGCTGCAGACATGTTTGTGGCACCACATACTACATGGCCAGGCTCATCTGTATGTGCTCTGACTGTGCTGTCGTTACTGTACAGGCATTTAGTACTTGTACAAACAAGTACTAAATGACTGTGCAGCAACCAGAGTTACTGCACAGTAAAGGTGATGGCTTTTTCGTTTTGCTGACTGCACAGTAGCTCAAGACTACTGCACAGAAGTCATGAGCTACTAGACATTGTTACTTGAGAGTACCATTACAATACATGCAAAAGCTAGGGAAATTAAAGGTTGCAGTCTTGAAGAATAATTCTCACACATTCAAGGACACCCTTATACAACAATATTTAAAACTGCCAAATTTTGAGCTAGCTTTCATTTCTATAGCACAATACATACATGCTCAAATATTGGATGAAAAATGAAAATGAGAAGCATTTCTCCAGCTAGCAGTAGAACAGCAAACATTTAGCAATCAATTCAAGAGAGATGTCAATAAATGCATTTGTTTGCTAAATATGTGTTTCTCAATCAGAAGTTCTAACTACTTTGAAACAGTTCTCATTTTCTAAATACTCTTCTACGTATATCACATTAGGATACTTTTTTTTCCTTGGCCCAAAAGTTCAAGCAGTAGTAACATTCTCATTATAGAAAGTAGTAAGAATATATATTTTATCAATTGTTTTATGATATTATTTTCAGCTCAGTGGGTGCATCTACATGTGCAATTAATGCAACTGAATAAACTCCAGTGCAATTTGACCTGGAGTAAACTAATCTGGATGTCACCATCTACACGTACATTTAAACATAGTAATTTACTCTGTCATCAAAAAATACTTGTGTCTGATGGGACTATCCGATGTTGCAGTACATTAGTCTACTAATTGTTACACACGTATAGATGGTTACACTTTACTGAGCAGCAAATTAGTCTATTGCACAGTAAAGCACATGTGTAGACGTACCCAGTGTTCAAAGCAGTAATTCTGGTTCGGTCTTTGTTATTATACAGTATGAATAGATGTCACGTTTATCCTGGGAAAAAGACTTTTTTCCCAGGATTGTACAGGTATACAATTCTATTACCTCTTTTCAAGTTCCTGTGAAGTATGCTGGATAAAATGAACAAATACTTTTTCTCAGGATACCCTGTTGTTTGTCTATATGGTTATTGTGGTTCATTCCAGGAACAAGCCTGTCAGGCTGTGTGCTCTTGCAGGCCACCTACTGGTGAAAGAGCAGCAGTGCAACTTGGAAGGTTGACTATGCCATACCTGTCTTAACCTGGATCATACTGTTCTGCACTGTACCATTCCATACAGATGTATCAAAAACTGAGAAAAAAAGCATTTCACATAATTTTTCTTCTGTGAGATTCAAAATTCAGAATAATTCTGTGCATTTATCAAGGTGTATACATGTAGGTTTGGGTATTTGTTGTTAGTGAGTGCATGTGAGGCTATTGGCAAAGTAGTTGCTGGGTGGCATGAATTAAAAGTTTAGTTCTAGAGCACAGCAGACTTTAGTAGAAGTCCCAGCCACTAAATGCCAAAGTAGTCATTATAGAAAAAAAAATTGCTTCTCTCAACACCGCCACACAGTGGAATCTACGATGTATAATTATACATTTAAAGTTACATCTTGTTAAACATTATTAGATCTCATACAAGGTACACATGTGAGTCTCTACCCCTTTCCAGGGCCATCCAGAAACAATGCTTCCACTTGGGAATTTGAGACGTGGTTTTGGCTAATGTTTCTCAGGTCTTCCATAATAAGCAAAAAGATTAATCTTTCAAAATAAGGTAATAATTTGTGGTTTTCCTCTAGGAACCTAACAGTATTAAAACATCAAGCATATACCAACCATTTATTCACAGTGATTGAGATACCATAGTATTTCCAATTCAAAGTGGAGGGAGAATTGTGGTAGCTCAGATATCACTAGGTGGTAGATACTGAAAAATGCAATGCTTTCATATTGTCAGCCTTTGTCTTATGTCTGGGTTTGAACTAAGATCCTCCATACATCAGCACTAAGCTACAAAGTAAGTGGTTTTTGTAATTTACACTTTCTAAGCTGAACACCACAATTATGAACTATGGGATTTGTGGAGTGACCCCATCATCTAGGTCAAAGCTGACAACTCTCTTGTGTTTAGCAACTGAAGCTAACAGGACCAGGTTGGTGGTTAGGAGGCTAGGAAAAGAAAGAATCGGGAGCCTCTCTGCCATGGGTGTCTGGTGCCTCTTGAGTCACATGCCCTCCCTTACACCAGTCAGTGACTGGGGGGCAAGGGTCCCCTGGTGGCTGATCATGCAGCCAATTTCACTCACCGTAAAAGTGGCTGCACCACTTCTGGAACTCTTGCAGCTGCTTTTGGTAATGGTGTGGCTGCTTTTACTGGAAGCCCCACTCGCCAGCCAGCGCTCGCAGCAGAGGCACTGGTACTCCCGCCAGCCCCCCTGCCTACCAGCTGAACAGGGAGTGCAGCCAGACAGGGGGTGCACCAACACTCTCAGGGGGTGCACGTGCACCCCCGTGTACCCCAATGCATTGCCTCTGCTCTTTGACCCCTTCTCCCACCCCAGCTTTTTTCCCTAAGGATACTGAATGAAAGACAAGAGAGGAAAGGTTGTCAGAACAGAAACAAGGCTCTGGCCCAAGGTTACTGTCCTAGATGGTCAAAAGGCACTATGTTAAAAGGCCAGTTTTGGAGCTGGAGGCTGTTCTAATAACTAGAGTTCAGAAGGCAGCAAAAAGGTAACAACAACAGTACTACCAGCAGCATACTTAGTAATGAAAGTAGAGTGTGAAGGGACCTTTGTGTGGTTGCTGGGCAAGACCATACCACCTAAGTCTAAGCCAGTGCTTCTCAACCTTTTTAGACTCAAGTCATCCCTCATTAGACTCAAAGCACCCCTTTAGACAGTGTTGGCTCTTAGCTTTTGGTTGGTTTGGGGGTTTGGGCTTTTTTGGGGAGACCACAATAGGGTAGAACATTTTTGAAACAAAGGATTCCTACTTGAAATCTCTGCATTTAATTTGTGAATCATGTGTAGGTATTTGCACTCCTAATGATAACATTGTGCAGCTCCCAATGGCACCCTTAAAAAGCTCTCGCTACTCGAACCATATTCCAGTGACTTGTATTTCCAAAACACCTCTAAGTGTTTCAGAATGTCCTCCTGGGGGGGTCTGGTGACCTGGCAGACTCCCGTGAGAAACTTCCTTCCAGCAGTGGAGTCCAGGACCCACTAGCCTCTTTTCTCCACTGACACTATGGTAGCCCAGGCTCTACTCATTATCCCAGAACTAAGGCTTCTCCATTATAACCCCCTTTTTCCTTATAGAACTTTTCCTATCCCCTAACTTTCAACCTACCAGCTGTCCACCCAGGGGAGCAACCCATAAATTGGTCTCTACCTGACATAATTAGTCCAAACGCTTGCTATGGAAAAACAGAGCATGCCAAACACAAGGTCCCTTAGTGATGCAGTCCCAAGAGGAGACATAAAATGGACTCAGGGTACATACTGAACTTGTAGGGTGCTGACACCAAGACAATTTAAATAGCTTCTTAATTGTTAGGTTTCTAACTCTTGCCTAACTCCCACTTAAGTGCCATCTGAGATTATTTGAATCAGATCTCATGTGTTTATTATTTATAGCCTCATAACAATGCTGACTGGTTCAATTTGCACAAAATAAACAGAAAGTATCCCTAATTATCCTCTTTTATTTCTTCCCAATCCAGGGTGTTTCCTTCATTTCCCCAACAAATAAATTTTACCTGAAAAACATTCACGTGAGACATGTTCATATGCCAGATAATGCTTTTAATAACTACATTTAGCGTTGACTGCCACAGCCCTTCCTAGCACCTTCATATACTTTCCAGTTTACAGAGTTTATTTAAATATTTTCAAACATATGTACATAATTTTCAGGGCATACTTTGATGAATGTATGCAGCTTTATAGCCACAGCCAGCTTAGCTACAGCCATGTATTTCTTACTACATTCCAGGAACCAAAGCTTCTCTCTCTCTCTTTCAACGTATTTCCAGATTCTGCATTAGTAGAAGAACATGTATTTAAAACATATACATTCTTGATTTTTTTCAATATGTCTCAATCTTTATTAAATGTGCCATGAAATATGGTGACCTAACAAATTAGTCTTTGTGAAAGGAAAATGCTTCCCAAACTTCTCTCCAGTGAAGTCACTTGTGCAATTCTCATAGCCATCTTTTGGAGGTTTGATGATCATGTTTTTAGCATCTAAGGTCAGTTTGGACACACTGCCTATTTCTTTTAACCTTGGCCGCTTAACCAAACCTTTGTTCACTGATTAAGGAAATAGACAAGGAGATTGTTCACACAAATGAGTACTACTTACACGAAGGTTTTAAGTCTCTCCCCCTCTCTTTCATTTGTAAGTCAGAACTATGAAGGAAAGTATGGAGTTCATTCTTTTTGTGCTGACCCTGTTAAGTCCACAGATTTATGTCTACAGCTTTAATTATAGCTGACTAAACTGTATAATGAGTACTCAAGGGTAAAATGCATCAAAAATCAAACCAAACAGAGAAAACCTATGTTCAAAGGGTGATGAAAACAAATGGAACTATATTTGCATAAGTTGCTATATATTTGCAACACTAATTACCATCACCAAACCACAGCTCAGTATAACATTGTGCCGATTTAGTATAAGACATCTCCATCAGACAAAACCATTATTCACCAATCTAGTATCCAAGGATATTTTAATAAAATAATGTTTCATTTTGAATGCAGATCAAACAGGAATTGCAAATTCTTTTGGTTTATAGAAAACTGGCAAAGGAACTAAATATAATCTAGTTGCCTGCAAAATTCCTTATGACTAGAAATGTAGAAAGAAACCTCTATTAAGTTCTCCTGGATGGACTTCCTCCTGAATCATTTCATGAGGAAAAAAAAAAAAAAATTGGCTCCTACACAAAGTGGCAAGAAGTATACTGTCCAACTCTGTGGGTGCTCCTGGATTTAGAGTCGGACAGCCTTTTTCAGCCCTGTTACTCTGTGCCAACACTCAGGCCACAATGCTTTCCTTCTACTAGAACATCCCCAGCATTGCCATATAATCTGGACCAGACCCAGCCTGTGATCAGAATTCAAGGTTCCCTTAAGGGGTATCTCCTACTGTAGCTAACAAAGCTGGATTTCCATGCAAGACAACTTGGTGTACAGAGGGATCCCTTTAAGGAATTTGAAACCACAATATAGCCTAGCCCATGGTTTCCTTACTCTACTTAGTTCAGCTTTGTGCATTATTATATTAATGTGTTTTAACTGATATATATCACCAGAATATATTTTAACAGTAAAAAAATGTTGCTAATAAACTGAATCGTTTGGCATTAGCTTTTAATTGCTTCTGAAAAAAGCACTGTCATTTCTGCCATATTTATTATTGTTAACAGAATGTAAAGGGTTCAGTGCAGTGGCAACTAATTAGAAGATACTCTTCCTTAATCCTGTTGTTTAAAAATGAGAGAACATCATGGCTTTACAATAAAGCCTCTGGATTATATTATTCTTTTGGTCAGCTGCACTGATGTAAATGAGATTGATGAATCTGAATGATGCTCATTTTTTCATTCTTTTTTTTTAAAAGAGAAAGAACAGGAACGGTAACAGAAAAGCAACAGGAAGTAAAACAGATATTTCAGTGGATGTAACAGCCACATGGGAAATCTCTGACTTTGTGCCCTGAAAAATAATAGTGTTACATTAAGCCTGTGCCTGAGCTGTAATTAAAGCACAAAGCATGCCTTTTATACATAAAAAATACATTTAATAAACCAAACCAACACAATTTCCACTGGAGGAAGAAAATGGAAGAACCACATGAGACAGATAAGTTACATTACATAATGCACTTCTGGAAAGTGCTCAGGTATGAGGATGATGGCAGCAATATAAGAACCTGAACAGAATACAAGAGAAAGCACAAACAGACTGCTCCATCTTTGCATCCATTTTTATTGCCTGAGTTCAGACCAGCAATATCAAACTCACCAAAGTCTGAGCTGGATCCAGGCCATAGAGCATCTTGCAGGCAGATCCTGATGCCATGGTAGCAACAGGATGAGTGGTGGCTAAAGTGGGGTGAGTGGTGACAGCAGCTTAACGCAGCCATTGCTCATCCCCTGCTGCTGACACATGTTCCCAGTGCCCTGGACTTCTGCAGTGGGACCCAACCCCAATTCACAGGCCCTCGGGGGGACCCCATGGACCAGACTCTGCAGGCCCAATGCAGCCTGTGGGCCACACATTTGACATCCCTGAATTATATCATACGCTGCTATTATTATTTTTTAGCTACAAGTTTAACAGTTTCAGTGTGGAGTCGCTCAGGCAGATCAATGGTAGCAAATGGCTTTAGTAATCAGGTAGCTTTTAAACATTCACCTTTATTTAATAATTCTTAATTGCTTCTAAAATATTTTGTAACTACAGTAATAATAGAGAGTTAGATTTGACCTAAACACTCATCCAAGGGAGTCAAAACATCTTTGCAGTCTGGCTGACAAACCCTGATCCAAGTTTAGATATTCACGTCTCCTTTGGTGCAGGTAAATGGGAAAATGGACAGAAATGGGCTGTATTTCCACCACTAGCTACTGTGTGAGAGGAATTAACTAGTAGTAAAATGAAGATACCCAGGGGCACCGGGAAAACAACATAATAATGTACTAGAGATGTACGGCCCCTCACCTTCTTTCACACATCTCTTTTATGAGAAATGTAACACAAAAACAATCCAAGAAAGGATTTGCCTACATGGCATTTTCTACAAAGAGCTTTGTACTTGGGATTATTCCCTGGTCTGTAATGGCCCAGGTTTAAAGCAACCTGCAAAAATCATCACTGTTCTGAAACTGTTGAAAAGAAAGAGATTAGTGAGGCCTGAGATTATTATAGCCAAGACTCGCAATTTAAGGGGAAATGAAAGGGGTTGACAAAGATTGATTTTCTCTGGCTTTCACAAACTTGCTGGATTTATTTTTCTTTACATTAGTCTTTGTATTATTTATATGTCATAATGTTGCCTAGATTCCTGGATAGGTGTCTTTAATTTCTTCAATGCAAATAAATAAATCAAAGGGAATTATATAATTGCTTTTCACAGAATATGGAGTTTATTTTTATTTTACCTTTCTCTACATTGCAACATTGCAAGAATTTTGCAAACTTATGTTTATTATACAGTATTAAATCCTGTCCTCTTTAAGTAGCAGAGATGTCAGTAGACTCTATACACATTGTAGTTTATGTGTGAACCTTGTAAACGATGCATGATAATTTGTTAATATTATTTCTTATCTTGTAAATAGCAGTCTATTAGAAACTTCTTATTTATTGTACCCAGGAAGCCCTTCAGAGTCACTGAAAGTGTCCATTCCTATTACAGAGAACCTTTTCCCAGGGTATATTTCAGCTTTCCTCTAAGGCACTAATGAAATGGAAAACACTGCATCACCTTAATCCCTACTGTATATTTGTGCTAGTATATATCTTGTGACGAAGATATTCATTCTGCCATCTCATTCTATAGAAACCGCTTAGAATACCCCCTTAAAACAGTAAATAGAATTACTGTTTCTTCTTCTATTGCCCTGGATTCCAGTAAGCTATTAAAAATTTATTTGCTGTGCTACCTTTAGTCTTGGCCTTCATTATGAAATAATGTCTGGTGGCACCTAACAAGCAGCCTTGCAAAACAAATTGATTCAGAGCCAAAATTATTCTTCTGACTCCCCTACTGGCATTTTACTTTTGTGCTCTACCTAATCAGATTTTCCAGACAGTATGTGGGAATACTACCTTTGGCTGCCCTTTTCCTGGTGAGGGGATGTATTTGAAGAGTTATAGTTGTGTTCTGCACTACTCCAGGGAAGTTGAATGCCCAGAGAGTTTGAGGAATGGGAATGGGGCTGCTTGGGCAAATGGTATAAATGTACAATCTAGCAATATCTGGCTCCATGTTGTCATGTGAGATGTGATGTCTGAGGAAGGAAAGTGGGTACATGCAAGTGCACATGCATGTGTATGAGCTCTAACACTAAAACAGAAACCAGTATTTTCCATTCTTCAGAGGCTCCAAATCTCTAGCTTGTAACTTGCAACTCATACACAGTCCTTTTTTTCTCTTAGACAGATATTTAAAAGCTCTGACTTTTCAAAATTATGAACTTTGAGAGGAAAAATAATCTGTTTTTCCTTTTTTAGTGTTACATACTAAAACCAACCCATTCTTTTTGCTTCTCTACTGTAGGCTTTTACTATTTCCTGTAAGAAACAGCATTTCAACTTCTTTAGGGGCTCACCCTTTTTTCCTCCTTTTTGCATTGGATATTCACACATTTATAATTTTTCTTATTCTCTTCAAATGTATGTGTAACTTTGTAAAATTTTATCTTAAACCTTCTCTTTCAAAATGCAAATGCCAGCCTAAGAAGAATCAAGAAAGGTATTGCTAGTGGACATAGGGAAATATAAGATGCCATTGAACAAGGCCATATTTGGAGTACTATGTACAGTTTTGATCCTTGATGTTCAATGAAGATGAAATCAGACCTGAAAAGGTGTACAGACCATGCCTTAGAAGAGACTTGAGGAGTTTGACTTGCGTAGTCTACTAAAATGAAGTTTGAGAAGAGTTATAATTACTTAGTATATTAGGAAGAAACACAAAAGATGGAGAAGTGGTATGTAAGCTAGTGGATGATGTTGGGTCAAAAACGAGTGTACATCAACTGGTCAGGCATAAATTTGGGCTGAAAACTGGAAGAAAGTTTCTAATTATGAGTGGTGAGAGGTTTTGGAACAGCTTTCCAGTGTGAGTAGTGGGGGCAAAACATCTAACTAGTTAACTATGGAGCTTGCCAAGTAGGTGATAAAGATGCTTGACAGTGCAGGGATTTAGACTTGATGATCCAGGAGGCCCCTTTTAGTCCTATGCTCCTACAGTAATATTAGGTGCTTCAGAGGGGCTTTTTGGCACTTTTATCTAAAGCTCAGTCAATCAGTTATTACATAAAAATGCCAAAAAAGCCCCACTAAAGCCCCTGATATATACAGATGTTGTGGGGAGCTGGGTCCACTTAATGCACTGCCTCTTCTGGGCGTGTGCTGGCCTTGGTGTGGGAGCACATGAAGTTTAAAGTTAAGCAATGTTGTTCGGATTTTGGTTGGGGGGGGAAGGTCACGTCTGCAAGCAACCTTAGTTTTTCTATATATATGTTCTGCATGTGGAGCTCCCAGTCTGTCTCTATAGTATCATCCCCTTCCACAGTCAGGGATCCTGTACATGGAGTGGTGGAAGTAAAGAATAGGCCAGAAAAAAGGGGACTTATGTGTATTGTCCCTTTATTCCCTCAGACTATAGAAAACTAGCAAGCAGCATGATATTACTTTGTATAAGAGGTCATTATGTATTAGTGACCAACCACCACTTCATAAAATAATGACTTTTTAGTCTGCAAACTCAGGAAATGCATGATGTGGTATATCACTGTAAAACATGATAATCACCCTAAGGGGTAGATCCAGAGGGAGTGCAGTGACACAGCTGCACTCTACTTTCAGACTGGGCCATGACATGGGGGCTGTTGGGGTCTTCTTAAAGTCTACAAAGCACATAAGAATCCTCGCCCCTTCCCTCCATGCTCAAAGGCATGTCCCCTCCCTTCCTCGTCCTCCTTTCCCCCACCTGCCACTGCTGCTTTCTCCACTATCCCAGGGACAAAGCTACTCCTGCCCTCTCTAGCAAGGCTGCGCGGAGGCTGAGCTCAGCTGGGAACAATGACAGACAGCAGCAGCATCTATAGAGAGGGAGGTTCCCCCCCTGCTGTGGCTGCTCCCAGGGGACCGGGCAGGATGGAGACACCCACCACCCTGTCCATCACTCTTCCTCTTCCTGCTGCTGTTTTCAGCTAAACCCAGCTGGGGTGCAGATTCTGTAGCTCTCTCCCAGGAAGGAGGCAGGCAAACCCTGGTAACTGGATTTGACACTCCCTAAAAGAAAAAAGGAGAGTCCTGTTTGATGTTGAGGTTTGTATTCTTGGGGTTCCAGGTCTATTTCACTGCCAGCCTTCAAAATATATTTACATATAGCAAAAGATTTACCACTATAGGAAGGAGGATTACTATGTGACGTGACCCTAGTTTGTTTTTTTTACATTATTTTTGTGTGGCCTCAACTGCCTAGGATCAGTTCAAGGTACATTTGTGTATTTCCAGAGATGTCAGACTTAAAGGTCATTGTTACAAAAAAAGTTTCATTGTATCTTTAGTTTGCAGAAGATGTTCCCACTTGTTATTGACATGCTAATTTAATGAAAAGATAATTCCTTGCTAATAAGAGTGAGATGTTCAGTTACATTATCTTATTGTTCCAGGGCACAGTGCTACTTGTTAAAAGCTCTATGTTAGTATTCATTTTGTTAACATTTTATGTATTAGGAAATAAACCATTTTAGTTTGTGATCTTTGGACTGTGAGAGAAGTTTGTTTATTGTTTCTTTCCTGTGGCATTTTCTTTGAACAATTTTAAGCTCCCTTGATGACAGAGGAAAACTCATTTTAACACGTGTTTTTGTCCTTCCAATAACATACAAATTGTTTCTTGAAGCTCTCTCATAAGAAATGGTGATTTTATGAATATACTGTCAGGTTCTCCCAACCATGAATACCTCTTAAAAATAACCGAGAATCTTCCAGCCATGTCTAAACAATTATCATCTTCTCATGAATTTTTCTTATTCATACTATTCATCTGTTTGGAACAATTATGGCACCACAATAAAATTCATGGCATATTTCCAAACAATTTCTCCTCCTCTCTCTCTCTCTTTGGTCTGTGTCAAAGCTACCCTGTGCTTTTGCCTTTTATGGACAATTTCATTACTTCATGGGGCCAAAATTATCATAGATAATCTGCAAGGGCCATAAAATAAACCCCTTTCACCCTAATTTTCCTAGGGAGGTTCTGCAACCTTGGGGAACTTTTTGGCTAAAAGACAAATTAATCTTGGCCTGCATTCATCTGAACCTCTGACAAAGTGGCAACTCTCCAGCAGAACTCCTTTCACAGAAAAAGAATTTAATTTCTTGTGGTGTGACTGTTTTCTATTAACTGTCTTTATGCTGGCACAGTTCAAATGCAAAGATGATTATTGCCCATATGAAGCTAAAATTTGGGGGAAAATAAAATATTAAACTTGACATCTTATTTATTAAACCCATTTTTATTTTGATAAAGAGGTCGGGACCTCAAGAGGTCATCTAGTCCAACCGCCTGCCTGAGGCAGGAAAGGTCTTGGCTAAGTACAGACACCCAAAAAGCCTAAGGTAGAATCAATTCAATCCAGGCAGCTTCCTCTATGCGGCATAGGTAGCACCGATAACCAAGTGTACTGATGTTCAGTTTTCAATTGGGACAGGCAGGGGGAACCTGCACTGATCCAGACCAGTAGGCAGGGGCTGGTAGAGTATGTCTCCCAGCCTGCTGGCCATTGCCAGCTCAGCCCAGCCAAATGTCCCCAACTGTCTACTGTCCCCCACAGGGGGTGAAGGAGCCCCCTGGCTGGGTGCTGGCCCTCTCTGGGGGAGCCTCCCCTTTGAACCCCAGAGCTGCTTGCCCCTGAATCTCAGGGAGAGCCCAGGGCAGTATCAGGGAGTGGAGGGAAATTCTTCCAGTCTCCTGCACTAGTTTTCCCTCAGACTCACAGCAGCTCGGGCAAAACCGGCTATGGAGGAGCAGGAGAATTTTCCTCTGTTCCCTGAAGCTACTTGAGACTCACAGGGCCTACAGCAAACAGCTCTGGGGTTTAGGAAGGCAAGGATTCCTCTCAGCTCCCTGGGGCTGCCCTGGGTTGGGGAAGGGGGAAGAAGTCCCACAAAGTACTTAAAGAAAAATACTTTGTCTTACTTTTTTTGTGTGTTTAATTGCAGTACATCTGAACCAAAACGTGCATGTTTTTTCTGGAACAGAGTAATCTTCCATGTTAATGTCATTGCATTATTGCCAGACCATAGCAAGCATCATATCCTATCCTTGCCATGCATCCGGATGCTATTTCCTTCAAAGACAGCTTCCACTGATAACACCTTTGGCAAGTGTAAGAGACTGACTGTCCTTGGCTGCTTTACATTGCATTACTGCGTGTGCTGCCAGAGCTCCTATCTTCAGACTGGAATTCAGTAACAAATTCATATGGAGTGATTTTCTTCAGTAATATCAGACACTAGTCAAAGGGGATAAAAATCAGTCTGGTCGGACTTTTCTATTCAGATTTTGACTCCCAAATTCCATAAAGCGTTTGGAATCCCATGTCATTTAAAATCAAAGATTTCCCACTTAAATTTTCATTTTATTTTCTTTTATAAAAGAGTCAAAAGGGGCAGATCATGAAAATAATCATACTGCTGAGACCTGAAGCTATTTCCTGTGTGTTCAGACCTAAAATTTGATTCTCTTTTTTGCCTCTTCCTTTACATTTTTATTACATCAACTTTGTTTACTTATAGCAATAAATAAGCTCCAAATTAAAAAGGGACGCATTCCGTTCATTAAGGGTTAGGTTCCTCCGTTCATTACTTACAATGAGAAGTAGCTTACTCCCTGAAAAGCCCATGGAGATATTTGCCTAATAGTGGGCATGTCTACACAAGATGAGTGCCACTACATTTTGCCCTTCACCAGTGGAAAGTGATCTCCCCAAACCCTGATAATCCTATGTAGATTGTAGGGTTGAACTGAGAGACAGCTTTCACTAATAACACCTTTGGCAAGAATAAAAGACTGACTGCCCTTGGCTGCTTTGTATCACACTACTGCTGCCAGAGCTCCTATCATCAGACTGGAATTTTTCAGGAACAAATTAATATGGAGTGATTTTCTTTGGTAATTGGGTACAGACAATTATTCCTACTTTCTTTAATGCATGCATTAAAGCCTAAAGATTAAACCTGTTTTATTATCAATAGTTTCCCCTTAGTCTAAAATAGATATAATTACATCTTATTTTACAGCATTAGAAATAATAACATTCATAGTTTCCTTTTATGACATGAATAAATCTAATTATAAAGGTGCATATTGTTATTGACCTTCTGGAAAGAATTAATGCGCAGACAAAAGATATTGCCTTGTTTGCTCTTGGGTAAAGCTCTGTGTGTAATGCCTCTTCCCTTTTTTATTAACTTTATTTTGCTATCACTCGATTGCTATGGTGCAAGTTGTTCAGCTGGGCCTCAAGTCATAGATGTGCACTTCAGTAAGGAAGAATCACTAGAAAGACAGTCTCCCACTGGCAGCCCAATCTGGTGCTGCTGTCTTCACATTTCTCTTAGCCTGTACAGACCTGGTTACCCTGATTCCTATCTATATCTGCTTACCTTGACTGGCCTTTCTCTTTTTCTGAGTAAAATAAAATATTTGATAAAATATCATAGATTGATGGCTAGTAGCTGGCTAGTAAGGAGACAATGTGGTTCAAGAATTAGGGTAGGTTGTGAAAGTTAAGCAATGTACACCTTTTTTCTAATTCTAACCTGCAGAAAATTGTTGCATCGTTATGACTCAGTTTCCCATGTATAAAATCAAGCTGCAGCAAAACTAACCTGCCATTATAAATGGAGATTTGCATAAATAAAATGAGTAATTGTACATGCAAAGGCAAGATTTGGGTACTAATTCATTAATTTGTTATGTAAATAAACATGCTTACAAGTGTTCTGAGATCACTTGAGGAGTTCTGTTGAAAAGATAGCCCTGAAAATGAAAAAGAAAATGAAAGAAGAGTAAGAGGTTTTTTCAGCTATTTCTGGGAAATTTGTCTTGTGATGTTCACACGTATAGCACATGGACTTGTCTTCCTGAGTGTCTTTATTGAGGCAACAATAGCTAAGGGTCAGGGTGAAATTTGGTTTAAATTATAAATTACCAGCCCATAATGCATTCTTTATTTTTAGACGTCGACATGCTTAACATGCCAGGGTCATTATTTCCATCTTACAGATGGAAGGAAAAAGAATCTCAATGAGAAGCAGTGATAGCCACTACAGAGGCACAGTGGTCAGGTAGGGAGATCTTTGTTCCTCAGTAGTTTTCCTTTGGACTAAGTCTGGAGATATATCTATTGTGGTCTTTCTGTGATGTTTCATCAGTGTAGTTTGTTCAATTGCTATGCACTTTGCTAGCATGTCATGTGACACTCTTCAGATGATACTACTCACTATCTGGAAACTGCTGATTGGCTACATGCTTTTCACTCAAAAAAGAAGTTGCAACCTACATGATCAGTGAAAATTGCCTTTGGCAGACTTCCAGCTCTCAAGGTTATTGCATCCTGAAGCTGCCATAAACTTTTCCAAAGGAAGGAATAATAAAAAACAGAATCATAGTAAGAGAACAAACAAGGTCAATGGGGATGCAAAGTACTTGAGAGAAATAGGACTCCACTAACAATATTTATAATTTTAGATACCTATCCTTAATACACCCCTTTCCTCATGTTTTATCCCCCAAAGTCACTATCATCTTGGACAATTCCACTTTACGTGGGGAGAGGAACAACAATTTGGATGCTCTTGACTCAGGAACTTGTTCCTCCCATTGTCAAGCTAACCCTAGATATGATGGTTTTCTGGGATCTTTGCAAGTCCTTTCTAGTCTCCCAGAATTTTTGTGAGGAAGCTTGGTAGCACTGGCTGATCAAGGAAGATGTATTCTTAGTGGCATTTAAATGATCACTAGCTTGATCTGAATGGATTGCCTTTCTACAGTGAAAAAAAGCAATGATTTTTCACTTATATCTCTTACTGGACCAATACTTAATTAGGAGAGATATTAGATCAGCTTTCTGCTGATCTCACATTTCACAGATTTTTGGTCTGTGTGGTGGCCTGTGACATGACCCTCCAAGCAGACGAGGGTAAGCTGGAAAGTGCAAAGATGTAGCAGAAGTGATGTTCTGGTGTACTCAGCCCATTCTGTTGCCATCCTTCTTCTCCAGCCTTCTTCCATGCAGGCCATCATTCTAAAAGGCAATACAGTCTAAAGAGGCTTCATCCTTTGCAAAGCACTCATCACATGGCAGGTGAAAGCTTAAAGGCTGAGGAAAGTAAAATCATTCTTCTGCAGCACACAGCAATGGGACCCCATGCATTTTGTGTGTTTGTGTGGAGGTGAGGGGGAAAGGACTTAAAACTGCTTCTGATCATTTACAGATGATGTGTCTACACATGCACTTTAATGCACAGTAGCCTATTCTAGGACTACATTAAAATGGCACATAAACTGTGTTAATATGCTAATTCTTGGTAGAGTAGGCTCCTGCACATTAAGTGTCACCAAAAAGCATGTACTTGTACTATTGCACATTAGCACAGCTTAATGCACATTTATTTAGGACTTCAGGGCACTTTTACATGTGCTCCAGGGGTGGGGGAGGAGGAGTGTTTTAGAGTGGCTCCAAGAGCCGCTCTAATTCAAGCACCATCGTGTCTCCTGTATCATTATTCAACAAGCTTTAGTTCAAATGCCTCTGCTGTCATTTTTAGCATGGGGACACTGATGCATGAGATGCAGGAGGCTCTTGGAGCACAGCAATTGCCACACTCCAGCAGGCTTGATTAATCGAGTCTGCTCCGATGCACTGATATTCCAGTGTGTTGGAGCAACCTTGGCACTCCTTGTATAGGTGCTCTTATATTGGAGTTACTAAATTTAATGTGAAAAAAGTGCAGTAATGCACATGTAGATGCTCCCAGAAAGATGTTTTTAATATAGATTTCACAGATTTTTAAGGTACTGTTATAATCAGTTAGTGTAACTATCAGTGTATATGCTAGACAATGTTCTTCGATGATTTTCAGATTTATAACAACCGCCTATGGTTGAATGACATCATGTTATTTACAATGACTTATAGGCTGAAAGAGATGGAGAATTCTCTATGGCCCTAGGGAATTTCTGTTCCAGTAGTTAATTACCCTCAGTTAAACCTTGGTATCATTTATCAAGGTCAAATTTTGCAGATATCAATTCCAAGCTCTTGGATTTTTTGATTTGTTGGGTTACCCCTTATTTTGATAGAATGTATTTACCTATCTCTCACTTTTACAATGCCAGCTTTATACCAAATTGTGTTTTAAACTATAAACAGCTTGACAGTAATGGTACAGAACTTGAATACATATATATATTTTGTATAAGATATATTGAAAAAATAAGGTCTAAAACCATTGCTGATATTTATACTTAATTCCTGTTCTTTTCATTAGAATTGGGATACAGGGATTGAAGGCAAAATATGGTTCTTACTGTATCAGCTTAGAAACAAATATTCTTCTCCAAGAAGTTTTACTTCTTGGCTTGGTTTACATAGGAGACTGATAAACGCTGAACTCAGATGGTTTGTATTATTAATTGTTTGCTTTGAACACCAGCCACTGAGCCAGTAAACTCAAATTCAGTCACATGAACTCCTCCTACCACTGTTGTATGTCTCATCCATTTTGATGAACATACCTTGTGGACAGTTGGCAAACCAATACATCTAAGCTTATTTTTAAATTCTGGGGGAAAAAAGCCACTCTTCATGTCTGCTAGTTCGGCCAGCACATTTATCTTGGGGAATATTTTAAGCATAGCCTAGCAGCAAGAAACAAACATCCTTTTCACCAGCAAGAAACAAAACTCCATTTTTACCAGCAGAATTTCAAAATGACACAAATCTGCAATGTAGTCTTAGAGAAGTAATAAAATACTTTAGCCAGTTGAAGACCAGAACTTCACAGATAACAGAACAGAAACTCCACAAATGTAACATTTTCCCTTGCCTGTATCCTCCCTGCTATTGGGTCAAAACATAACTTGGTTGGAAAAAGAGCTTTTACATAATGCAAAAGTATTATTAGATCTAGTATCAAGGGAGAGATCATGACCATCTTTGCTCAAATGGCTTTTTTTTTTTTACCAAAAAGGCAGGAAAAGCTTGAATTTAACAATTAAACTGCTTGTATTTGATCTTTGTGGAAGTCAGTAACCAGGTCATGCTGCCTCTAATGATAATCTGCAGTTCCAGCTTTCAAGATGAGGATAACCAGACATTTACAAGTAGGTCACAGTACTATGCCTTAACATGGGTGCAGGAGGTGTAAGTTTACAGCATACAAGAGGTATAAGTAACCCCTTCTCCATAATGTTTATGTACAGTGAACAGTCTTACTGTGACTTCCTACACTTGCTGAGTACGAGGAAGTATGCAACCATTGGCACCATCTGTTGCAAAAGTGGTGTGTTTGGGTAAAGGAGCTGTAAGATGCATCTATAACCCTGTATCAGCAACCTTTTGCAGAGCTATACAACATATTCAATAAATGATTTAACCTTTTTTTGTTTGCAGATTGCAATTAAATTATAAATAGATGGCTGTTCCTGTCCACTCTACAATGTACTATTGTTTTGCTTAGACCTGTAAAGCCTCTGAATGTAAGTATTTGTTGTAGCAGAGCGCTAGCCATGAAACATCAGATTAAGTTTATTAATACACTAAACTAAAGGAAAGGGAACTAACTGGGAGAACAGTTTCTTGGAACTCTTCTTCTTAACTTAGTACCCATGGGCAACTGGTGCCTCCAGAGTCTGGGGGGGCGCCAGATCACCAACAGGGGAGGTGTCCCCCAGCAGCTGGTTGCCAAGCCAGCGAAACCAGAAGTGCACTTCCAGGGGGTGCACATGCACCCCCTACATGTCGCCAACGCTAGTACCCACAGCCAGTTCTCTCCAACAAACATGCATACTTAAAGAACCACTTTAAGAGGCAGTATTCTTACCCCAGAAGCAAGAATGAGCTTTCTCTGTTGCACTTGTTTCCTGGAGATGCAAAAATATCATTATGAAATGGCCTATTGATAATTTCCCATTCCTTGCTTCATCTGAATTGTTATTGGTACATCTTAAGGATATGCTGCATTTACTAGCTTTTTCTCCCTTGGAGTTCCCCACCCCCCTCCCCCGCGCTTTCAGTTAAGCAATATTTGAGTCCTACCCACTACATAATTCTTATTACAATATCTTGTATTACAACAGGACAGCCAAAGTCATCTATTTTCACTACTTAAGTCACATCAGATGACAAGTATCTTCTGTGTATATTCCAGTGTTCATATTCTGTTTTTATTAGAAGAATCTGGGTGTTCAAGGACAAGCTGATAACCAGTGATCCTGGTTTTCTCTGTTTAAGAATTGCAAATTCTCTGACAAAAATCACTGGTTCTCTGATTAAAAAAACCCACATCTGGTTTTCCATGATTAAAACAAATGCCACATATATATGTATTGGTTGAAGACAATATCTTATTGATATATTTACAATTTTAAAGCAATTTGGAAGGCAAGTGGTGTTTCAATCACCATAATGAAATAAATTCAAAATATCTATACATTTTGGCACTTGATTTTGGGTTTTTC
This sequence comes from Gavialis gangeticus, assembly GCF_001723915.1. Lineage (NCBI taxonomy): Eukaryota > Metazoa > Chordata > Crocodylia > Gavialidae > Gavialis > Gavialis gangeticus. Next base: position 70,737,456 of record NW_017729031.1, read on the forward strand.
ATCATAGAAAATCAGAGCTTCCCCTGCCCCTGGCAGTGACATCAAGCTTTCCCAGCCTGCTCCACCATGCCATGCTGGGTTGTGCCCACTGGGTTGTGGAGGCCCCAGGGGAAGGGCAGCAGGGTGGGGAGCCTGAGCCCACAGCCCTCACCTGCCCCCATCCCATGTACAAATCTGGGGGGCACATGCTCCCCATGTGCCTCCCTGAGTGCATATATTGGTGGGGAACCATCCCACAGACAAGCTGCCCACAGTCCCTTGCCACTCCCCACCTGGGCCCTGCAGCTGTGCATTCTGACTCCGGGCGCCAAGCCCTGAGCCCCACATACCGGCTCAGCAAGGCTTCAGCTTCAGCCCCAGCCCTGTCCAATTGCCTCCCTCCCTCACTATGGGGGCCTCAATCCCCTCCCCCCCACAACCTACCTTGGGGAGATGCTCTCCAGGCTGCCTGGTGGCCATGTGCATGTGTACGTGTGCACATGCACATGGTGAACCCTGCTGATTGCCCTTCTGCTCCCCACCCAGCCTCTTGCAGACTGGAACTCTGCCAGCCTGCAAGGGGAAACCTACCATTTCTCACATTTTTCTCCTTTAAAGGAGAAAATCCAGGCTTTTCTCCTTAAGATGAAAAAATCCAGGTTTTTTTCTTTAAGATGAGAAAATCTGGGTTTTACCACATTTTTCCATGGCAAACAGAAAAAAATGGATTTTCTCTTTTAAAAGAGAGGGTACCCATATGGGAGGGCGGGGGACTCTTACCTGATTCAGAGACTTAAAATAAATCCACGGCTGCTTCTCCTTCAATACAATTTGCTCATTTGGAGGTGTAGGGAGAGGATAGGCGCGAGGTTGCAGCCATCCCTGAAGCACCAGTCACTGCTCCCACACCCTTCTTTTTAAAAAGCTTGTATCTGTCAAGGTCTTGTGTCTTTCAAGGTCTCTGATCTTTTCTATACAATATTTAAAAAACAAAAGAATGCATGTTCCACTTTGTGAATGTCAGATATAACAGTGAAGTTCCACATTCTGATACTTTGTTGTCCTAGGCAAAGTTGAATTCAAAATGTCAGGGAATAATTTCAGGTACCTTCTACTGGTAATTTCTCATTTGGTCTCCAATGATACAAATTTTGCATGTGAACTACTATTCCCTGCCTACTGTTATGAAATATAGAATTCATTATCATCATGTGACCGCACAGAAAGAATGAATTCCTTGTCAAAATTTGTGTTTCAACAAGGTATTTTCTGAGATACAGAGAAGATACATCATGCCAAAATTTGAGACATATATCCATAATTCAAAAATAACTAAACAAATGTATTTTTACTCTGATTTACAATAGTGCTTCCAGCCTGACTCCATATTTAGCATTTTAAATACTATGAAATGGTAATCCCAAAATTATAGACAGGTGAAAAATAAATTTACAGTAGTAATGAATACTTAAACTTGAAATAGACTAAAATACAATCACTCATAAAGTAAGTTTTAATGATTACATTACCCTGAAGCAGTAAAACTTACATTCCTCTTAGCTAAGGCAAAATATGTATATAAAAGTACTCTTAGGACAGTATTAGTTCTACACAGATTAAATTATATTTAGAGAATTATAGCATATAAATCTAATTTCCAAATGCACTGAAATTATACAGCAGCATGTACATTGGATGCACCAGTTGGACATAGTAGAGTGTCTAGTCAGTAGATCATTGGCAAGGAGTCTGACATGCAATTTTTTAATAGTGCCAATGCGTACAATTCCTTGACAAGCCACGTTTGGACTGTTTCTCTTTCTTGTCTCTTGTTCCTAGTAGGGATCTGACAGGCAGGACAGCAGTTGGCCAGGTACAGGCTCATGGTTTCTCTCCCCTCTAACAAGAGAAGACCGAGAGACTCACAGCAACCCTGTATAAGGATGTGCATCAATTAAACTGGCTGCATTTATTTTTATGGAACCATAGGTTTTTTGGAGAGGAGTAATTTTTTTAACCTTTCCTCATTCTCCCCATCACCATTTCTATGCTGAGACTGGGTACCTAGCATGGAGTCCTGTTCCAGCATGTGTGCCCAAATGGTACTTTTCCAGTTGTCTAAGTGGCCTTCTTAGCACGTACGCGTAGTTTGCAATTCTATTCCATGGGCAGTGTGGACCCACCTTGAGCATGTGGCAGGAAGCTGTGTATGGGCTGGGCTGATACATGGCTACATATGCATACTCTGTGCATGTGTGTAAGTCACAAACTTGTAACCAGACAAAATCCCATGACTAGCAACTGTTAGAGACAGGAGAAGAGCCCTCCCGTGTTTTTTGGCCCGAGACCTGTGTGGTTACAGAACTTGCAGAGGATGCCAGAGATTGATGTTCTAGGTCACCTTGGCCAGAGGAGGTTTGAACCTGCATCCAGTTATCCATCCCTTCTCTAAGTCCTTCTTTAGAAGCTGCCTCCTGCACAGTCAAAAGAGGATAATATAAGTGGGGATAGGATAAAAATAACAAAGTCAAGACTAGAGAGAGGTAGCTAGCCATGTTAGTTTGAGGTCAGGCAGAAGGCAGGGTAGAGATGCACCTTATGGAGGAACTGAATCTTCATTAACTTTCTTGAGCAGATAGCATCTGATAAAGTGAACTCTTGTTCAAAAAAGCTTATGCATTCCTTATTCAGTTAAACTAAAAGGTGTGTAACTCAGTGAAGGACTGCAACTCTAGAGGGGCACAGTTCTAGGTGTACAGTTTAGTGATCTTATGCATCCATACTTCAGCAACAATTGAATCACAGATTTTGCAAAAGTGTAAAAAATGTCACTTATAAGCCTGGATAAGTATTTTCACTAATTTGTTTATTTTTTTTCTTTCTCAGGTGACACCTGAGCTGTACACAGTAGTTGCTCTAGTGTCATATGCAGTGGTTATAACTTTTGAAATTCAAGCTACATTTTCCTTTTTATCTATGTCCAAAGACCCTGCTAGTGTTTTTAGCAGCTCTAGTTATCCATTCTACGTCCTTTAGACTCATTTCCTAGATACAATCCTCCAATCATAAGTTTTAATCCTAGATTGTTGGTTCTTTAATATATATGATTTCTACCTTTGACTGTGTTTAATCATATTTTGCTGAATAAAATCCAATTTACAAAATGATCTTGGTTTTTACTTTCTGTATCTGTTCCAAAATAGGTATAGCTTTTGCAATATTGCATTTGAATTGCAGAAGTTTTATTGTGTAAAACAGAAGCCAAGGCAGCATGTTAAAGAAAGATGGAATAATTTAAAGGATTAAGAAACAATTTCTTTAAACCACATTTCATTGGTTTTATTAAGTTATTCTTGACACCTGCAGCCGTTGCATATTTCTGTTGATTTTGTTGCATCCTTCAAGTTGGTGTTGGTATTAGAACTTCAGCATGAATATTCTAACCCAGAATAGAGCATAATTCATGCTGTGTAATCATGAGACAGGAGGTTTTTTTAACCTCTCAGGCTAGTATTAGATAAATATGTATGCACTACAGCTAAGAATATGCAATATGAGCTAACTATTATTTATGGATAGGTCTGTGGAGGATATATGCAGTGTAACCAGAGAGATATTATCAAGATCGGGTACAATGATTTCACTTAATGGAAATCATCCTGAGAACCTGTGTCCCCACCTATTAAATGACACTCATACTGTTATAACTACCTCTGATCCTCTCTTTGACACAATGTGTGAGAATAGAAAAAAGCAAAGTCCACTATCCTTTATAACAGTTTTACATTTCCACAGCAGAACTTTGAATTTTTTTTTTTAATATTTAACTTTTGATTCTATGGTCATGACTCCTCTTTTTATTTATTTGAGGAACTGAAATCAGTTTCTTTTCCTGATCCACTGAGTGTGACTGTACATGCATCACATTCCTAAAAACAGTAATTGAATTATACTTTCTCCCCAGAAGGTCACTAGAATGACAGCATAGAATTTACAGCCAAGATATTAGCTATTTGCTTTCTGATCAAGTTTTCCTGAAACTTCAGGCCACTGAGATTAGTACAATCAATCTTATGGGGAAATGTGTTGTAAAAGTAAATGTTTTTACTGTGTTTTTTATCAGAGGACTAAGTGCACACATGCATATTAATATACAGATAGAGTCTGTTTGATAGTTAATATTAAAGTACCCATCTTAACTAAATGGGGCAACCCATTTTAAGAGAAAAAAAATCTCATGTCAGAGGCCAATCTTACATGCTTGGATCACCCACACAAGGTCAAAGGGAATTTTGGGTGAACTGTGTTTTCAGGCATATGCTGTGATGACTAGTTTTGCAAATATCTAAATGAACTGATAGTAGAAGTGTGGTATTTTCTGTTACAGTACAGATGTTTTTCATGCAGGAAGTCTCTAATCCAAAATTTCTCCCCAAGCCATTGCTGGCCTCACGTGGCCTCATTGTGCTCTTTACTCATTCTGAAACAGTTATATAGATTTGAATGCTGTCCAGAGAGTTTACAGCCTGTACTTTTCAAAGAACAGTCAAATTTTCTGATTAACATCTTCAGCTATGTTTCAGGTATGAAGTGCAATGTTTGTATAGTCAATGAGGATCAAACCAACAAGGTATTTAACTAATCATGCCCTCCTTCCCCCACCAAAATACTATGCTTGGGTAAAGACTGGGCTATGTACGTAAACATAATTATTCTCATTAAACAATTAGCTTTTTCAAGTCTGTGCAAGTTGCACCCATTCCTACTTGGGGTGTATTTGATTGTCCATACTTATGGTGAAAGCACTTTCACTATTAGCTAGGAGGGAAGGGAGACTTAAAATATTTAGTCTCTTTTACATTTTGATCCTGTTATGCATTATAAAAAGCTAAATTGACTAAGTGTCTCTCTTGTGATGAGGAGTGACTGACAACATGCAGAACAAAATCAACTGTTTTACTGGAAGAGTTTACTGGTATCTTCTTTCTCAGCTTCTCGCAGCTTTCCACAATGTGGTGATCCTGAAGAATTCTCAGAACTGGGGGAAAAAAAGTGTTGTATATTTTTTCAGTGCCAAGGCACATGCACAAAAACGTCTGGTCCATTGCAAATGAAATGTTGAAGGAAACTTTTGGAGCATTAAATATTTAATTTGCTCTTTGTTCTGTTTTACATTTGCTGCTCTATTTTTGGTGTATTTTCCTGGCATTTTTTGGCAATTGAAATGGAGTTAAATTTGTGCTTTCCCACAGTTTGTTCCATTTAAGTAGTGAGTGGTTTTATTTAATTTCATTATTTTAAATGATGCATGGCTGTTTTTTGGGGGTTTTTTAAAAGGAAGCCTTTGTCTGTACAAATAAGGAGACAGTTTTCAGGACTTCTTTTAAATGTAGACATTTATGCTATGAATAAATTAAAACATTATTTGATGCCTGTCATCTGTCAGGGGCCTTAGTTAGGCAGCCCGGCCTTGGTTAATTGCCTAGGCAGCCACACCTGCCTTGAGTCTCTGCTGACAAGCTCTTCCTCAGCTAATTAACTGTGTAGCTTCCTAATTGGCTGCTAGGAGCCCTGCCTACTCGTTTAGCCAACTGTGGAAGCAGACTCCCATGCCATCTAGCAGTTCTGACCCCTGTCTGCTTTGGCAACCTTCCTGGTTCTTGATCCTTGTTTGGCTGTGTTCTTGGACTTTGACCTGTGGATTATCCCTTGGATTTGGTAAATTGGCATGTTTTCCAAACCCAAACTATTGCCTGTGTTTTGGACTCTTTCCCTGGATTTGCCTCTAGATTTGGTGATTTGTCCCCCAAACTCTGACCAAACCACTCAGCATAGGCAAGTCATGCTGTCTTAGTAGGAGCGAGGGGGCGCAACCAGGGAGGGTGGTTCCCTGCGTGGCTGATGCTGCTGCCCTGATCCCATGATGGCCTATCGCTGCAGCCACTTCTGGGAGCAGCTGCAGTGACTGGCCAGCACTTGCAGGGGGGGCACCAGTGCTCCTGCTTGCCCCCTCTGCCCATCACCTAAGCAGTGAGTGCAGCCAGTCAGGGGGTGCACCAGTGATCTCAGGGGGTGCACGTGCACCCTCTATGCATTGCCACTGCCCCTCAGTGACG
>NW_017729031.1:70748550-70752545 GCF_001723915.1 Gavialis gangeticus
ATCACCTAAGCAGTGAGTGCAGCCAGTCAGGGGGTGCACCAGTGATCTCAGGGGGTGCACGTGCACCCTCTATGCATTGCCACTGCCCCTCAGTGACATAACCATCAAGCAAGACAACCTATGACCTGGTCCCTAATGTAACCATGTACTATTACATGTTTCTACTCTGCCCATCTCATTAATAGAGCGTGCATCCAACCAGCTAATGCTATTTTTTAATGGGGGGAAAAAGCACTAATGGGTGGGTGGAAATAGTCATGAAATATCTAGGAGGAAAGGCCACAGTTATGGTCTCTCCAAAGACCACACATAGGTCTGAAAAGTTTCATCACAAGCTATCAGCTTAAATATCCCTAATGATTTGATCTGTGGTAGGAATGTTTGAGAAAGTTCCATTTCTCAGAAAGGAAAACACTGACTATCTTTAAAAAATAAGAAACATTTTAATGGATTGGATTAGATGGTGTTGCTTAAAATGCTTATTTCTCAACAGGTTCCTCTTGTCCTGTTTTCCCCCCACATCACTTATCTTCATTCTCCATAAACCAGTTCTTAGCTCACTTTCACGGTTGTAAATTGACATCAGAAGGGATAGTTGTAAAACCTGATATTCTAGGCAGAGGCATTTTTGTTAAAGAAATGAATTAATGCTCGTTTGACTTCTGTATTGTCCCAGATACTCAAGTTGAAAGAACTGGCATTTATTAAATCTAGACTATAATAAACTTTTAGTTCAATTTTTTTTAATAGACTGAATTTTTAGAAATCTTTGTGAAGGGCATGGAGAGTTAGTCCAGAGTTTTCTGCACTATGACCTAGGACTTTACTCTTATACTATCATATTTTTCTACCGTACTGTAGATTTTTTTAAAAATGAATCCTTGGAAACTTGTTGAATTATTTACTTGGTAACACAACAGAATATAATTATCCTGGGGAGTCAGCAAAGAACCTTGCCTTTGATGTATTAGAAGGGGGTCAAAGTATAGGTTGATTAGAAACATTTAAAATGCCTACTCTACTGAGAATGTTTATCTTCAACTCCTTGATAAATTAAATTATTTGTGGTTTTAATATTAGGTAGTGAATTAGAGAGGAAACCTTTGATGGAATGGAAAAGCCAGTCATACCCAGACTAAAAGAAATGGAAAAAGGCTATTACAGAAAAGGAATGTGGTGTTATGATGTGAGGCATTGTCCTAGAAATGATATGCATACCTAATTGTTTTCATACAGTTAAAAAAAAAAGAAGTGTCTGAGCTACAAAGGCATTAAACAAAACTCACCCTCTATTTCCTACTATTGACTACATGTTTTACTGAGATAGAAATACTAGATAAAGTCAGTCTCTGTGATCCAAGATATGAAACTGAACCAGCAGCAGGACAGTGTAGAACATCTATGACAATGACGCTACTAACAGGACTTCCTGAGACTTTTATTTTCTCATTCTGGTTCCATTCTGGACAGTTTTCCAACCTGAGTAGGGGACTTTGTTTGTTTGTTGGTCCATTGGTTGGTTATTGTTTGCTTCCCTTCCTTTTAGCTTTTCTATTTTTCTATTAACAGATTCCTGCCCTCAAAAAGCACTCAGTCTCCAGTCCTTGTTCACTGTTTCATGGGGGGAAACATTCTCCTCTTTCCACATCCCCACCCCCATCTCACCTGGATTACTTGTATCTGCTGATGCCACAATTGGGACCAGAAGTCTTCTGTTGGGTTTGCTGTAGGTTATATATTCACCACTAGTTATGTGTCTAGCTTTAAAGGGCCTAGAAAGCAAAGCCAAATTAGAATGACTCAACCTACCAGCAGAGGAAATTTAGAGTGGAAATTAGGACATTTCTGACTATGAGCATATTCAAGCATTGGAACAGGTTACCTAGAGAAGTTGTGGAATTGCCATCCCTGGACATTTTCAAGAGCAGGTGAGATGCATTTGGCTGGAATAGCTTAGTTGGGGATGAGCAGAGTGGTGAAATAGAATCATAGAAAAGCAAGGCTAGAAGGGACTTCATGAGGTCATCTATGTTTCTCACTCATTCTCTTCACCTATTTGTTTTTATACTTCCTTCACCAACCTCACCCTTCATCTGTGTTGCCTATTTAAATTGTAATCTCTGAGAGACTGTTTTTTATTGCATGTTTGCCTAAAACCTAACACAATGGGGCACCAGCTATGATTTACAACCTTTTACTAGAATAATAGTAATTAATAATGGTCCAATGATGAATGACTTAATGAATTTATATATAAAGTGTGTTATAATATAAATCTGTAACGGAGCTTTTGTTTGTAGGCTGGTAGGAGTGTCCTAGTATTCCTGTTGTGGGCCTGGCTGCCTGTATGATAGGCACAGGGAAATAAGACATGAATGACCCAGGGAGACTCTTCACATGGAAGAAAGCAGATGATGTGGCAGAGGGGCTGGGGAGTTTATGGTCTTAGTCTCTGTATAGCAGGCAGGCAGAAAGAGAAGGTGATGAACTAGAAAGGAAGAAGGGGATGCAATTCAGAGTCTTAAGGACTGAAGTGAATCCTCCTGCACTAGGGGAAGAAATACTACTTGAGCTAAGCAGCAGACAAGTGGATCACAGACCACTAAAGGGCATGTGACACCCTGCTCCAGGGCTGGAGGGAGGATAAGAACTCAGCCTGAAAGGATGTAAATGGGTGGCATTTTGTAGATTGGCTGCTGGACAATATGAGCATCTGCTTATACTTACTAGGTCACATGAGATCACCTGTCTGCATTGTGGTATGTGTTCATGAGAAGGGAAAACCAAGGGCTAGTGACCATGGCATAAACACTTAATGCATTCCAAAGGTGACTAGTTATCAAAAGTTGTGCCAATGCCCAACGTATGCATTTACTGTATGTTAGATGAAACCTGACCTTATGAAACAGGGAACTGAGAAACAGCTCCTTTATGTCAGTTCAGAACACACTTTATTGAAATATGTTAAATTTCAGTCAGAACTCATGGTAGAAGTGATATCTTTTATTAGACCAACTAGATTTTTTTTAAAAAGTCTTTAATTGCAAGCTTTCAGGCACAAACACCTCTTCATCGGGTTGTAGAGATGAGGTAGAGCAGGGAAAAAAGTGTGGGGGTGTAGCGCTTTATGTTAAAGAGCAATACACACCCATGATGATCAGGATGGGTTCAGAAGAGGGGCAAACTGAGACGCTCTGGGTCAGAATAGAAGGGGGTCATGAGGAAAGGGACTTGATGGTGGGCATCTACTACAGACCGCCTCACCAGGGGGATGAGCTGGACCTGGAATTTTCAGGTCCGTTCACGGAGGCTGTAAGGACAAGGGATGTGGTTGTCATGGGTGACCTAAACTACCTAGACATCTGTTGGGAGGATCAGTCAGCCAGGTCTGAATGCTCACGTAGGTTTTTAGCCTGCATACAGGACCTCCAGCTAACCCAGGAGGTACACAATCCCACCAGAGGAAATGTCTTGCTGGACTTGGTCCTTGCCACAGATGATGACCTAGTGAGGGATCTGTGGGTGCTCAACTACCTAGGCATTTCATAGTAGCTAGGGTCAGGAGGGACCTGAACAGATCATCTAGCCTGACCCCCTGCCACAGGCAGGAATGAATGCCGGGTTCACAAGACCCCAGACAGGTGATCGTCAAACCCCTTCTTGAATTTGCCCAAGGTAGGGGCGAGGACCACTTACCTTTTAGTGACCATCACCTGATGGAATTTACTATCCAGTGCAGAGTGGTGAAAGCAAGCAGTAAGGCAAAAGTCCTTGACTTCAGGAGGGCTGACTTCAATTAACTAAGGAGATTAGTAAGAGAGGTATTGGGGACTTGGAGCCTCAGTGAAATGGGGGTCCAAGATGGGTGGTTGTTCCTTAAGGAGACTATCCTCCAAGCTCAGAGGGAGTCAGTCTCAATGTGAACCAAAGGGGGCAAGAGTGCTAAAAATCCCCTTTGGCTCAGTAAAGGCAACCAGGAAGGCCTGAGGGCCAAG
>NW_017729031.1:70757545-70772072 GCF_001723915.1 Gavialis gangeticus
AACACCTCTTCATCGGGTTGTAGAGATGAGGTAGAGCAGGGAAAAAAGTGTGGGGGTGTAGCGCTTTATGTTAAAGAGCAATACACACCCATGATGATCAGGATGGGTTCAGAAGAGGGGCAAACTGAGACGCTCTGGGTCAGAATAGAAGGGGGTCATGAGGAAAGGGACTTGATGGTGGGCATCTACTACAGACCGCCTCACCAGGGGGATGAGCTGGACCTGGAATTTTCAGGTCCGTTCACGGAGGCTGTAAGGACAAGGGATGTGGTTGTCATGGGTGACCTAAACTACCTAGACATCTGTTGGGAGGATCAGTCAGCCAGGTCTGAATGCTCACGTAGGTTTTTAGCCTGCATACAGGACCTCCAGCTAACCCAGGAGGTACACAATCCCACCAGAGGAAATGTCTTGCTGGACTTGGTCCTTGCCACAGATGATGACCTAGTGAGGGATCTGTGGGTGCTCAACTACCTAGGCATTTCATAGTAGCTAGGGTCAGGAGGGACCTGAACAGATCATCTAGCCTGACCCCCTGCCACAGGCAGGAATGAATGCCGGGTTCACAAGACCCCAGACAGGTGATCGTCAAACCCCTTCTTGAATTTGCCCAAGGTAGGGGCGAGGACCACTTACCTTTTAGTGACCATCACCTGATGGAATTTACTATCCAGTGCAGAGTGGTGAAAGCAAGCAGTAAGGCAAAAGTCCTTGACTTCAGGAGGGCTGACTTCAATTAACTAAGGAGATTAGTAAGAGAGGTATTGGGGACTTGGAGCCTCAGTGAAATGGGGGTCCAAGATGGGTGGTTGTTCCTTAAGGAGACTATCCTCCAAGCTCAGAGGGAGTCAGTCTCAATGTGAACCAAAGGGGGCAAGAGTGCTAAAAATCCCCTTTGGCTCAGTAAAGGCAACCAGGAAGGCCTGAGGGCCAAGAAGGTGGCATACAATCAGTGGAAGCAAGGGGCTATCACCAAGGAGCATTACACCTCCATTGCTCGTGATTGCAGGGAGGCAGTTAGGCCAAGGCAGAGACAGAACTAGGGCTGGCAACCAGAATTAAGGATAACAAAAAGTCCTTTTTCAAATACATAGGGAGTAAGAAGAAGGTGCCAGGTAACATGAGGCCCCTACAAGACAAGCTTGGCAATCTGGTGACTGCAGCAAAGCAAAAAGCCGAATTCTTCAATGAGTTCTTTGCCTCCATATTTCTGAGCAGAGGCCAGGACAACTCCCCCACTAGGATTACAGACAGGCTCAGGGGACATGACACCATGCCTAGGGACAGGGATGATCTAGTTAAGGAACTTTTTGGAGGGGCTGGATGTGTATATATCATGAGGTCCAGATGCTCTTCATCCAAGGGTACTGAGGGAATTGGCAGAAGTCATAGCAGGGCCCCTGGCACGGCTGTATGAGCACTTGTGGTGCTCTGGCCAGGTCCCAGAGGACTTTAAAAGGGCCGATGTGGTCCCTGTTTACAAGAAAGGGAGAAAGGAGGACCAGGTAACTATAGGCCAGATAGTCTCACCTCAGTCCTTGGGAAGACCTTTGAGAAAATTAACAAAGAACACATCTGTGGGAGTCCACCATGGGAGGTAAATCTCAGGGGCAACCAACATGGGTTTACTACCTTGTTTCCTTTTACAACCAGCTCACCAAGATCTTGGATGCGGGCGTTGCAGTGGATGTCATCTACCTGAACTTCAAGAAGGCCTTTAACACTGTTTCTCATCCCATTCGCATAAAAAAAAAACTAGGCGATTGAGTCATTGATGCCTACACAGTCAGATGGGTGGCTTAATGACTGCATTCAGAGAGTGGTGGTGGATGGATAATTTTCCACCTGGAGGGATGTGGGCAGTGGAGTTCCCTGGGACTCGGTCCTCAGGCCTGTGCTATTCAACATCTTTATCAGTGACTTGGAGGTCGGCATGGAAAGCATGCTGTCCAAATTTGCTGATGACACCAAAGATGTGGGGAGAAGTGGGCACACTGGAGGGGAGGGACAGAATCCAGCTAGATCTAGACAAGTTACAGAGGTGGGTGGATGAGAAAAGGATGGAATTCAACGCAGACAAGTGCAAGGTACTGCATCTAAGGAGAAGGAACCTGCAACACCTATAAGCTGGGGAACACCCTTCTCAACACAGTGGCTGAAAGGGATCTTGGAGTCATTGTTGACTCCAAGATGGACATGAGCTGCCAATGTGAGGAAGCGGTCAGTAAGGCTAACTGCACCTTGCTGTGCATCTACAGATGTATCACAAGCAGGTCCAGGGAGATGATCCTTCCCCTCTACGCAGCACTGGTCAGGCTGCAGTTGGAGTACTGCATCCAGTTTTGGGTGCCACACTTCAAGAGGGATGTGGCTAACCTTGAGATGGTCCAGAGGAGGGCCACATGCATAGTCAGGGGGCAGCAGGCCAGGCCCTATGAAGATAGACTAAAGGGCCTGAATCTATTCAGACTCCACAAGAGAAGACTGAGAGGGGATCTGGTGGCCACCTATGAACTCCCCAGGGGGGACCAACAGAAAACAGAGGCTCTGTTCCCCTGGGGACCACCTGGGATAACAAGGAATAATGGGCACAAATTGATTGAGAGTAGGTTCAGGCTTGATATCGGGAGACATTACTTTATGGTTAGGGCTGCCAGGCTCTGGAATGGGCTCCCAAGGGAGGTGGTGCTCTCCCCAACCTTGGGGATCTTCAAGATGATGTTGGATAAATATCTGGTTGGGCTTTGTGATCCCAGCACTCATTCCTGCCCAGGGCAGGGGGTCAGACTTGATGATCTGTTCAGGTGTCTTCCGACCCTAGAGACTATGAAACTATCAGTCATTGGAGAAAAGATTTTAAAATTTCATTCTGCATTTTTGATCTTATGGTTTGCTTTGGGTGCTGATCTTCATAAAGTTCAGGAAATTGTTGACAGAGTTCAAATGATTGCGGCTCATATGACCATTGTCCACTGAATTTCTGCATGCACGCAATTCTGTTTCAAATAAACCTGGCTGATTTTAAATATGTATAGTGAGTGCCAGTAACCTTGCCTCTTTAAATCCCTAGACAGAAGGTTTCCACACAACAGCTTAAAGAGGTACATAAGCAGAATATACAAAGTCCATGAAATATATTGGCTGAAAAGCAAAAATGTACATAGAGGGCATGTCTACACGAGAGCCCCTATGACACTGTTGTTACTGTGCTATCATTTAGTACTTCCTTTTAGAAGCACTAAATAATGGTGCTTTAACAGCCTGTACTGCACAGTACTAGTGGTGCACAGTTATTTTTAGCTGCTATGTCACTGTAGCAACACATTATAGCAAGGAAGCACATTGCTACAGTGACTTCACTACAGCATCATGGCTTGTGCCCACTAATATTATGTCACTATAGCATGTTGGTACAGCAAGGTAGCATCATGTGTAGCCGTGGCCAGAGGGGTCATGTCCACCTCAAATTCTGCTTTCAGCTTATGCTCTTGATGCTTTCATTACATTTGTGGAGATGGGAGGGCATAACTAAGAGAAGAACATATGCCTATTCCTTTTATTTTCCAAGACTCGTATTTTAGTCAAGCCATACTTGGCATTGTTAAAATATCACAGAATACCTCACCATGCTCTTAGAATCGCAATGGACAAAAAAATTGTAGTAAAAATACTTAATATTTTATTCTTATAACAATTACATGTGAAATGGTTACAAAAGACATGTTCTTCGGGATATTATAACAGGAAAAGTATTATTTAAAGCACATCAAGCAATTACCCAGTAGCAGACAATACTATAATTCAAATAGTATTGGGCAACCTATACAAACAACAACTATTCCGTGGGGATCAGTTATATAACACAATCACATCTGAAAATCAGCGTAGCAGAAGAAGAAAAGGCATCTAAACCAGGTGGTATAGCATGGATAAGAATAGTATCAATATTGAAGGATGCTAATATAAGCTGTTCTGTTTCCATGCTCCTGTAGCTATACAAACATAGTAAAAACTTTGCAACCCTGTTCCTGTTTTATTTAGAATTAGAGTGATCTAGTTAACTTGTGTCACTAAAGGATCATGCTGATGTGACAATCACATAGTAACAGATGATTCATGTGCTTGAGTATTAGCTCCTCTTTTACTTTTAAAGCAATTAAAATGACATTTGTTCATAGCCTAAGTGGGAAGCTACTACTCCCTTAATTAAAGACATCCAGAATGCTACTGCCAGTAGCATTGATAGAATGAAGTAGATTATATAATTAAGTAGATAGAGATGGGCTAAAGCTTCACTAGGGGAAACAGTCAGAAAGTTCCTCTCGTCTCCAATCTATGGGAGTAGTCAAGCACTGGAACAGGTTACCTAGAGAACTTTATGGAATCTCCATCCTTGGAAGTTTTCAAGAGCAGGTTGGAAAGACACTTGACTGGGATGGTTTAGTCAGGGCTGATCCTACCTTGAGCAGATGGCTGGACTAGATGATCTTGTGAGGTCCCTTTCAGCCTTATTTCCCTGGATCCTATAAATCCCACCCACTATTCAATTCCTAACAAATGCTTTTAGAGGGTGGGTCCACTTAAATTCTCTAAATAAGCTACTGCATCAAGTATTCTGAGAATAGGAGTGGCAGTGTAATCCCAAAGCTGTCAAGGTTCAGAAACAGTGGACTTGCTCTAGCTCTTGTTTTCTGTTCTATAAAAGAGCTGAATGTCCAGCAGATCTAGCCCTCTGGGTCTTCCCACAACATGGAGTACCACCTAGCACCAGCTGAGGTCCTTGGTCTGCTGGCCACTGAACAGGTCTGCTGTTGCAAGCTTCCTCTTGACCCAGCCCCAGGTCCTCCTTTCCCTTGGTGGCCTAACATTAGGAAAGACTGCCTACACCTCAATCCCTTACAGGTGAGGGAGGGGAGATATAGGGAGGTGTGCTTTCCCAAGCCCTGCTCATTGGTCAAAGGGCTTGACTGAACTGGAGATTCTGCATCAGTAGCTGTTTGATCCATTCCTTTTTATTGGATGTACTTAGTATAGATCTGATTGATTTATTTTATTTTATTGAAAAAGGAAGATGCAACAGTAGCCATTGGATTGAGTTTGACAGATCAGATGATTAAAGCCAGTATGTTAAGTTCTGTTCAGCTGTCTCACCAGCACCCCTGAATCATAGTACTCTTGTATGCAGCCTTACCAGAGTGCACATTGTATCTGTCTGAAGACTTATCCCACTCTTAAGAGTCTGAAGTCAACAGCTGCTCACAATACTACATTGCTAAAAGCTTCCTGTTAGACATACAGTGTGCCACTAAAATATATCCTGAGAGGCTTAACAATAATATATGCATTTTGTGGTCATCCTTAATGATTCATCTGACTTTTGACATTGTCTTTCTCTTTTTGGATAGAATGAGGTTATTGTGTGGGGGTTTTTAATAAATCATATACTCCTCAGATTACCTATTGCAGTCAGGCAGGCCAGTATGCAGGATTTACAGAAAGCATAAAAAAATAGCAAAAGCATATGGGAGCAGGCAGCTTTAAAGTCTAGCAGTGTCTGTGGCACTAATTTGGAAGTAATTCTATTTAGTCTGGCATGCTTTTTCTTCCCAAGGGTGACAGTACAGAATCAAAGGGGATCCTAAACTTTAAAATGTTGGCCTCAGGAAAGAGGAGTGAAAAGGTTGTCAACAGACTGAGGCTGACAGTGCAGATGACTGACACACCGATACAGAGAAACCATGATACTAACAGAACAGTATGCTTCTCCCAGCCAAGGGACTTAGCTGTGCTGAGGGGACCTGACTAAAGATTGCTAAAAAAATTTTTTTTTAAAGTAGGGAAGGTGAAATACATATATAGATCTTTGTTCTTTTTTCCTTTTACTCTGCATGCCTTGTATCTTTGAATGATGAGTAGTAATGATTTACTTAAAGGAAATCTATAAGCTCCAACATACCTTATCTTCTGCCTGACTTGAAAGTAGCACAGCTAGCTATCTCCCAGCTCATGGATTGCACCATCCTCAGCTCTGAAATGGTCTTCTGTCAATCTATGCAAAAAAACTTGCTCATGTGCACTCAGATATCTTCTTTCTAATCAGATGCAAGCAGGTGAATACCATACCCAAGGAATTCAAGGTAACTAATCCACTCTATACTAAACCATATATCATACAGCCTATTCTGACAAGCTATGTTTTAATCACTTTGGGAATCTGAGGAACCAACTTATCAGTGTTGTATACAGAAAACATGAACAAATAAACACCAGACTCACAGAACTGACAAACTGATCAATGTGTACACCTTGCCCCTGGATGCAGTTTGGTATGCCTTTGTGACACTTTTCAGGTGTTGCCACACCATTGAAGTGCCCTTCTGCATCAAGTTTGCTTGACCACTGAGAACCAGATGAGAGGCCAAGGGCCAGCTCCTTGGTCTGTGGCACCTTGGTCTTTCCCTCTCACCCAAATCTGGCTAGCTCTTAGCAGATGGGATGTTGCCAGCTTAGATTAATCACCCTCTCCTTTTGGTCATGCACTCAGAAAGGATAAACCTTGCCAGTATGGTCAAATGTTCTGAGATCACAGTTAACACTGATAGTAATTGAGTTGCAACAGATAAGAAAAAGGATTATTTAAAAAAAAACCAGTAACCATATGTTGAGATGCAGGAAGAGATATAAGAATAAACAGACAAAAGAAAATAGCACAACACCAATATGATCTTACCCTGCATCTTAAATCTAAGAATGCAGTTTCTGCTCAGTACTGTAGCTGAGGGACTCTAGTGTTGTCCTGTGCCCAGCAAAAGTTGTAGACAACCACTTTCTCTCATGGCAAAGCTTAAATGCTTGTCTTTATCTACCAATTCTATTCTTCTATAGACTTCTTGAAGCTTAAATATTTTGTGTATATAACCTCCTGCCCCTCTAATGTATAACCCTTTGACTAATGAGGCATCTTTACTGACTTATTTATAAGTGGAGGAGTATTTACATCCTTTCAGATGTAAAGATTCTCTAGTTTTAATCAAATACTATCTGGGTAGAAGGTTATCTCCTTTAAAAAGCAATTCCCCTGCCTGGGTCAGGTCTTGGCACATTATCTCAGAACTCAGTCTGCATAGCTATGTGAATATACATTCTCAGACGTAACTATCCCAGCCATTTGGGTTTTGATCCTTTAGCAGTGAATCCCCTTTTTGACCCTCCTGAAGTCTGATCCAGCTTCTTGGATAGGCTACCTATAAGGATATATAATTCCTTCCATATCAACATCATAACTTATCCAAACATCCAGATAACAAATTTAGGTACAGTTATCTTTAGCTGGACGCCAAACACTCTACATCAGTGTCTCTTTGGAGAACCCTGCCTCTGGTTGCTTCAGGGCATGCTACAGGAGCGTGCCTTGCCCCGCGTTTTTCTGCGGGGAAGGACGGGGTGTTGATACCTGGATTTTTAGGTATCAAATTTAGATAGTATGCTGGGAACATTTTTTTTTGTTCCCAGCATGCCTCTTGCAGCATCTCAAACTGCTTTGAGACACCACAAGAGGCACATGTGTGCTTGTCTGGATGTGCCCTTTGTGTCCACTCTAAGGTTCTCAAAACCCCCCCACAATACTTGCATTATAACCTGAGGCATGTAGAATAGGAAGCTATATTCAGCCTTAAATCAACCTTGATATTATCATTATCAGGCTGATAAGAGTGGGGTGCCACTGCTGTCATGGGCACAACAGCGTGCATATAGGAAGCCAAGAGACAACTTTCCAACTTGGAGTTTTAAAAACTCCTGACTGAGGACCACACAGCACAGTACCTGAAGGAACTAAAAAAACCCTTAAAAAGCTATCTCTGGAAATACAAGAGAGCATTAATGCTTCTACTTCCCAGAAGCCCAGGCCAGGCAAATTTTGCTTACCATTTTGGAGTCATTTTATTCAGCTGCTATTACAGGTCTCCAAATATAAAAGGCTACCAAAGTCATGATCTATTGAACCAAATAAGGAATCCAGAATTTTTTCATAAAGAAAGGGCCTTGTTACATAGTAATTTAGGATATTGCCTGGAGGTTTTAACTTGGATTATCTACACATTAACACCTGAAACTAGTCTAAGCACTCATTAGGTGGTTCAAAGTTATGCAGGATTATCTCTGATCCATGTTGCATATCTTGTGTTACACTAAGGTGTGGCCATTCAAAGAAACAATTTAAGGAATAGGGGCAAATCCTGGACTCCAGTCCATGCTACAGGATTGTTAATGTATTTTACATTCACCAGTCATTGTTTAAAAACAGAAACAATGCTAGCCTGTAACAAAAACTGCGGCAGATGGAGGGAAGTGGCTTCATTAGACCCTTCCACTCATAAACAGATATGTTTATCTGCATTTAAAGAGCCTGTCTTTATGTCAATAAATATGCCATAAAGTCCCATAAGAAAACACACATGATCAGGCCTTGTAGAACAAAGTAACTTGAAAGTAAACTTAACTGTTACATGGAGGCTTCCTTTTAAATCGCAGGTTCCTCCTGTAGTGCAGATTTGCAGCAGTAAACTCCCCTCATCCTGGTCTCTGAGAAGGCAGTCAGCTATAGGAGAGAAGCAGCATGGCTGGGATGTATTTTTCTTAGCAGTTACTGGGTACATCTATACATGCTGTTAGTATGGAACAATAAACTCCAGTGCATATCGTGCCAGAGTTTATTACTCCTGGGAGCCTCATTTATACATGCACCCAGGACCACAACACATTAAGTCAGGGTGGAGCAGCCCAAGTTGGCAAGGAGTCTGGGGGTCAGCCAGCCCAGGGCTGCTCTGACCCAGCTCAACATGCTGCAGAGGGGCTGGCTGGGGCACAGCCCCTGCTCCAATGCAGGGGTAGCTGGCAGGCAGCCAGTACTCTCATGCCCCAGCCAACCCCACCAGCGCCTACACGTGTGGAGGAGGTTAGTACTCAGCAGCAGATTAGTACTTATATTTACAAATACTAACCTGAAGCAGACTTAATTAGTTTCCAGTGGTCTAATAGGGCTGCATGCGTAGATACTGAGACTTTACTGCAGCGCTAATTAGGCAGCTCCACAGTAAATGTCTTGTCTAGATTTGCCCACTTATTATCAGGATGATCCTTTGGGACTAAAGGAAGCTAAGAACAGGATATTTTGGTAGCTACTGTATTCCAAGGTGGGGCCTGGATTGTTAGAGAGCTCCAGGACTGAAACATGGATTTAAAGATGCCTCCTAGGATACACAAGCCTTCCTGATCTGGGACAACTGAACATGCTTAGTTCCTTGTTTGAAAGTCAAGGTTTTCAATCTGACTTTTAAAAACAAATTCAGATTCATGATACCTCAATGTCTGCTTTGGCACTTGAAATCATTCAGGATATTTTTGTCCTTCAACTTGTCCAAAATTCATTAGATAGGATTTGCGAAGCAGTCTGCTTTCTGGTTGCTACAAACACCACCATATTTATCTGATTTTAGCTAAGGATTCAGGCATTCTTAGAACACATGAGCTATGATTTTTAATAAAAAGCCTGCCTGCTGTTATTTTATGGGACCTGGCTTAATCATTGCTACAGTATTTCATCTGTCCTGTGTAATGCCTGGAGCTAAAACAAAATCTTAAAACACAAAACCTTGAAGAAATTCATCAGCCATGTCTCATCCCTACAGAGATCTTTAGTTTCAGTACTGAATAATTGCCAGTTGTGAAAGTCATATGTTTCACCAAAAGTTAATATAAGCAGAGGAAGGAAATGCAAGCCCAGTTTCCAAAGCTATTCCATCAAAAATCCATATTATTTACTTTCATAGTATATTGCCAATTACATTTAAACAGAAGTTAAACAATATGAAGCCACATACAGGATGTAGTTATGTGTTACAGTTAGCATGTGTTAACTCTAAGGAATGTTAGGAGGTGTTAAAGTTAGCACATCCTGTGAATGCTTGCATGTTAAAGGTAAATACCCTCTCTAATGTGCACTGCTCTAACCTGCTGCTAGAAGGCTTGTGAGCAGGGGCATGACTTGGAGCTGCAAATCTGCTCCATGCCAAGCAACAATACAGGGTGTTCATAAAGTCCTTGCACACAAGCTAAGTTATTAAAGTTTAAAAGTGCACAAGGACTTTATGAAGACCCTGTACGGACTCCAGAATCAGGCCCCCCTCCTGGTCTGGATTGGGCACTGTTACCCCTGTGCTGGCTTTGATTGGGCCCCCACTCACGAGACCTCTGCCCTTCCTACTCTCCTCTAGTTCCTTGTTCCCCACTCACCTACAGGGAAGCAAGGAGCTGAGCTCAGCCCAGAGTGGGAGCAGCAGCAGGGGGTTACCTGCAGTCTGCACAATCCCGTATGCCTGGATCCAGCCTGCACATACTTGCCAAGCCTCCCAGTGACCACTTGGCAGATCTCTGTGGGTGAAGGGCATAAGAAGCTGCTGAGCAGCCCCAGGAGTGGGCCCAGAAGATAAGTAGCTGTGAGGCCCAATGGGAGCACATAGGCTGGATCCAGGTACATAGGGAACTGCTCAGCCCACCCACCTGCCTTTTGCAGCTGCTCAGAAGCTTCATGCCCACTAAACCCCTTCTGCATGCCCATCCTCCTGCCCCTCTCCCACCTCCCACATAACCGCCCCCCCACCTTGTCCACTCCTACCTCCTGTCCCCTGTTGCTGTGGTACAGAAGAGCTGTAGACAGATGGAGTTATTCTCATTTAAGCGTGATTTAAGTATATTAAATTCAGCATTTCACTAATATGCCAACATTCTTATTTAAATTATATGTTATAACACTTAAAGTGCCTTTTTTTTTTTAGAGTCAGCCTAAAAACTGATAATGGTTGGGAAACATATCATGAAGGTGATGAAAATAATATACTACACTTCTTTTTTTTTCTTTTTCCTTTTTTTTGATATTCATTAGTTGAAAATAATATAGGAGGTGCTCATGTAAATTTCCTAGTCATAAAATCTTTCAAGTAGAAGCCTGGAGAAGACCTCAAGAGATCATCTAATCTATCCATCTAATCAAGCAAGATCAAGTGTTCATAAACAATCCTGAAAATATACATCTTACCAAGTCTTGAAAAACTACTATGACAGGGATCCTACACATCCCTTCCCACTCCCTCCCACTTAATATCTAACCCCAATTCCTCTTGATGCGATTAAGATGATCATTATTGTCTTATTCTCAGTAGCTATGTTGAAAAATGTATCACTGTTCTTTTTATAACCATTTTTTACGTAAGTGAAGGATGCTATAAGGCTCCTCAGCTGTCTTTTTATTAAGATAATCAAACCCAATTCTTTCAACATCTTTTAGCATCTATTTTCTAAACATTTTACCATATTTGTTTCTTTCCCCTAGACTCATTCTAATTTGCTATGCAAGCTGAAAGGTTAAGAAATTTTCACTGGAAGTGTGATAATTTGCTGTTTTGCTGCTCATCAATTGGCCTATTCATTACTTCTCTAGTAAAGCTTTTTGTTATCCAACCAGAGTGCAAACAGTGTTACAAGACAAACACTGTAAATGAGGAGTCATAGTGGTGCTATAGTGAACATTTCACCAAACACCATTTGCATAAAATATTTGGTAGGTATTTAAGAATAAGGAGAACATTTAAAGTAACAGAAATATTTCTTGGTGAATTAAAGTCCAAAAAAGTTAATGCATTTGTCAAACTCATGATTTGAGAAATGGTATGCTACCAGCAAGTTGCATGAATGTTTAGAAGAGAATAGGTATATGTTTGTGCATGCATTCACATATACGTGCAGGCAGAGAAGTTCCAAATGGATATACAAGACAATTAATATATTAATAAAGGCATTGACGGTGAACAGCTTCCTGAACCTAATAGTACTTTCTCTCTGGTGCAAGCCAACATGCTGATTTTCATTATCATAATATCTGATTGGTAAAGAAAGGCTAGGGCTGAAACTGGTACATAGTTTCTAGGCCCAAAAAATGGTTAGTACAGAAGTTGGATACATCCTCCTCCTTCCTGCTACTTTTTTATGACTCAGTCTTAAGAGTAAGGTTACAAAAAATTCAAGAGTTTGAATGGGGTAGAATAGAATCATACTTAGGCAGCTTATAGCTAGAACAGAATACTGTCTGGTATGTCTTACCTAGGAGCATATATGTAAACATATAGTATGTGTATTTATAAAAATGACTGCATTTGCAAATAATGTCGTGTGCTAACCCTACATACTTTTATTCTTGAGTACATACTTTTATTCTTAAGTACATGACTGCAAGTGTAAGTCCTGCATTTGTCTTGACAGCGGCCACAGCATTCATTACTTTACAGGACTGATTGCATCCCTAAGGTGCTGCCATTTCAGCCAGTGTATCTCAATATTCTCTCAGTCTAACCCATTAGTTTAAGCTGCACTCCTATCAGCAAAATGTATCATTCTTTATTACACCTATCTCAATGGCAGAATATTCATGATGCACCACATTTAAAATCCAGTTTAAAAGATTTCATGAACTATCTGAACCAGGGCTTAGAAACTGACACTTGGTCTTCAGGTGTTCCTGCATGTTTAGACACAATTGAAAAAAAAAATCCTCAACATTTCTACTGCTAAAAAGGTGGAGCTCCATATTACATAGCTACTTGCAGTTATCCTTAGCTAGGAACCTGAATTAACATTTAGCAATGTTATTGAAATGTTTAATGCCATGTGTTATGTTCTTCATATCTCCAGTTTGACTCTGTGTCAGTTTCAGGGCAGGCTTGCCTGACCCAAATGGCAAACTCCATCTGCTGCAAAGCATGTAATTTAATTACACTGGTTTTGCATTTCCCAGTTGCTTTCAATTAGAATACCATGGCAATACTTCTGCACTCTCGAATCCCCATAGGTGCTCAGAGTACACAGTAAGAAGCATGACTAATTTTGGCTTATATTGTGACTTTGACAAAGAACATTTGATAATTCTGCTCCCCAAGGCTTAATATCACCAGTGCCAAAGATGTCCAGAATACTGTCCAGGATGTCCAGCCTCAGTGTTCAGAAATAGCTAGTGAAAAGGGCAAAACAATTTCCTCCTGTGTCTTTAGTGTGCATCATAAGAATCATTTGCTTTTCTTAAGACCCCTACTTTAAAAAAAGCATATTTCATAAAGTTTTGAAAATAATTTCACAAAATTGTGTGTGTGATAACAGTAAAATATCCTATAAAGAAAGTTGTGGGAGTGAGCTAAAAATTATTAGGGCCAATTATGAGTAACACCCTCATCAAAATCAATAGGAATGTATGCATGTCTGAGAGGATTTGTAAGATCCTACCAATTATCTGAAAAATTCAAACTGAAGAGCTGAAAAAGATTCCCTATATTGTTAAATTAATTAACATTAGGGCTGTGCAAAACAGCACCATTTCATTTCAACTTCCATTTTACTGTTTCGATGGGACAGTGTCTCTTTTTGAGTTTCATTTTGAAACTGCTGTAAGAAGAAAAGCATTTGTTTCCTTCATTTTGCCCATGGACTATAATGGGGAAGCATAAAACTGCCTATTACTTTGTCATTTTTTTTGCAGATTTAAATGAAAACAGCAGGGATGGTAGGCCCCTCAGAGGGCATGAAGCCTGCCAAGTTTCAAGGAGATAGGTGCAAGGATTTCTAAGAAACTGCACCTCAAAATCTTGAAAGCAAAACTCATGCTGTATGTATGTTAAGGCACAGTGGGATGAAAACTGCAGGCATGGTAGCCCATGCTGAGGCCATGAAGCCTGCCAGGTTTCAAGGAGGTAGGTGCAAGGATTCCTAGGAAACTGCACCTCAAGCTGCTGATGAGCAAAACTTGTGATGTGTGACACGTGTGTGTGTGTGTATTAAGATGCACCCTCGATGGCTCTGGGACCTCTACACAACACAGTAATGTACCCCCATGAGGCCTTCTCCTCTCCTACAGCCTCAGCCTGGTCCACCATTTTAAATAACAACAGGTAATAATAATTTAGTAAGCAGCACAGTAGCATCAGAAGCATCTCATGCAGCCAAACAGTCACAGAGCCTTTATTTCCTCTCCTGCAGGAGCTTCTTCTCCAGCAGCTGCCAGAAAACTTTCCCTGCCAGCCCCAGCCCCGGGGCTTAGATGTGCCCCAGACCCTGCCTCCTTCCAGTCAGCTGATCGAGGACAGATGCTAGAGGTGTTGGTCTAAACACATGACACTGGCAGACAAGGTTCTTTGGATCAATCTAATCTGGTATCTTTTAGTAGACCAACTGAATAGTTACAGAAATATATCTTAGCAAGGTTTCGGGTTGAAAAACCCTTCATCAGGCTGAGGGTGCTCCTGCAGTTGGTGTGTGCGCTGTTTCTGGATGGAAGGAATAGTAAAGAAGCCATAGGCTGGCACGCAAAGCAGGCAAGAAAGCCAGTCAGTGGAAATGGAGGCATCAGGGGATGAAGGACAGGCTGGGGTGAAGGGGGGGGAAGGGCGATGTAGCAGCACAGGTAAAAGTGCAGAGGTACCTGGGG
>NW_017729031.1:70772240-70775952 GCF_001723915.1 Gavialis gangeticus
GCTTCAAAACTTGAAACATTTCAAAACTTTTGAAACATTTCGACAGCCCTCGTTTTATTTCAAGGCTGTTTCAAAGCCCGTTGTTTCATTTGAATTGTGCTATTTTGAGCCCAAAATTAGTTGAAGCAGTGTCGAAACGAAACAGCTGGTGAAATGTCACACAGCCCTAATTAAAGTTACAAAAGTTAATGTAGGGCACATCTACATGTAAATTAATGTGCCTGAATGTTCTGTGCAGAAATTCAGGCACATTAAACTGCACCCAGGCATGCATCTGAATGTGTGCTCAGTGGGAGAGAAGCAGTTCAGTCCAGGGCTACTCCTGCCCTGCTCTGTCCCCCTGCAACAGCCAGGGGCAGCTCCAGGCTCCTGTGGGTGGCAGCCTTAGCCCGGCAGAGGGTAAGGGGATCAGGATTTGGCTCCAGGGGGGCAAGGGGAGCTCTCCCCGCTATAGAGCAGCTCCCTCACAGCTGCACAGAGATCAGGACCAGCCCCAATCTTCGTATGACTGGAAGGCAGCTGCCCTGCACCCAGGACACATCCCCCTGCCCTGCAAAGTTTGGGGCTTAGCCAGGCAGCAGTTGTGCCCCCTTGCTGCCTGAGCTGACCAGGAGCATATTGCATATTGCTCCTGATCAGGGTCTATGCATGCGCTTCAGCACATTAGTTAATGCACCATTTTTCTAGTTCCTGTATGTAATGGTACTAGCAAATGGTTCATTAGACTAATTTAATATGTAGTAATTGGAATCCATGTGTAGAAGTTGATGCTTTATTGCACATTAGGTTAGTCTAATGCTCAGTAAAGCATATAATGTAGATGCACCCAGAAGTAACTTCAGCTGATGTGCAGTTATGCTTTTTATCATTTGAGAATTGGGCCCTGTGACAGGACATTTCCCAAGAATACGTGAAATCAAATTATTCATGGACACATAATGTATAAACTACTCTCATACAAAGATGGGCTTAGATGATGATGGTGTCCCTTCTTTTGTCATATTTTTGGGACTCATTTCTTAATTTTATTACCTTATAATCAATTTTGCAATCCTTCATAGTGCATTGGTTATAGGGTGTTTTTAGGATTTGCAACATTATATATCACTATAGTGCACTGTGGTGGTTACTGGCTTATTTGTTCTATGTTTATTTCAAACTTTTTTTAAAGGAGACTAAGTGATTAAGGAGTTTTAATGTCTTTTAGGTTCAGTGGATGTTGTATACCTGATAGACATAGCTGCTTTGAAAATTCTAATTCAAGCCTTAGCAGATTTATTTCATCAAGGGCACTAGAGTGGGGAAGCTGTCTTTTGAAGTAAAATGTTTAATTGTTAGTTAATTAGCTTGTGTTGTTAAACTATTACAAATTATTTTAAGAAATCTATTAGGAGCTTTCTGAAGACCAGTTTTCTATATTATCCGTTGTGATGCCCCATGAATTTTGCCTTTTCCTTTAGTAATTTAAATGCTTCATTACACAGAAAATGAATTGAAGTCTATGAGAATTGTGGGTACAATGTATGTCTGCAAAGCAAACCCTAGATGTTCACATGGTAGTGTTGTATCTAAGGAACTATATATAAGTGATGAGTTTTGTGCTAGTAAAGTGCCTAGCCCAGTGGGTATGGTCCCAGGTGCTTCTGAAGTGCAAACAAATAAATACATGTTCACCTGCATAACAGGGAACCTCTGCCACCTCTAACCTTCCTAGTAAGAGGGGCAGGAAATGCAGGGCTAGAAATGGCAGCAAGTAGTAGCTGTGCAGGTGGATTGAACCAAGGCCTAGAAAGGCCAGGTGGTTCACAATGTAATTAACTGCACCTGGCCACTGGGTGCAGGAGATCCAGTCACAAAACTGGAAGATGGTTGGGCTTGGTTATATAAGATCATGCAGGGGGCACTGTGGTCTTGGCTGCAAGAGGACAGAGCTCCTAGAAGAGAGTTGGCTGAAGCAAGGAGTCAAGTTAGCTGGAGAGAGGTACTCAGGGGCTGGAAAGACAGAAGCTAGGCAGCCTGAGAAGGGTGGCTCAAACCCCAGAGGGGCTTATGTTTAAGTTAGGTCCAGTTAAGCCACTATTTTGTCTTGAACCTTTTTTACTGAGGACCAGGTGGTGGATAGAGGGGGAATGGTGCCATGGATGGGGGTGCCTGGGTGGCACTCCCTGCTGCCAGTGACAGAGACTAGCCCTAAGCTAGAGGGGCTGAGGCCAGTGGGGTGGAACTGGAGCCACAGGAGGGGCTGCCAAGTCAGAGCTGATGCCCAGGAGCTGAGGTCTTAGACAGAGGATGAATGCTGAGGCTCTGGCCAGAGGAAAAGGGAGCCAAGGCCAGGATGGCTGAAGTCCTGAAATGTGCTCAGAATCCTGAGGCAGCATTCCCGTATAGGGGAAGCGCTCGAGGAGGGGAGCACAGAGTCCAGGTGGGATGGACCTAGACGTGAAGGCACAGCAGACTTGTGAGAGAACCAACGAGGCTATGCCCAGGCCCAGGGAGTCTGCCCTATAAAATAAAAGGTAACATTAAAGTCATAGCAGATGAGAGACTGGAGATGAGATGAGGCCAGGAAAAAGCTGCCAGGCATGTTGGACCCTGTGGGGGAGAAGGCAGAGGGGGCACCAGCTGCTGTGGTGGCGGACACCTGAGCCCTGCAACAGTACATTATAGTTCAAAAAAAGAAAATGCATACACTGTCCTGCTGCTACAGTTTGCTCCAGTGAAGTGTGTATGTATACAAGGTGAGGGCAATAAATCTTCTGAATCTATCATATAGGCACTTGTCAGCAGGGAACCTCAGAGGTTACACAGAAGACACTAAGGGCAGAATGAAACCCATATCTATACTTAGCTTCATGCATTTTGGAAAGGATTCTTGCAGTATCTCATAGAGTACACTCAGAGTACAAAGTACACTATTTCAGGAGGACACCATGAGCATTAGAAAAGCTTCCCATGGTTTATATAATTTTTACACTCAATGTGGGGTACTTCCATGAGTTTAACTAAACTTCAGGTTTGACTGGGTAAAAATTAAAAACACTGCTTCTCTAAAACAAAAAACATGTACCTCAGTACAAATAGCAGGTTTTCTTAGAATTATTACTGAGAGCATCATTAGCACATTCATTGTGTATCGGGAATATGTGCATTCCTGGGCAATTATTGCATAGGCTGGGTACTTATTTAGACATGATGGTAAAAGGAGTCACTTTACTCATCCAACATATTTAATAATTTCCTAGAATTGTATTACTTCAAGCAACATATTGATTTAATAAAACTGATTCCAAGAAATTCTGTAATCTTTGCAGCACAGATTCTCAACAATTTTAATTCATTTCATAACAGATTAACATAGTGCTGATATTTCTTCACTTTAGTTTTATTATTATTATTGTAGGGTGAACCATTAAGCTTTGCTTCTTTACAGCAGAATGAGGCTTGGTCAATCCACTGTGAAATGCACTGGATTCTGAAGAACTACACACACATTTTCTAACGCTGAGATTTATTAGAAAGGTTTTTTTTCTACCCTGCTTTCTACTTAAAAGTACATGACCTTGAAGGTGCCCAACTAATCTCAGGCACAAGTCAGAGCATAGATTTCAGACATTAGGGTATGGAAGGGACCTCACAAGATCAAGTCCAGCCCCCCTGCCATAGGCAGGAAGTATGTGGGGATCAAATGATCCCAGCAAGATAAACATCCAAA
>NW_017729031.1:70775963-70779204 GCF_001723915.1 Gavialis gangeticus
CAAATGCCTTTTGAATGAGTCCAGAGTAGATGCTTGCACCCCCTCTGGGGCGAGTCTGTTCCAGACCCTGGACCCTTGAACTGTGAAGAAGTTTTTCCTTATGTTCAATCTAAATCGGCCTTCTCAGAGTTTGTGGCTGTTGAACCTTGTTATTCCTTGGGGAGTCCTGGTGAACAACTGTTCTCCCGGATCCTGATGCACTTCCCTTATGTACTTATAGGCTGCCACCAAGTCCTCCCTACCCCAAGCTTTCTCTTCTCCAGGCTGAAGAGTCCTATGTCCCTCAGCCTTTCCTTGTTAGGTTTGATCTCTTGGCCTTCGGGTGGCTCTCCTTGAACATATCCACATCCTTCCTGAACTGGGGGACCCAAAACTGGATGCAGTACTCCAGTTGCTCATGGGGACATGCTACTAAACTCTGACATCTCCATAGCTCCCTGCATTTCATTCTCAAGTTGCTTCTCTCAAGTGAAAAATAGCAGAATCCAGCGCAAGGTGGCATCACTGTCTCTTTACACATCCTAGGTAGAGGGACAGGTCACATGCTTTGACTACTGCCCCTAACAGTTTGAATTGGTACCAGAATACTTGCTTGAGAAAAATGAAATGGACAGTAAGATTCTCTGCTGAAGATCATCAGAAGAACTCCTTCTCATTTCTTTTGGAGAACAACATGGTAGTGTACATGCTATGCATCATGTGCTATGTTTATTTTTTCTTCCAGTTTAAACTGAGACTCTTTCAGAGTAAACATGCCTTTATGAGACTTGGGGGTCTTGATTGACCATGAGGTGAACATGAGCCACCAATGAGATGCCATGGCCAGCAAAGCTAACCAAACTCTGGCATGCATCCATCAATGCATCTCTAGCAAAACCAGGGATGTCATCCTCCCACTTTACTTAGCCTTGGTGAGTGCTCATGTGTGTTTTGCCAGAGACAACTAGCAGCAGCAGCACATAGTTGTGCCACTACTACTTTTCCCTGGGGTATACTCCTGCACATGTGCTCTGGTGCATGGCAAATTGCCCCAGGAGGGGTAGGGGAGGCTGGTATCAGAACCTGGCCTGGAGCCTTGGGGACCTCCCAGGGCTGCAGAGTATGGCTTTGGCCAGCCAGGCTCCAGTTTCGGGTGGTGCTTGCTGCAGCCACTTGCACTACTCCATTTTTTCTGGCATGAGGTTTTTAGATACTGAGATTTCCTAGTATCTAATTGTGGCTCCAATCTGCAAATATGCAACATGGAACACTTTTTCATGTGCACTACATACGTTTTGTGGTGCCTCAGAAGCCTTTGAGGCCCTGCAAAGAGTGTGTTTTCTGCTGATCTGGATACAGCCCAGGTGCCCATCTCAGAACTAAAAACACAAGGAGGTCCTTGACACCGTAGCCCACTGGAGTGAGTGTTAAGTTATGAAATGGGGTTCAGGACTAGTGTATAAAGGATTGACATGACAGCTCATTCAATGAATGACAGAAAGGCATTACTTACTACAACTTCACTGTTAAATGCAAAGGAAAATACAGTATATTTAGCTGTAAAAGTGATAGTATCTCACCAATACAGAGAGAGAGGCATTTTCAGTCTTGTCAGCTTCTAACAGTACAGATCTGTTCACCAAAAGATCATCTGGGTACATCAGTAGCAGTTTTTGTGTTGGGTGATTTTTCACTCTTGAAGTGCATGCTGTTAGGTGCTTTGTTCCTTTTTTTTTTTTTTTTTATACCCTTCAGCTTAGCATCTTCAAACCGTTCTTGTAGCTGTGTAAATTGAGAGAAACCCAAGCAATAGCTAACAGGAACATCTTTTTAATCAAACTGTTCATTATTGGTTATCAGAAAGTACTGAATTACTTTCCTCAATAATAGGAGGTTATCAATTTTTACTGAGTTGGAACATATCAAGAAATTGATTAACAACCAGGAAAAACAGTTTTTGATCAGTTGTTCTTGGAAGATCAAGGGAACCATTGAGGCCAAACAAAAGTAAATCAGGAGGGAACACTGATCAAACCCCATATGGAGAATGTCTCTATGCATACATGAGTTAATTGCAAGGAAATATTTACTATAATAATTAATCGAGGATAAACATTTCACACGGTCATATACCAGACATATAAGAGCCTCATAGGTATAGTAGGATCAGCTGAAAGTGATGCAATTATGATGAAGATTTTGTATTTTATGTCTTGTGACTAGGCCCAGTACAGCTTAAGCAGTCAGCAGTCCTCCCCTTGATGCCCATAAAACATTTATATGGCATCACCTAGACATTCCAGCATTACTCTTAAGGCAGGTAGGACCACTACCTCTGAGGTCATGTCATCTCACTGGACATGCCTGTGAACCTACATTTATGTTTTCTTTAAAAGAGCGTGCAGCTCTTCTTCACAGGCATGGGATTCAACTCTTCAGAGCAGTTGCCTGGGTCCTGCATGCTAGAATACATTGTATTTTTGCTAGAAACATGCCTATACTTAAAGTCACCACAACAGGGTGCAAAGCCTTATTTAGAATGTTAGCACGGTTGGAGAACCATCCAAGAAGAGTTTCCCACTCTGTGGGTGTTGTGATGTCCTTCATCTTGTCTATTAAACTGATAACAGACTTGCTTACATGCTGCCCTGTAATGACAGTGTATTTTGCTGAATTTTGAACTTCTTGAACTTTTCAATATAAATCTGGATGATTAATTGATTTTTAGAAGCTCCTCTAGACACACTGCTAATTGGTCATCACTTATGTCTGTTTTATCAAAAATACACAAAACCCAAGTGAAAGACTGACTGAATGTTTGTCTACTGAAGTTAGTCGCATCCCAGAATTTCAAGTTAGAACTCTCTTCTAAAGAAACATTTTGTGAGATAACTAACACTGTGTTAAACATGGTTCAAAAACATGCACATCCTCCTCCAATATCAACAATAGTACTTTGGTTAGAATAATCTTTGGACATAGGATACTGACATTCATTATACTGTACAATCATTCCTAAGCACCCGGTAGAATTATGCCCGATTAGGTAATCAGTACCCTGTATGCCTGTTCTTTTATTTTGTTCATACCACCAAGGAATTTTAGATTTAATCCAGGTAGATGCCAATCCATAAATTTTGAAATATACTGTCTGGGAGTTAACTACATCACATTGCATTTCTTTGGGTATTTTCCAGGGCTGCTGAATAATAATAAAAAAAGAAAAAATCCCAATTAATCATGAGATTAAAATTGCGATTAA
>NW_017729031.1:70784204-70784693 GCF_001723915.1 Gavialis gangeticus
AAAAAAAAAAAATCCCAATTAATCATGAGATTAAAATTGCGATTAATCACAACTATTTTTTTAATCATACAGTTAAAAAATGCAATCCCAATTTATTATAAATATTTTGGATAAATATTTTTCTATATTTTCAAATACATTAATTTCAGTTACAATACAGAAGACAAACTGTACAGTACTCATTTTAAATTATTACTTGTATTACATTTTTATATATTTATTATATTGTTATTGCTCCTCACTCCTGACTTGCAGCTCCCTGCTCCCCCCAGCTGCCCTCAGCAGCATCTCCTGGAGCTGGCTGGCCCCCACCACCCTCGGAGGTTCCCCTTGCCCCATTCCCCTGTTGGAAGAGCAGGCATCTCACTCTGGCCTGCCACAGCCCCAGCACCTGGATAGATTCCTCCAGCACTGGCAGGCACCCCCCCACACACACATACATACACAAACCCCAAGAACTGGCCCTCCAGCCCTGCACCAAACCCCCAT
>NW_017729031.1:70785018-70788183 GCF_001723915.1 Gavialis gangeticus
CATACTTACCTGTATTCAGCTACTTAGTTTTCTCCCAGAAGCGTGCCTGACTGCTTGGTGGCCATGTGTGTATGTGTGTGTGTGCAGCCCAGCAGGAGCAAGGGTGAAGGGACTGCTTTTTTCCCCCAGTACACAGGCAGGCATGCACCAGAGAGAGGGAGGAGCCACTTTTCCCCCCAGCACTAGCAGTAATTAACGCATGTTAAAACATTAATATAAAATACATTCATGTGTTAATAGCACACATAACTGTGATTAATTGACAGCCCTAGTGTTATGAAACAATAAGGGAGTACAATGCAACATTAACAGCCTTGCTCATAGAAAGATAAGTCCAAGTGGAAGTCTCCTTGGCATTCTTCTTTTTGGGTGTCTCCTCACACCAGGGGTATAAAGTTTTTAAAACACAGAGGCTACATCTGAATAATACCTGAAAAATGTAACACAAAAACATGGAGACTTACAGCATAATCACAAATTTTCTTTTAACTTCCCTTCCATTCTTTAAACTGTGAGGGGTGGAACTATTTCATATTAGTGTTCACAGACACAGAAAACCCTCCATTATTGAATGTCATCAGGTTTTTATCCGCCCACTTTCTAAGCCTATCAAGGTCAATCTGGATCACCAGCCTATCCTCAGGTCTTCTGTATTTTTTCCTACTTCTAGCAAGCAGGCCATTTAAAAAAAAACAAACTACAGCATATTTGCCATGACAGATAAATTCACCTTTCCAGGTTTTAAAGCCCAGGTGTATCATTAAACAGTATAACTCATACTCTATCATATCTCATTGAAGTAATTACAGTCAGATCTTTTCACATTTGGATGATGCCCTATACCAGCTGTGACTTTTTTTTCTTTTAAATAAGGCTATAAAAAGATAATTATTCTCCAATCCTTTATGGCTTTGGTTCATTTTTAGCTGATACAACTACCAACAAAATTCATCGCTAGAGAATGGGGTCTTTTTTCTTTATTTTTATAGTTGTAACCATAGTGACATAGAGAGTAGCAGTCTACAGAGCACATAATATAAATACAGATTCTTTGTACAGCTCCCATAATAGTTTCCATTTTCTGTTTCTCTGTTAAAATGAAAACCTTATAATAAATCAGCCATAAAATGGCAGGACAGCTATAAGTGATACTAGTGTGGAGTGTAAAATAAAATCTGAAAGGTAAAGAAACTGATGTTTAGGTGGCTTGTGTAATGGAAAGGGAACAAAGTCATAAATGAAAATACAGATACTAATAATTGCTTGATGCTTGTATCACTGTTCAGCAGATTCTCACCTAATTTTTACCTGTGTAAATCCAGAGTAACCTGACTGATAGTAAGTCTACCATGCATTTTAGAGAAGCAGCATGAATTAACTTTCTGAACTGTGCACTGTTGTAGTCAAAATTCTTCTGGTAGCCAGTTTATCTCATTTAAGGGTGTTTAGGTCAAATACTAAATTCTGCAGTGCAGATGTAAATTGTCAAGAATTTGAACCTCAGTCAATCTGTTCATTTTTTAGGATTTCCTTCTTGACTTGATATCTTAGACTTCCTTCTGTGATAAGGTAACAGACCTTGTGGCTAGAGGGAAAGCAATGGATATGACATACCTTCACTTTTGTAAGGCATTTAACATTGTCTGTCATGACAATCTCATTAAGAATCTAAGAAAATATAGACTAGGCAGAAGTGCTGTATGCTGTATGGAAATATAGACTAGGCAGAAGTGGATATATAACTGGTTGGATCATCGTGTTCAGTGTGTAGTCATCAATGGCTCAATATCTAGTTGGGAGGACTTGACAAGTGGGGTTCCTCAGGAGTCTGTTTTGGGTCCAATCTTATTTAATATCTTCATTAATAATTTTGATGATGGAATTGGGTTCATGTTTAGTTAATTTGTGGATGACATTAAGTGGGGTGGAGTTGCAGACACAGGGTAGGATCCAGAATGACCTGAATTAACTGGAGAAATGGTTCTCAATCAATCAGATAAAATTTAGGTTGGGGAATAGGGCTGGGTAGGTGGCAGTACTCCAAAGAAGGACCTGGGGGTTACAATAGACTATACCGTGAAGGATTTATTCATAGGGAATACAGTAACCAAATGACAGAACACGCTTGTAAACAACCTACAAACAATGGCACTAAGGGAGAAGGCTAGAGTGACAGTTTTAGATTTGATATCCATTGCAAGGCATTGTCAGTAGTCTGGTGGAGGTCTTCAATGCAGCCATTAAAATGCTAAATAGGATATTCCTCCATGATGTGTGCTATAGTTTGGATTTTACGACACTCACAATTGGGGCCTTTAATTAAAGTTCATTTATGTAGTATGTAGCTACATCTATTTTGTTCAGTATGAACCCTGTTCCAGGTTGTCTAGCTCCGCCATGACAGAGCAAAGCCAGAAGGTTTAGATGTGGTGTCCCTGATAAGAAATGTATTCATGATGTCAGTTGTGTTCCATTGCTGGATCTATTTTTTCTGATATGAAAGTTTTCCTAGTTCAGTTCTTTTCCTGCACTCCAAAATAGCCTTCTCAGTTTAAGCCTTGGCCTAGGGAGTAAAAAAAAAATAACGTCCTGAAAAATTGGTAGCGAATTGAATGTAAACAGTTTTTTGTAGCCTGTTTACATTGAAGATCAGGAGGAGGGATATGAGATAGAGCAGGTAGCCAAGGAATAGGAGTGGATATGCAAGTACCTGTTATGAGTGTCATTGAATCTCAACTGAATGAAACAATCAGGCTGTAGAAGATTAAGGTGGCCTTTAAATACCTGAAATGTGATTATAAAGAGGATAGAGATGGACTTTTCTCTGTGGTTATAAGGAATAAAAATGGAAGCAATGGCCACAAGCTGTACAAGAGGAAATGTATGTTGGAGATTAGGAGGAACTTTCTAACTATGAGGGTGGTCAAACATTAGAACAAGTAGTAGAATCAATATCCCTTGAAAATTTTCAAGAGCAAATTAGACAGACAGTTTTTAGTAACAGATGATCCTGCCTTGAGCAGGTGGCAAGACAAGATGATCTCATGAGCAGGGATCCTGGTTTTCTCTGATTTAAAAAAAATCCCCAATTTTCAGTTTAAAAAAAGTAACTTAAAATCCATATTTTCCTGTTATTAAAATGAAACGTCTGTCTGTCTGTTATAT
>NW_017729031.1:70788373-70790641 GCF_001723915.1 Gavialis gangeticus
ATATATATATATATATATATATATATGAGAGAGAGAGGGGTATTTAATTTTAATGATGGGAAAATGTGAATTTTAGGTTATTTTTTTTAAACCAAAAATTGGAGATTTTTTTAATCAGAGAAAACCAGGATTCCTGCTCATGAGGACGCTTCCAGTCCTATTTTCCTGTGATTCTATGATCCTATGAAACATCTGTATAATACAGAAATCTCTAAGCACCTTGGTGTTCTTCATTTTTCATTTTAGTATCTTCAGAGTTATCATTTTACAAGTTTCATAACATCCCTCTGAGGTAGCTGAGCATTATCTCCATGTTATAAATTGGAAAATGAGATTCAGATTTAAGCCTTGGAGTCTGAAAATATAGACAGCTGCTCACATACTCACATGAAGATGAGTATATGTAAGATGCGCCTAACCCTAAGATTAGAAACTTAGGCCATATTTACACCATTATAACAGCATGTTCTGTTAGGGACAGCCCTTGCCCAAAATATTGACTGCAGCCACAAAGAAATGACCATGAGTCTCTACCACCAGGGGAATTCTAGCTTTATATTGTGCCTATGGGAGCAGGTGGGCAGGGTATCCTCATAGATTCATAGATTCATAGATTAAGGGTCGGAAGGGACCTAGTAGATCTTCTAGCCCGACCCCCCGCCAGGGCGGGAGAACAACAAAAAACCCCAAAAAGAGAAACGGGACTCAAATGAGTCCAGCCAGGTAGGCATCCAGCCTCTTCTTAAAGACCCCCAGGGTAGGGGCCAGCACCACTTCCCTTGGAAGTTGGTTCCAGCTCCTAGCCGCCCTAACCGTGAAGTAGTTTTTGCGGATGTCCAATCTATACCTCCTCTCCATCAGCTTGTGCCCATTACTCCTTGTTATGCCAGCGGGCGCTAGGGGAAACAGAGTCTCCCCCAAACCCCTCTGGTCCCCCCTAGTGAGTCTATAGACAGTCACCAGGTCCCCCCTTAGCCTTCTCTTGTGGAGGCTGAATAGGTTCAGGTCCCGCAGTCTCTCACTGTAGGGTCTGCCCTGTTGTCCCTGGATCATGCGGGTGGCCCTCCTCTGGACCCTCTCCATATTGTCCACATCCCTCTTGAAATGGGGCGCACAGAACTGGACACAATACTCCAGCTGTGGCCTGACCAGCGTCGCATAGAGGGGGAGGATCACCTCCTTGGCTCTACTCGAGATGCACCTGTGGATGCACGACAAGGTCCGGTTAGCCCTGCCAACGATCCTCAGTAGCATCCCACTGCCTTGGTACAGCTATACTATAGGCACCTACTGAGATTTTCAAAGTGCTAAAGCTCTAGCTCCTGCTGAATTAAAGATTATTTTGAAATTCCAACTAGAGATTTAGGTGCTGTTATATTCAGGGACCTAACTGCCTTTAAAAATCTTGCCCTTAATGATTTGCCAAAGGTCTCATAGGAATTCTGGGTCAGTGTCAAGGATGTAATTCGGAAGCTTTAATTCCCAGTTGTGCTTCTTAATTACAAAATCATGTTTCTTTTCATATTTGCCCATGTGAATGATCATGTAGAAGATAAACTTTTCTAAAGGCAAGGGGCTGATTTTAATTAAATCACCAATGAACCTAAACTGCAATGTAATTAGACATTTTTTAAAACAGGAGTAAGCATGCCTCTGAGGCACTATCTTGTACTAAATTAAACTGTGATTAATAATTCATGCCCAGTGTATAAACTGAACACCAACATAATTAGAAGTGGAGATCTTTTATTTTCCCTGAATCCTAGGCATTGGTCAAGGCACAAAATACTGGGATACATGCTCTATTAGAATCTTCTTCTCTAGCCATCCTTTATCTCAGTGAATTATAGACTGATTCTATCAGTAAAAGTCCATCAGGGAATGCACAAATTATTAGATGGTTAGAGTGCTAATGGTGATATCTTCTGGGATCAGGCAAGAGTATTTTTAACATGCTATATTTAGTTTATAAATATATCAATCATTTTAGTAGCAAAAGTGCGAAGTCCATTCCTGAGCTAAGAACACATGGAGTACATTAGTTTTTAAACAAAGCAAATGATTTCACCTGTACCCATAAAAAAAAATGTTAACCTATAATTCTTCAGGTAGATGGTTAAGTGAAGATATATATTTTTATTTTATATATAAAGTACTGGAGCTAATAGCATTTAATGTTAATGAGATAGAGGAATGTAGCCATGCACTTATCAGTCCCTCCCTCTACATGTTACACTTAAGGTGTGATTAGCCAGTTAATCATGCCTT
>NW_017729031.1:70795641-70797590 GCF_001723915.1 Gavialis gangeticus
GATTTCACCTGTACCCATAAAAAAAAATGTTAACCTATAATTCTTCAGGTAGATGGTTAAGTGAAGATATATATTTTTATTTTATATATAAAGTACTGGAGCTAATAGCATTTAATGTTAATGAGATAGAGGAATGTAGCCATGCACTTATCAGTCCCTCCCTCTACATGTTACACTTAAGGTGTGATTAGCCAGTTAATCATGCCTTAAGTTGCAACTCAGTAGCACATTCAACCATTTAATGGTGTCATAAAATGAACAATAAGCTACAAAGTTATTCCACAAAAAATGTGGAATAGCTTTCTAGCTGTTTCTAATCATGCCATTAATTGAATGTGTAGTCAGATGCTCCCCTAGGGCTGGTAACCCCAACAGCTGAGGGGCTCTGAGCCACAGAGGTACGCCACTTGCTGCCAGTCCCACAGCTGACAAGGCTTGCAGTAGTGATAGCATTCCCAGCACTGCCCCCACTAGGAGCCTTATCAGCTGTGGGGCTTGCAGTGGGGATGATATTGCCTCCATGTGAGCCTTATCAGGTGCAGGGCTCACAGCAAGGGCAGCTTTATTGGCTGCAGGAAGAATACTGCCACCGCTGTGAGCCCCAAACCTCACAAGGCTTACAGTGCAGGCAGTATTTTCCCCACTACTGGGTAGCTGTGGGGCTTGCAGCTGTGGGAGCCAGTACAGGGTGAGCCTGGGATTGTGATCCTGAGCTCCCCTTTCACCAGCAACAAGGTGAAATGGGATTTAATATGTGATCCCACAGTCGTGCCTCGTGCCATGAGTGTGTGGCATGGCAGAAAGTATGATTGTATGGATCATGCATTAGATTCCATTGCACTTTACTTGCACATGTAGAAGTGTCCTCAGAGTTAACATAACTGGCCACTCTATGCTGCCATGCAAAGTACTAACTTACCCATTCTAATAATCTCTCTAGGCTCGAGTCCAGCCTGTTTTACTTCCCTGTTTTTTTATAACATTTTAAATTCCACATTACCACTGTATCCAACACAGGACACTTTCTGAAAACTGGGATAACAAGCAGATTTGGCACCTGGGGCAAATCTTGCAGGAGAGCAGTGGGGGGAGAA
The DNA here is from genome assembly GCF_001723915.1 of Gavialis gangeticus. Classification (NCBI taxonomy): domain Eukaryota; kingdom Metazoa; phylum Chordata; order Crocodylia; family Gavialidae; genus Gavialis; species Gavialis gangeticus. Next base: position 70,796,736 of record NW_017729031.1, read on the forward strand.
AGAGCAGATTCAGAGCTAGGGGGTGGGGCATAGGTTTTAAACAGAGAAGAAGGGACCACATCTGGGTTTTTTTTTCTCCACAAAGTCCCTTCTTTGCTATCACACCAAAAATAAATTTCTTGTCTTCCCTTACTGCCGAGGTTCATCACTGGCATTTCAGAATAGAAATCATCCCTTGGTTCTGATCAACCTGATCCTAGTCATCAATTCCACTTCCCTGGCCCCTGCCTGATCTAGCGCTGGGGATGGGGGGTCAATCCAGCTGGGCTGACTCGTCGCCCCCAGCCCGATCTAGCGAAACGTCGAAACAGCATCGAAACAGCCTCACAGTTTCGACGAAGCAGAATGGAACAATTGTTTTGAATCTAAATGCAATTCTAAATCTAAATGAATGGATCTAAATTCTGAATCTAAATGATGGAACGCTGTTCCATCAAATCCTCGAAACTCAAGGCGAAATGGAATAGTGCCATTTCACGGAGCCCTACTTTACAGTGCTATTTATTGAAGGATGGACAGATTCTGCTTTGAGATGTTCTCAGCAGCTGTTGAAGTATTTATGGTTGAGGTAGTGTACTGTGAAACATCATCATTTCAGAATGCCTATGGTCAGCTGTAGTAATTTATTAAGAGAGTCCCAGGATTTGTAAGTCAATTCATGCTCCACTTGCCCCCTCTATTAACAAATAGTGGTTGTATCTTGTTTTGTATTGATTTGTGCAGTTTTTTACTGGCCAACAAAAATGTTTACAGTTTATAGTTTGTAGGGTCGGAAAGGACCTGAGCAGATCATCATGTTAAGTATTATTTTTTTTAGCTCATAGTTTCATAGTTTCTAGGGTTGGAAGGGACCTG
>NW_017729031.1:70799570-70803234 GCF_001723915.1 Gavialis gangeticus
CCCCCTACTTTCAGCATTACTCTGGCCCCTGTCGCTTACCTGCATATATGTTCCGCGCGTCAGTCTAGGTTGGGCTGTACTTGTGAGTGTTGCTTGGTATGGCAGTCCAATGTTTCCTCCACCTTCATCTTCCCCTTCCCCCAATGAGCCTAGTTTAAAGCCAGACAAGTTCCGCCAACCTAGAAGAAAACACACACTTACCTTTAGGGGAAAGGTGGAGCCCATCCCATCCAATGTTCTCATCAAAATATTTTTATTGACTTTTTTAAATGTAAAATAACTCTTTAACTAAACAAAATAATGCAGTTTTGCAAAATTCTAGTTTCTGTCAAATTAAAAACCTGAACAAAAACAATTGAAAAAAATTGAAAAAGAATAGCCCAAGAACATTTTGAACAAAATGGTTGTTTAGCAAGATTTTTTGTTGGTTTTGTTTAAGTAGTGGGAAAATACATTTATTTACTTGATTAAATAGTAAGTTAATAATTCATTTTAATATAATGCTGCTGCCTGGAAAAAAAGAAAATGAAAAAGCTTGCTAAGTCCACTGTTTGCTATTAAATATTAACTACATAAAAGATTTTTTATTAGACATCTTTAAATGATAAAACACTTAAGTGACTTTTTCTACTGCTTCCTTTGCAAATCTTCCATAAATGTTATATGCAGTAGTAATGGGTTGCCAGCTACTGACTCACACCTGCACATATGCTTTTCAAAGTAGTTTTCCATGTTTTCCTGCAGATAATCCAGTCCAAACCTCAAATATATTTTACCAGAAATTTATTTTTCCCTTTAATATTATTGTGCAAATTATTATCTATTACTGTATTTACTCAAATACAAGACCACGTCTGCCCTGGAATTAGCATGGGGGGAAATCCCCTTGTCTTAGATTTTGATACAAAACCCCTCATTAAATACATTGCCTATCATTAATCTTCTCCCAAAAGCAGCATGTGCTCAGTAATAGAAATCAGCTATTAAGTTGATTAAATGCAGTCAGTGGTGAGTAAGTCCCATACTGGGCAAACATGCTTATGGGAACCTACCACAAGGATAGTCTAGGCAAGCTCATCTGCATAAGACATATGTTAGTGCCCATTGAGCACAGTCTCCCTCAGTGCCACCTTCCCCTTTACTTCCACAGCTGACCTATGCTTTTCTTTTCTATTTATCATGAAACCTGTTTCTTCATCAGCCTTAAATGTCTGGCAAACATCATCAATTAAGGACTAAACTGCTCACCCAGAATCCTTCTGTCACTTCTCTCTCAGCCTGTTGCATATGATTACTGTGGCCTCACCTTCTGTGAAATGGAGCCAGATTAGGTTGTCCTTCACCTCATCTGCCTATACTTTTTTGCATGTTTCCAGGACTTATGACAAAAACAATTTGTTTCATTCATGAGTGGGGGGTAGTTAGCACATGGACACTTTGTTGGGGGACGTCTGAAGTAATCTGGCTTTGAACTAATATCATGCATAATTTGTAGTATACATATGTGGGTATAAAAGTGCTGCTTAAATGTGTGTTTATGGGAGTACTTGTGCTAAAACTTGCAGCAGTTTCAAAAAAGGTAAAATGTATCAATTCTGGATGAGTAGCATGTAGGCCACAGGTGGAGAAGCCTTGACTATAGCCAGCAGGAGTCATCCAGAAATGCAGCTGGGAGGAGAAAAGTCTTGGAGAAAAAGCTGTTTGAAGTGAACAGTCTGGGGGAGAAGTAAAGAGAAAGGAGTTAAAATAAGAATGAGTAATGCATGTCTTGCATGTGTTTCACTAAATTGGGGTTGAGTTGGGTGGAGCTGGGTAAACCCACACAATGGGAGATCTGGGACCCAACAGTCTCTTTGCATGCACACTGCGGTCTAGAGCTCAGACCCAGTGGGCTTGCTGCTTTCATGTCATGTTGGTGCAGAGCTCATTCTCTTCACAGAGCTAGGTAGTAGGTTTGTTGTTGCTGCTTGCAAGGGGATGCTCAAACAAGCAGGAAACTGGTAAGCTGTGCCTGAGGGCTCAGAGTAGTCAGGGTGTGCTGGGGTCAAGATGGGGTGTTGGGGTCAGCACCACCCCTGTGGGCAGTAGAGTTCAGGACTATTGAAAGTTTCCCTACAGAGCAAAGGAATGGGAAGGCCTGGGAATGGTGCATCTTGGGATCCTGGAGGAATGAAAATAGAGCATCTTTTCTTCCTTCTGCTGACTAACAATACCCAGGAATGACCTGCATAAAAAAGATCCAAGATAGCCTTCACAATAACTTTAAAACATTTAGAGGGTACTTAGCATGGGTTAACACCCTTTAGTGACTGAATGCTCCTATTTTCAGTGCCTTTATGATGTTTAAAGGTAACCAGTAACACCACCCTTGCGTTGGTCCTTTTCCTATAGAATTTCAATAGAAGAAGAAAGCAAGGAAACGTACAATAACTGCACAAGTTTTGCTTTGTATCTAGGAGGAGATTCTGTTTGGCACCCTTTCTGGAAATGTAGGCTTCCATTCAAAGTAAGATGAATGAGCTGGGCTAGGTGGACACTAGGAAAAGTTACTTTTACGGTTGTTTCAAGAAAAATGAATTGCACAGCTTTTCCCCACATTTGGAGGCTGGACCTGGAAGCATCATTGAAGGTCTGTGCTAGGAACACTAATAGTCAAAACTGCAGTTTATTTTTGGAATCTTTTTAAGACTAGCAATACTAGGCTGAGATTTGTAATTGTCTTGATGGATTGCCAAGTGGTACTCTCCAGTACCTTCCTTTTCCACTAGTCTCTAATGTTTTTTACATCACGTTTAGAGTTCTTGCCATGAAGACAAGCACTGTTTGGAGTGATACCACACTGTCAGCCAATACTGTAATTTTTGGAAATACTAGTTCAGAGGCAGGTCAGGTTGAATAATGCCTCCAAATGCTCCAGTGCTACAAAGTACTTCAAAATTTTCCCTGTCCCTCTACACACCTTTGGCTCCTGAATTCCTTTCTTAAATAATGTCTCACCTCATAAATAATAATGAGAAAACATCTGAAGATTTATTTCAGCGTTGAGAACAACCAGGTTAGGCGCTTATCTAACTTCATACCATTCATAATCCTTCCTTATCATGATGCCATGATGTTATCCTTGAATTCTCCTTCCCTCATCTGATTGCTTTCCTACTTGCAGAAATATTTGAGGGCAAGGCATACAGCTATTGTCTTCCCATCCATTTTTTTTTCTCTTAAATTAGAAGTTCCTTTTCATGGCCACTCTGCCACTTAAAGTGAAAATTCCTGTCTTGGGGAAGTAATGTATTCTTCATGGTGGAAGCAGAAGATACTGGTCGTCACAGAGATTTAAAGACCTGAATTGTTAAACAGGCTTGTTGCAGGACACTAGGGTGCCCTGCTCCTCTAAAAAGCTGAAACTGCTAGGGGAAGAGCCCTAGCAGTGTGTTGGAGGCCCCAGCTGTTGGTTACCAGGGAAGCCAGAACGAGCTAGTCGCCCACGCCTGACTGGAAGGGGAAGGGCATGGCTTGTATATAAACCCCAGGGCTGAGGCCAGGAAGGCAGCTCCCTGCCAGCAACCAAGGGGGAAGGAGCTCTCCCAGAGCAAGCAAAAAGGGAGAGACCAGTCTGCTGGAGCCACTTCCGAGACTGTTAAGGGATGGAGCATTCCCCAGTAGG
>NW_017729031.1:70808234-70809821 GCF_001723915.1 Gavialis gangeticus
TGTGTTGGAGGCCCCAGCTGTTGGTTACCAGGGAAGCCAGAACGAGCTAGTCGCCCACGCCTGACTGGAAGGGGAAGGGCATGGCTTGTATATAAACCCCAGGGCTGAGGCCAGGAAGGCAGCTCCCTGCCAGCAACCAAGGGGGAAGGAGCTCTCCCAGAGCAAGCAAAAAGGGAGAGACCAGTCTGCTGGAGCCACTTCCGAGACTGTTAAGGGATGGAGCATTCCCCAGTAGGGTTTGAATGGTGTTATAGCTGGGTGGCTTGAATTTATGTTATAGCTCAGGGGCTTGTGTTTTGTTTGCTGTATAATGCCAGTGGTTTGGGTGAGGCTATCAGGGGAAGGAGGAGGCCTCACAGGGTACCCACGGCAGTGTGGGAACACCAGTACCAGCAAGGGTGCAGCATTTGGGGTGCACTGACCTCGGCACCAGAGACGGCACAGTACTTTGCAGGGCCGCGGAGAGCCCAAGTGCCAGTGAAGGCATGGAGCAAGACTGGGCCACAGAGAGCTCCGGGGGTCCAAATTCCAACAAGATCCAGACCAAACAATGTCAGTACCATCTGCGAGGCTTGGGGTGTGGTAAAGAGGTGGTTGGAGACACACATAGCCCATAAGGCTAGGGTGCCCTGAAACACCCGTTGTGCCATCTGTCTTGGAGTGGGACCCACCAGGGGTCTGGGAGTCCACAGGGTCAGAGTGTACAGTAAACTGTGTCCAAGAGGGTGTAAAGACAGCTTCCTATATATATATTTTCCATCAAAGACATGGCGGGTGAGAATCAAGGGTGCCCATTGGGCTGACTTGGCATGGTAAGGGGGCCTTGGGGAGATCACGGCCATCCTGTAGCACCCAATCCTGTGACAAGGTTCTCTTGTACTGGTGCTGTCATATCCAGTTTTCAAACTGTGTTATGGCTTCCTATTTTTGGTCAAAACTTCAAATTCACAGTATTTCACTGAAAATTTGAAAGACACAGCACTTGAAAGATGTACATTTACCATAGAGAAGGTAAACTCCACGGTGTCAATGGGTGTGTCTACACAAGATGCTATTGCACAGTGCTTAATGCACATTTATTTAGTACTTATATAATCAAGTATTTAATAAATGTGCAGTAAATGGAGTTACCACACAGTAGCACCAGGGAATGCCTCTTAAGTGGCACTACTATGCAGTAGCCTAATAATACTGTGCAGTAGAGTATTAGCACTGTTGGTGCTATGATGCACAACTGCACAGTATTATTCAGCTACTGCATAGTTAGCATCTTGTGTAGATGTGCCCAGTAAGGATGTAATACTATTACTTCTAGCCTAATCATTAAACTCATTAGGTTGCTCTTCTGCAACAGTCCAACATTCCCTCTGAAGATCTGTTGAGTTTCAGAGCCCAAGATTGAGCTTTCTCCTCCTCTCAGCTTCCTCCACTCCCACCAGTGTGGGTGGGCCATGTTGTGGGCACCTCTGGGGACTTTAAGTTCCTACAGCAAATGAAAATCTCTCCTCCTTTCCACTCCTTTCCTGCTCAGAGGCAGGATCCCTCCCCTGGAGGCAGAGGGTAGACCAAGGTCTCCTTCCAGGACAA
>NW_017729031.1:70809832-70818222 GCF_001723915.1 Gavialis gangeticus
CCTTTCCTGCTCAGAGGCAGGATCCCTCCCCGCATTCCCCCTCCCAACCTCCCCCTCCCCCCACATGCTGTTGGTGCTTTCTCCACTGTTCAGAGACAGGAAAGCTCCAGAGCCAGCCAGGCTGAGCAGGGGCTTGGGTTCAGCAGCAAGAAAGTAACTGGAGAGTATTTCCCCATCCCCTGCCTGGTCATGGCACAGGGAAGGGGAATGTGTTTTCCCATCCTCCCACCCATTTCTGCTGCTGTTGTCTGCATCCCTAGCTAAGCCCAGCTCCCAGCCCCACCTCTGCCCAGCAAGCAGAAACAGCTCCAGTGCTCCCCACCCACCAGAAAGCAGGGAAGGCACCAGGAGAGGTGTGCTTTTGAGTGGGAAGGGGAAGGGAAGGAGGATTGTCACCTGCTTTATGGACTTTAAAATTCCCTGGAGGCTCCCATGGTGTGGTCCAATTAAAAAATGGGGGTGGGGTGATAGCTGTGCTGCTTCACATCCTCGGGATACAAGGATACACCCACCTTCCTCCAAGTACACCACAAACTCATCTCTTCCAGTCTTTACTTTTCATCTTTTTCAGCCTTTATATAGAAGAATACTCTTGGTACACTAAGTAAAGGATGACGGTTGGAAGGAAAATGCCACCTTTCATTTCAGTTCAAGCATGGAATGCTCAAATCTCATCTGAATGTTTTCCCCCTATGTCTAAAGTATCTACTTCTTCTCTGCCCCTGCTTGTATGCACTTCTCTCAGCAAAATAACTTCAGATTATATTTCTGTGACTATGTATTATTTAACTGCATAAAACCTTTGAGATAAATAACTTTTCAGAAAGGTTAGTCCTCCATTAGAGCCCCATCTTGTGAGATACTGGGATGCTTCTTAAAAGTTTATACCACATATCCCTAGTGGGGATTAAGGGAACTGGCCTCAACCTTGCAGGGCCTATTTAGAATTGCAGAAGGACCCTAGATGAGGTGTAGAACTTTTTTTGCATTTATTCAATGCAAAGAAAAAGAAATGGGAGTTACATATTTCAGGAAAGACAAAGAAACCACTTATAAATGAGTGGTGACTGGTGTGGGAGTTAGTATTCCGTAGATCCTGGAATCAGTGCAGAATTTCCAAAGGAAAGCCACAATAAAGAGAAATTGCAGTAGCCTAGTCAGAAGGACATGAAGGCATGGATATTTCTTCTCAGGGAGCAATCCAAGGAGTTTGACTTAGTTTCCTCATCACTTCTGCCAGGCTGGGAGCTGTGCTGATTCAGATGTCAAGGATTAAATAGCATAAACATATGTAAAGCAGATGATTTAGTAGGCGGACCGGAAAGAAGTAGAGCAGGCATAAAAGTGAAACAGCTTTTATAATGCTAAAAGAAGAAATCAGGGAAACAATACAGGCATAGTTTCTCTAATGCAGTTTACAAGGTCTGGGCACTATTGTGAGGTGGTGAGATCCCAAGCTTCTCTTGCAATCAGTGAGAGTTATAGGCAATCAGCACAGTGAAGAAAATGTGCTTGATTTTGCTTTCTGATTTTTTTTTCCCCTTCTGAAAATCTGATATATCAGAATTATATCAGCTGTTCATATCACTGTCTAATCTTTAAGTCTATTTATTATTCTTTGGACAAAGGCTCAAATACAATTTACCATAAAGTAAACCAGGATGGCGATTTACAGTGCATCTGTTGTCTTATTTTGAGTGTATGCCCTTATCTCTGTGGTAGATGAAAAGTAATGTGTACTAGTTCTGCAATCAGAGGCCAAGGCAACTGGCTAGTCGCACTGCTAGCAGCTGGCTCCAGTTACTTGAGTTGGCCTTGTTGCCAGTGCCCTAACTACCCCTGACTTGGCCCCTGTGTTGCCTGGTGGGCATGACTGTCTGTTTTTAAGCAGCAGTCTTTTCAGTACTCGGCAGGCTGCTGAGTACAAGTGTCTCTGTCTAGCCCTGGGCTTCTGACCCCTGTTTCTGTTTTCCTTGGTCATGCTTGTTTGTTCATGGCTTCTGCTATGGGTCCTGCTTTCTGACTCCTTCTTGGTCCCTGCCTCTCTGTTCCTGGTTTCAGAGTCCAGCCTGGATCCCTTGTGCTCCAGACTGCCTTGCCAGCTCCTTGGCCCCTTATGACTCCAGACCCTTTTCTTCTGTCAGCCAGCTCTCACCTCGTGCCTCAGCTAGATGATTGCCTATATACCATCCTATATTCCATAACTATAGCTTTCTGTTCCAGACTCCCCATCTAGTGAAACAAGTCTGGATCTCTGTTTCCTGTTCCTGACCTTCCTTACTGTATGGTTGTACCTAGAGTGCCTGCCTACAATCTGATCCTTTATAGACCTTGGCCTGGTGACATGCCTGCTCTTGCTCCATTTACTCCTGGTTCCAGTCTAGAGCCTTGTTTCCCTGACATTAACTATTTCTGATTCCCTGGGATGTGACCACTAAGGAAAAGCACCAACTGCCTATGTTCCAGTCATGGCCCTGACATCTGCTCTCAGTGGAAGATGGATAAACTGAAAGGTCAGCTTTCGTATACTGCATGATCTAGTGTAGGCAGTTATGGTAGAGCAGCTGGTTGACTCTAGGTCTCTGTTCTTGTTTACCTCACAGTAACATTTTTGCATGCCCCTGCCCCTCAGTCTCAGACAATAATGGTGTAAATTGTAGCAAGAGCTTAATTAGAAGCATGCTGAAGTCAATGGAAAAACTTGCAAGTGAGATTTTCAAAAGTATATTGTCAGCTTAACTCTGCACATGTTGAAGTCTGTGCAAGTAATCATTGGGAGCAGAACCAGAGCAGGGTTGAGCATCTTTATTCTTTTTCTTTTGTATCAACCCCATCGTGTGTAATGCTAAAAAAGGAAAGGAAGTCTATGCAACTTAAAACAATTTCTCATAAAATTGCTCGAATTGCTATAAAAGCTGAAAAATGTAACTAGTAGACGTATCGCCATGAGTTATTGAACATTTAAAAGCGGTATTTAAAACTGACCCATGTCATCTACATGATATAAGAAAAAAAGTAAAATTGAATTTGTTCTTCTATGCTTTGTTTGGCTTTTCTTAAAATAGTTTTACAGACAAAAAGACATTATAATAAATAACTTACTTTCAAATGCACATAAAAATGTAATTTAGTTTTCAGTCTTGTTACAGTTGCACGTGTGCTTAAAATCAGAATTGGAGAATAAAGGTTTTGTAGTTTACAGCTTGGGATGTCAGAAGCAGCAGCTATATTGATCTAAGGCAATAGAGTACCTAGGGTGAGGAGAGGGAAGGACTCAGCCTGGGTGCCACCTATGAGAAGGTGCCAGGATCCTCCACCCCCTGCCAGGAGTCTCCTGTCTTGGCATGGGAAGCACTGTGCTGTCTCTGCAGGGCCATAGGAACTGGACAGCACAGGGTTGCCCTGAGCAGTATATCAGGGAGGTGGGGAGCAAGTGGAATGAGCCGAATGGTATCTCTCTCCTCCCACCTAAGCCTTGCAGCAGGGGGAGGGGAGTGGAGCTTTGCACTGCCTTTGCCTAGGTGCAGGATTTGGGAAGCCAGTGAAGCAATATACAGTGCATCTGGAGGCCCTCCCACCCCTTTGTCTACTGCAGTGGATGAACTCTTGCTGCCACCCCCACCCTCAGTCCATAAGCTCCCTATGCCACTGATACAAGGCTGTGGAGAAAAAGTAGGTATTCTAGTTTCCATGTGGTATTTGGTATCATGTCTCCTGTAGATTTTCCCTTCTTAGTAGCTGAGTACAATTTGTGCACTCTTTGAGTGTATTTGTTTGTTATTGAGATATGAAATATGAAAGCAACTATAATCTCTTGTTTCTTCCTGTTGTTGTCTGCTACGGATTTTTCTATTTCCTCGTATTCTCCTTAGCCCTTCATCAGAGGCAACCCCAGACACCTGCAGACAATTATCATTTATAGTTTTCCCAGTATTTTCCCTGTTATTTTCCCCTTTAATACTATGACTTAAATTGGAGTCTTATCTTAGAAGTCCTACAGAACTGCTAAAAATTCTGGCATCTCAGTATTCATATCAGGAATTAATGATGCATAGGGAAAGAGTCTTTACCTGTTGCTGTGAAAGAGGAGAAAGACATTGCTGAATGATCTGGAAACCGTGTTTTCTAATAAGTACAAAGCCTGCTATAGTGCTACTTCAGTCCTGATTGAGACTTTCAGTTGTGACTGCTATACAAAGGGAAAGTACAATAATTTATAAGAAGAATCCATCCATGTGAAACATACAAGAGGTTTTTAAAGTGATAATGCTTACAGAGTTAGGAAGTTTTGAAACATTTATTAACAGGCAGCCCACTAGCCCCTTAATCTGTCTTTTTTGTTTCCAAATGCCAGTACCTGGAAATTAAAGGAAAAATCACAAAGAAAACCTCATTACTAGGAAAGCAATGAATGGTATCTTACTTCTCCATCACTAAAACTGTCAGCTCTTCAAAAAGGCTTTCCTAAGGCCAGATAGTATTTAATTTCAATATCTTAGGTCCCTACGGCTTTAAAACTTCAGACATTGGATAGCTGCTCTACTCGTTTCCTAGGGACTGTGAAGAGCCAAGACATAATACATGCAGATGTTTTGTAAGTTTGTCCATGCAGCTTTGCCAGTACAACTCATTCCTGGCATATAACACCTTTTCCATTCCAAGTCTCATCATCTTTTGAGCAGAAACTAAGAAGTGTGATGATTTTTGACAAGTCCACAAGTGGGGCTTCAGCAGACACTAGTTCATGTGTATCAGTTAATACTGCTCCATTTGGATTTCTCATAAAATGTGTATGCCACTGCCATCCTTTTTTGGCCTGTATGTTTTTAGACTTCTGCCAAATTTGTCTTCCAAGTGATGCAATGCAGGATGCTTTTCCTTCTATTTTCTTACTTGCTTAACAGAGAACTGGCATCAATGTAAATATATTTGAATAACTCTTTGAGAACCCATGTTGACCAAATTGAAGTCCTCTGACGTGTAAGAGCATGCACCATTTTTTCCAAAACCTCTGTAATTGCATAATAAGAAAATAATAGGGGAGTGTCTCTAGCTCTTCATGCTCTCTTATTCCACCAAGCCTACATAATGAAATGTTTTATGAGATGGGATTGTTGAGTCAGCATGGAGAAACAGAATCAAACCCACACTAGAAGTATCCATTGAACAATATTCATGACTGCATCAGCCAAGGTTCACGCATCAGCTGTTAAACATACAATGCTAGATCTGTAACTGAAAGAATATGTTTAAGAGCAATGACTGATTTGCTAAATCAGTTTGGAAAACTAGACTTAGTTTTTCTCCACAGACACAGAAGTGAATGTGCGTGCATGTGTGTACGCACACATGCACATGCACACACATGCACAAAGCAATATATGAGGTAATACAAATTATTAAATAGTACCTTAATCTTTCAGTCAAATTATACTTTCAGATATATGTGTACAATTTGCCTGACTGTAAGAAATTTAAAGTTAGCAATTTGTTTGTGTCTCGTATTCCTTTGTTAGTAGTTGTACACAGACAAGATCGAATTCAAATATCTTCTTAAGATTGCTATGTGTATATATAGATGACACATGCACAGCCTTCCCAGATAACTATTAGTATCTTTTTTCCAGAGGACTTAAATAAGGACCAGTTGAAACTTTTGCACAACCATAAGACTGACCCTTATGTTTGATTCTAGACTCAGTTCTTCAGAAATTGCCTCCAAGGCTAGGAGCAGAAGTTACACATAAACTGGTAAAAGAGATTGGAAACCAATTCAAATCTGTAACACAACAGAAGTTCAATGCACATACACTGTTTTCAAAATGGTTGAAACAAGTTTAAGATAAACCTGGATGGATGTAATATCAGACTTAACTGATTTAGGTTAAATCAGTTTCTTAAACTTCTGTCCCAGATCCCCTCCAGTTTTAAGTTAACTCACAGTCCCCCAGCATCCCAGCATGCTTTGCACTTCCCCAGCCCCACCGCCCCTTCACTTGGGCTAGCCTTGGCCCAAGCAGTCTATTTCAGCAGCGCAGGGAGGCATGCTCTAGCACCACCTGGCTTTTGGCCTAGGCCACTGCAGGTATGTGGCTGCATTTCTGGAATCAAAAGTCAATGCCTGTTCATTTGCTTATCAGTTCAGTTAGACTTAGAATAACCTGTGAAGACTGAATCAGTTCATCCTTGGACTTTTTGACTGTCTGTACTTAGCCCAAGTGAACTGGATCATAGCTTTGCTAATAGGATTCCTTCCTCTTCTGTCTGCTCCCTGTGTCCCTATACCTGTCCACAGAATGGATGACAGGGTTTTCTGGATCAGGGTCAAAGGGCTCAGTGTTTGGGAGGATTGAGTTCCCACTGTTTTGTGATAGCTAACTACTGTATAAATCTTCTGGGATTTTTTTTATACATCTTCTTGTTTATTGAGTTTCTGTAGCTTTTCTAGAAGAAAATGTGATTAGGTCAGATTATCAACATTTTGTTAATTTCTCTGGGCATTCTGCAGCATGGATAATTTTGAAAACTATTTTAAAACACATATTTCCTGGGCCCTTCCATGGTGTTGATATATTTGAAACTAGCACTTCTGCCATCATTTTTTTAGTTTCAGTATGATTCAAAGCCTAGCTGTATAATTTCAATAAACCTACCTTAAGACCTTATGAAGGAGGAAAAAAGCCCTAGAATAGACAATCATCAGCATAAAAATCATTACAATAATAGCAATCTGAAAGAGAACATGAGGGATAGAAATGTTGTCTTTTTTTATCAAAGTGCTTGTGTTTTCCTGAATTTACTTTTTAATAACTATCTTGCAGGACAGAAACTTTTCTTGCTAAAGAATCTATCTTTCCTGTAGTGCTTATTTGACATCCCAGAAAGCACTTGGAACTATTTATGTCTTAGGATAGTAGGGAGCCAATGTTTTTCAAAGGTGTGCCACAAATTAGCCCCATACACTCCCCAAGTGGCCCTCCAATTCCATCCACCTTCCTGATCTTCTGCTCTGCTTTCTGTTCCCTGCCCCATGTATCCTCCTGCCAGATGCCACACAGGTAGGCTGCCAATGCCACTTGTGGCACACTTGCCACAGGTTGGTCACCCCTGCTTTAGGAAATTAAGAACTTTTTTCACAGTCTGAAGTCCTTGTTTGCTTGACTGTTTCTCTCCAGCAAGTCCAGAAGGCAAATGGCAATACGTCATTATGATACAGTTATAATAATGATAAATTGTCCTGTTTATCCTGCAGATCTTATTGTTTGAAAGCATGCTTCCAAAATAATTCTGTCCCCTACAAAAATGCTTCCTGTTGTGAAGATTAAACAGTCCCAACATGAATCGAAGAGAGCAAGAGTGCTCAAAAGCCCCCATGGCTTGCCAAAGCATTCAGGAATGTCTGAAAGCAAAAAAGGAAGTGTAAACCCAATGGAAGGGAGGAGTCATCACCAAGGAGGTTTATACCTCCATTGCTTGGGACAGTAGGGGGACTGTTAGGAAGGCTAAGGTGGAGACAGAACAAGGACTAGTGACCAGGATCAAAGATAACAATAAGTCTTTTTTTAAATTCATAGGGAGTAAAAAGAAGGCATCCGGTAATGTGGGCCCCTGCAGGACATGCTTGGCAATCTGGTGATTGCACCAGATGATAAAGCTGACCTCTTTAACAAATTCTTTGCCTCCATTTTTGTGAGCAATCAGCCAGGCGTAGGGTCAGAGAGGATCTAGTTAGGGAACTTCTGCTGGGGCTGGACGTGTTCAGATCAGCAGGTCCAGATGATCTCCACCCCCAGGGTGCTGAGAGAATTGGCAGAGGTCATTGTGGGACCCCTGGCACAGCTTTATGAGCACTCATGGTGCTCTGGCCAGATGCCAGAGGACTGGAAAAGGGCCAATGTGGTCCCCATTTTCAAAAAGGGAGGAAGGAGGACCTGGGAAACTATAGGCCTGTTAGTCTCACTTCGGTCCTGGGGAAGCTCTTTGAGAAAATTATCCAGGAGCACATCTGTGAGGGACCAGCAGGGGAGATTACACTTAGGGGAAACCAACATGGGTTCATTAGGGGCAAGTCCTGTCAGACCAACCTGGTTGCCTTCTACAACCAGGTCACAAAATCCTTAGACACAGGTGTTGTGGTGGATGTAGTCTTTCTGGACTTTAGGAAGGCCTTCGACACTGTCTCTCACCTCATTCTCATTAAAAAACTAGGTGCTGTGGCATCAATGCCTACACAGTCAGATGGGTCACAAATTGGCTGGAGGGCTGCACCCAGAGAGTGGTGGTGGACGGGTCTTTTTCAACCTCGAGGGATGTGGGCAGTGGGGGAACCCAGGGCTCAGTCCTCAGGCCTGCACTGTTCAACATCTTCATCAGTGACTTAGATGAGGGGG
>NW_017729031.1:70818232-70822027 GCF_001723915.1 Gavialis gangeticus
CAGCACAGAGGCAGAAAAGGATCTTGGAGTTATTATTGATTCCAAGATGAACGTGGGCTGCCAAAGTGAGGACACAGTCAGTAAGGCTAACCGCATCTTGTCATACATCCACAGATGCATCATCAGGTCCAAGGAGGTGATCCTCCCCCTCTATGCAACATTGGTCAGGCCGCAGTTGGAGTACTGCATCCAGTTCTGGGTGCCACACTTCAGGAGGGATATGGACAGCATTGAGAGGGTCCAAAGGAGGGCCACTCACCTGGTCAGGGGGCAACAGGGCAGGCCCTATGAGGAGAGGTTATGGGACCTGGACCTGTTCAGCCTCCACAAGAGAAGTCTGAGGGGATCTGGTGGCCGTCTATAAACTTACCAGAGGGGACCAGCGAGGAATAGGAGAGTCCCTGTTCCCCCAAGCACTTCCAGGAGTAACTAGGAAGGACGGCCATAAGTCGACTGAAAGTAGGTTCAGGCTAGACATCATGAAGCATTACTTCACAGTCAGGGCAGCTAGGATCTGGAACCAACTTCAGGGGAAATGGTGCTTGCTCCTACCCTGGGGATTTTCAAAAAGAGGCTAGATAATCACCTACCTAGGGTCATTTGACCCCAGCATTCTTTCCTGTCCATGGCACGGGGTCAGACTTGGGGATCTACTCAGGTCCCTTCTGACCCTACCAACTATGAAACCATGAAACATACAGGTGGTATGTTCTCAGGTAGTCTCATATCATTATCATCATGCATATGTATATGATACAGCTTTATTATAAGGTACTGTGACCTGTAAGATTAATGATATATAGATTTTTTAAAATCCTGTATTAGCTAAATTTTTAACTTAGATTGTTTTTTCCCTTAGTCTTTTTTTCATAATGAAAATCCAGGTGTTACTATCTAAACAATGGTGCTGCTTTGTTTTAATTGATAAATGCACAATACTTTTCATTTTGTTAAAAAAAAAAAGCAGTATAATCTCTTACCAAAGTTCCAGAAACTTTAAACATGTACTGTGATGCCAATTAATAAATGATCACACCCACAGTAGAGATGTTCAGGCAAACAATACCCACAGAGTCCTCATGCTTTAGCTGGCAAGCTGTTGCATAGCTACTCAGTAGGTCTTTCTGCTCATGACAAGTACAAACATGCCTGATAATCTAATCTAACCTATGGCAAAACAGAGAAAGAAAATACATTAAATTATCTGTGTGGTTATATTGAATATAAATGTAACATTTTATAAACCCAGGATTAAATGAAAGGATGCCATGAGGTAGAAGAATAGAAAGGGTGGCTAGTTTAAGACCTATAAAATATTTCTTTTTTCAAAATGTTTACAAAATAACCCATTTTGCTTCAAACAACAAGATCATTTTTATTGTCTCTATTTATTTATTTCTCCATAAACTTAATTTAAGCCCAGCAAGTCTTATTACCCCAGCTGACTTTGAAATGTTCAAATGAACTTGCTTTGTGGGTTTTCTTCTGTTGCCCAGTTCCTGTATAATGTTAAGTAACTCGCTAAAGAACATGATGATTACATACATGATGATAAGCAAATTGCAAAGGACATTTTCTTTTCTTTAGCTAATGGTTATGATTTAGCAAGATCAAACTTAAGATAAATTATTGTTGTTGAATTTTTAAAGAATTCTAATCACTAGGACCCCTACTTTCTTGTTCAGTTCTACACATGTTGCTATGTTCTATAATTCTTCTTATTAAAATATATTGTAGCTAGAAATCTTTCTACATATAAACAAGTTTTACCATATTGAAAGCGAATGTTCGCTGCCTTTTGGAATAATAAATAGTGCCATATGTGGATCTTATAGATTCATAGATGTAGAGTTGGAAGGGACCTTGTAGATCTAGTTTGACCCCCTGCCCTGGGCAGGAGAGAAAACTGGGCTCAAATGACCTTGGCCAGGTAAGCATCGAGCCTTCTCTTAAAGACCCCCAGGGTAGGAGCCATCCCCACTTCCCTTGGAAGTTGGTTCCAGATCCTAGCCACCCTGACTGTGAAGTAGTGGCTTATAATGTCTAGTCTAAACCTACTCCCCAGCAACTTATTGCCATTATTCCTTGTTACTCCAGGAGGCACTCAGGGGAACAAGGTCTCTCCCAAACCCTGCTGGCCCCCCTTAGTAAGTTTATAGATGGCAACCTTTTTTAAAGATGGGGACTACATTGGCCCTTTTCCAGTTGTCCGGCACCTGGCCAGAGCACCACAAGTGATTTTAAAGCCATGCTAGGGGCCCCACAATAACCCCTGACGATTCCCTCAACAGCCTGGGGTGGACAGCATCTGGACCTGCTGATCTGAACATGTCCAGCCCCACCAGAAGTTCTCTAACCTGGTCCTCCCTGACCCTAGGCTTGGCGGAGTTTCTTCCGAGACCGTCCTGAATCTCGGTAGGTGAGTCCCGGTCCCTGCACAAGAAAATAGAGGCAAAGAAATTGTTAAAGAGGTCTGCTATCTCTGGTGCAACCACCAGATTGCCAAGCATATCCTGCGGAGGCCCCACATTACCCGGGGCTGCCTTCATTCTCCCTATGTATCTAAAAAAGGACTTTTTGTTATCCTTGAACCTTGATGCTAGCCCTAGTTCCATATCTGCCTTAGTTTTCCTAACAGCCCCACTACAGACCTGAGTGGTGGAGGTATACTCTTTTTCAGTGATAGCCCCTCCCTTCCACTGGGTAAATTCTTATTTTACTTATAAGTTTCATTTTACATTGTTATAGAGTAGCCTTCATTTTAGTAGTAAATTCAGTTTAATTTAATATGTAATACTTGTTTTGTCTTTGTTGTATTTTGCTTCCTTCTGTTTTCCTTGATCAGTGTTCTATATCAAAAGCCAACTGAGGAATAAGTAGGCATCTACTTTGTTTGCAATTTCACATATTTTGCAGAAACTGTAGAATTAGGCAAGGTCTGTGAAATCCAGAAAAAAAAAAAACTTCCTAAAAATAAAATGATGGCTCCCTCGTGGGAGTCAGCAGTCCTCATGTCCACTGCAGCCTGTCCTCATACCTAATTAAGGGGAGGGAATCCAGTGGCACAAAGGGTAGCAGCCAAAATTGCAACCACGCCCCTCCCCACTCACCACTGATTGACTGAAAAGATTGCCCATCACATGGCCAAATCCCGCTCTGCCAATCAGCAGCAGGGGGGAAAGGGGTGACTGTATGACAGGCAGTCCACTCCGGCAATCAGCAGTGAGGAGCAGTGTCACAGGTCACTAAGGTGCCCTGCTCCTAGAAGAACAGGAACTGCCTGGGGAGAGCCCAAAGAGCCAGGCAGGAGCCTAGGTGCAGGTTGCCTTGGCAACCAGCTAAGGAGAAAATTAGTCAGCACCTGTACCTGGTCAGCTGGCAGGAAGGGGCAGGGCTTTGGGCCCATATAAACCCCAGGCTGAAACTAAGGGAGGTAGTTTTCTCCTGGGGCTAAGGGGGAAGGAGCCATCTTCAAATGAGAAGGGAAAAAGGCCTGACTAACCTCTGCTCTGGGTAATGGTAAAGGGTACAGCACACCTTTGATAGCCTATGTTAAGTTATAACCCTGGTTTTGTTTGTAGTTTTATCACACTGGTGGTTTGAGTGAGGCTATTTGGGGAAGGAGGAGGCCTCACTGGGAGCCCACTGCAGTGTGGGGACCCCAGCGCCAGAAAGGGTGGAGCATTTGGGGGTACAGACCCCAGCGCCAGAGAGGGCATGGAATTTGGGACATGGAGACCCTGGTGCTAGAGAGGGCGTGGCATTTGGGGCACAGAGACCCCGGTGCCACAGAGG
>NW_017729031.1:70827027-70833467 GCF_001723915.1 Gavialis gangeticus
TTTGGGGCATGGAGACCCTGGTGCTAGAGAGGGCGTGGCATTTGGGGCACAGAGACCCCGGTGCCACAGAGGGCGTCGGGACAGGGCTGTGGAGAGCCCAGTGAGGTCAAGGGGCACCAGTGAGGGTGCAGAGACAGGGCTGTGGAGGGACAAGGGGCTGAATTACAATGAGGCTCAGGCAAGACAACGCCGGTACCATCTGCAAGGCTTGGGGTGTGGTGAAGGGACGGTTGGAGCCAAGCATATGGCTCATAAGGCTAGGGTACCCCTGAAACACCTATTGCAAAGCAAGACTCACAAGGGGTCTGGGAACCCACGGGGTTCAGGAAGTCCATCAAACTGTGTCCAAGAGGACTTTAAAGGCAGCCTCCTATTTTCATATTTATCATCAAAGATGTGGCGGGTGAGAACTGAGGGTGCCCATTGGGCCCAAATTGGCATAGTGAAGGGGCCTTAGGAGAACACAGCCAGTCTTAAGGACCCCATCCCATAACAAGCAGGGCCAACAGGGTCCCTCAGTCAATCAGTGGCAAGGGGTGAGCTCATTGCCAAAAGGCCACAAAATCAGCTCCAGGTGCAGCAAGAGGCTCACAAAAATCCCTTTCACTCACCATGACTTAGATCCCTAGAAACAAGTTGTATTATTATTATACTTAAAAATTGTAATACAGATATGATACTTTAATACATAATATCATATTTACCCAAATCCAAGACAATTTCAAATTTAAGATGACCCCCCAGTAATTCAATTCTATACATGGGTCATTATAAATTTGTTATAATTTTCCATGTATAGAATCTAATTACTAGAGGTCATCTTAAATTCATTTCCCCCACAGCTGTGATTATGAAAGCAGTAGTGTGGGGCAGGGGCCAGATCCCTACTCCTTGAACCCCTGCCTTCCCTCCCATCCCTTGTCCCCACCATGCCTGTGTCTGCCTCCACTTTACCCCCTGCACTGCCTGCCCCCAGTGCGTCTCCCTGCCGCCTACTACCCACCCACTCATGCCTTGCTACCAAGTGCCTGTGCCTGCCTCCCTGCCACCAGCTCCTTTTACCCCACCCAGTGCCTCACCCCTTGCCCACCTGCCATGTGCCCCTCTGCTCCATCTCATGTCTGTGCCTGCCTCCTTGCAGTCTGTGACTGTCCCCATCCTGCCTGCACCCTCATGCCTGTGTCTATTTCCCCTTGCCAACTGCCCCCCGCACTCTGATTCCCCACCATCTGCCCCACCCCTTCTCCACTTACCTTCTGGCAGCTCCAACTCCAGGGAAGAAGCAGAAGCAGTGACAGCAGCTTGTGGCCCAGCCAGGCTGGAATCCATATTGGGGCCAGAGTTAAAGGTAAAAAGTAAGGGAGCAGAGGGCAAGCAGTAGGGGAGGCAGGTTGCATAGTCCCTGTCTCCCACCCCCCTGCCACATACCACAGAACTCCACCATATCCCCCAACACCTTCTTCACATTCATCCTGCTGTGAGCACCCTCCTCTAATACATGAGCCACCGGGGCCTGGGGTAAGTCATGGCTCAGCTCCAGGTTAGGCCACAAGCCCTGGATCAAAGCCACAGCTGAGCCATGACCTACTTCAAGCTGGAACCTGAATCTAAGATGAGGTTCATATTGATTGGAGGAAAAAAACCTTCATCTTGAATTTGAATAAATGTTATATTAAGATCAAATACAAACACCATAGAATTCTCAATTGCTAAGGAGATACACATACCAACTTACATGTAAACATTTAAATATTACTGCGTAAAAGAAAGTATTGATATTACATTTTTCATTAGACAAAGAAAAATGCCAAATATTCATTTTGTTCAATTATTCTAATTTTATTTATGGTCTTCTGTTCAGAGTTCATCAGATTACATTGGGTTAATGGAAAATAAGCCAAAAAAATCATGAATTGACTGGAAAGCCAAGAAACAGCCAGTTTGGCATAGTTGTCAAAAGAGACCTACGTAGAGAGTGGAATAACTGAGTGTATTTTTGTTATGAGATATGACTCAATGTTGGAATAATGTGGCATCCATTAGTATTCAGTAAGCCTCTTTCACCTTTGAGAAAGGAGTTGAGAACCCTTTGGAATGCATTAAAGCCTTGAGCTCAGGTGTTATGGCTGGGGGTTTTTTACTTTCTTCACTCACCTAAAATGGGGAGAATGCTCATGTCAAAAAAGATGATTTCATAGGCAAAAACTTCAGTGTTAACATGAACTGGAAGGAATCCAAACACATGTTCATCCATGAAGGCGTAAAAGAAGACTCTCACATTTACTTTTGGATAGACACAATACCATTTTAGTCAAATATGCCTACTTGCAATGTTCTTAGTTTCTACTATTTTTACCACTTAAAGCTGTAATAAGGTTGTGATATTCCTCAGATATAATGTAGGGAGATTAAAAAACCCTTTAAATGCAGAATATGCACTCTAAAACAAGGATTCTGTGGGTGCATCTACACATACCTCTTTTAAGCGGGTCTAACCTAGAATTGCCATTTTAAGACGCATTAAAGGTGCGTGTTTACATGTTTGCCCTTAATGCGCCTTAAAAATGGTGATTTTAGGCTATGTGATCCTATATTTGATACCTGAATAAAGCAGGGCAGGTATGAAATGTAGGCATGAATAGCTGAATCGCATTAACGCACTTGTAGATGCACTAATGCGCATTTGCACTTCTGCATGTGCAGTAATGCAACTTAGCCATTCACACCTCAGTTTAATGCACCTTAGTGTGCTTTAGTACGTCCACGTGTAGATGTACACCTGAATCGCCTTAATGCACCTTAAGCAAAGGCACATTCAGGTTAGGCGCATGTAACTACATGTGTAGACATGCCCACTGTGACTGAGGAAAGCTGAAATTGGCCAATCTGAGTTCTTGCATTTTTTTTTTCTTTTTTCTTTTCCCTTCTCTACTCCCAACCCCAATTGTTAGAAATCTCTTTTTGTCTCTTTGGGCATGCCAAACTTTGAGCCTAAGTTTTAATGCACTGAAAAATAAAAATGAATTCTCCAAACCTTTTTCTTATACAATACCCACAAAGAACATATTCTTCCACTGATTCAGAAAGTTGTTCACTGTCTCATCATCTTGTCTTTATTTAGCCAGCTGCACAATAATTCCTGAACAAAATACAATACAGCAATAAGCAGTCTTGTATGGAATGGGCAAATATGCCTAAATGCATGGGAAATTGTATGGTTAAATGTAATAGTTTCAAAAGCCACCAGGTTTATTCTCTTAAACCACACATTTGAACAGATTCTGAAAATGTAAAGAGAGGAACTGATAGTTATCACTAAGAACAGTGTGAATTTTATTAATGATCCCTGACCTGATCTGAAATGTTATTGACCCTTGTATCTACTATTGAATTAAACAGAAGATACAGCTTACGTGCTACATTTCAGATCAATTATTTAGTAGCATTAGTCAGATAGAAGTACAGGCAAATAAAGTGAGGAGGTAGACCAGCTGAAAAATGGATATTTTAATGGAGTAGGGAAAGGCAATGTGCTTATAATCTATACTGCGTTTTGAGGGAATCTCATTTAGTATATTAATAAAATTACCTAAGACCTTTGTATGTTTGAAATTCCCGTAGTAGGGTTTGAATGTTGTGTACCATTCATGGATAAGAAGTCATGGAAAGTTATTGACATAATATTTTAAGCTTTCCGACCAGGCAGTTCTTTTGTGCATGGCCCTACTTTTAGATGTTTGCTAAACATAACATCCCAAGTTTGGACTTCGCTATTCAGGAGTCATGAACGTAGCAATTAAACTCAGTTTCATTTTCAGAATGAATGCTGGAGGTCATTACTTAAGTTCAGAAAAAATAGAGATGGAAAAGATTCATATACACACACATAGCAAGACACAAGAAGATCAGAGTACGTATATATCAAAAGACGATAATGATCTAGATGTAAACGCAGGCATCTAGGCATTCACTAATTTCAAAGTAGCTTGATAATCCAGATCAGCTAAAAAAAAGAATTGTGGTAGAAAAACCTTTATTTTTGATTCAGAACATCACTCAAAAAATGCACAGGGAAAAGATTCAAAAGCACCAAGTCTTGAATTATGTCCTGAACTGAAATGACTGCTTTAAGGATCTTGTTATTTTGGTGGCATATGGTTGAACTGAAGAGCCCTCCTCACCCTGGAACATTAATAAAGAGCATCAGAAGAAAGTGGTTTCATGAGATACGCAGCTTTATTCTGCTCACAGCATTTTCTCCTGCATCTGTATTTTGTGACAGTATGCAAAACCAGTACACTGCAGCTTCCCCATTCATTGCTATTGCAATGATTACAGAGATTTTGAGAGAAAAAGGCATTTTTAAAAATTATATTTGAGAGTCACTATCAGGAGCATCACTACGAGATGCTGTACCCTGGCCAGTGGTGACAGTTGGGCTGACAGGGGCAGAAGCCACTCTTGCTCTCCATGTGGGCACCCAGGGTTGGTTCCTCAGTCACCCACCCCTCATTACACTGCTGGGAACTATGTCCCACCTTCTTCCTCCTTTCACAGGGTGGTAGGGATCCTGAATAAGGGCAAGAGTAGGGAAGGCAGATTGTATTAAGAGACACTTAGGACTGGAACTCAGACTTAAAACAACAAATATCTACCATTAAAAATGATGTGTAGCTTCTTTGCCTATTCTAGGGGACACCATGTCTGTGTTTTGGAAAGAAATTTCACACTTCCATACTTGAAGAAAAGCCTGATTTAAAATATTCCACAGAAGTTTGAGTAAACTATTCTTTGGGTCATCAGTAACAGCACTTGATCTATTTGAAGGCAAGGCCTGAATATTTTCTACAAGATCTTATCACTGACAGCTTTGACCGTCCTCCCAAAAGCTCACACAAAACTGGGAGAAAAGGCACTAGAATGTTCTACACTTTTTTTATTCAACAATGAAACTTATTTGGGGGGAGGGGGAAAACTTTTGTATTACTCATCCAGTGGAAGTGTTTGGAAACCCAGCCACCCAAAGCTCCAGTGACCAATAACAGCTAAAATAAACTTTCCACATGAAATATCCTGTGGTCCTTTCCAAAAATCATCATAACCCTTTTGACTGAGAAGACATTCCAAAAATCAAGCATATAAGGCTGGTTTGAACATAGACAGATGTGTCTTTAACCCGTAAGTACTAAAACTAATGGATATGTGGTCATCTGAAAAAATGAATAAACTAATGAATAACACTGTTACTAGATAATGCCAATAATGCTGAAAGCTATACATGCTGTTCCCATATCTGGGCCAAATATGGGGTATCTCCTTTCAATTCACTGTAACATTTTTAAATTGTATTGAAAGCTATGCCGTGTTAATTATGGATAGGTTTTTTTGCTTATGTTTTTTCTTAGCATTGAGTAAACTTCACCGTTTACATTTTATGCATCTGATTTATGAAAGAGAAAGATAATTTGTAAGAGAATAAATCCAAATCAGTAAGGACTAATATTTTTGATTATCAATGGAATTAAAAATAGCCTCATCAAGTTTGTATGGGACAGTTTATAACCATTGCCACCTTGCACCATAACTTGTCACTTCAGAAACATGGTTCTTTCCCTGGCCTGTACTTGATATTAAAAATGGTAATATCCTATTTTTTTCTGTTGACAAACACTAGCATATGTGTGGTTAGTAATCCTTCCTGATGCACATGAAAGTTAGGGGCAATATTCTGTCATTTCCATAGTCTTTTTAGGCATATAGTCCTCTACCCCATGTCTGTGCCAGTAGCAATAATCCAGGAGATTCCTATGTGTCAGACAGAGTTGGATCTTTGAAAGAGGTATAAGGAGGAGAGAGGAAGGGGTTATTACTCTGTATGGCCACATAGAACCAGGTTATAGGCAAACCTCTATAGCTGTGATTCTCAACAAGGGTACCTCCCAGGGATTTAAAAAAGGAGTCCATAGTGTCAAAAAATTGACTTGTTGTGGTCCTTCTGAATTCTTTGCAACAGACGAATTGCTCTATAATTTTCTTCTTAGTCAGGAAACGAGTGAGAGTTAAGATCCAGCATTTTCCAAGGACTGCCTTGAGCCTAATGAGGGATGCCTCGAGTCTAAAAAGTTTGTGACTCACTGCTATGTAGAGTAGGAAGGTATCCACCTTCACCAGTTCAGTTACATTTGCATGAGTCTAATTGCTTGGTTTGTGCTTCGCTCATTTTGCACTTCTCTAAATAAAGGCTCAATCTCAAATGCTTCTCTTGAATTTTATAACCTAAATCTTCACCCAGATCGATTACTCAGTGCAAGTCAATCATGAATCTGCTGGGAAAGAAAGCAATTTCATACTAGTCCATAGGCACCAACTCTTTTTTCTTCTTGCCAGTGGGTGCTTGCTGGCATTCCCCCCCCCCCCAAAAAAAAACAAAAAAAAAAAAA
>NW_017729031.1:70833609-70835444 GCF_001723915.1 Gavialis gangeticus
AAAAAAAAACAAACAAACAAAAAACAAGCAAACAGCACTTTACATTTAACTTGGCACATTCCCAGGCTGAGCCCTGTGCATGCCCAGAAGAGGCAGCACGTTACATCTACCCAATTCTGGAGTGTCTGTAAAGTTCAGGCACTTCAGTGTGGCTTTTCTGGCATTTTTATCTAATAGCTGCTTGAATCAGCAGGAGCTAAAAGCACCAAAAAGCCTGCTGAAGCACCAGATCTTTATAGAAGCTGCAGAGCTGGGTTGAAGTAATATGCTACTTCTTTCAGTAAAGCATACTTTTGGTTAGTTTTTTGTTGCTTTGTGGGTTTTTTTGTTTCTTGTAATATCTGCAAGTGGCTCCATGGGTGCTGTCCATCTGCTAATTTTTTTTAGTGGGTGCTTGAGCCTTGAAGCATCCACAGAGTTGGTGCCCATGCAAACAACATGTTGCACACAAAAACCTATATCAAAATAATAATAATAACATTTCATGAAGGTTGTAACATTAAAGCAAGTGACACAAAATGATGTTTATGCTTCTGAAGGTGACTATAATAGATAAATAGTATGCATACTTTACGATAGACTTTTCAGAGTACTAAAACTTGATCTAACATGCAGTAATTTAATATTTAGAGTTTAAAATGTCACAAAAACATTAGGGCCAGTTCTGTAATCATATTCTGATCTTCTGTCTTCTGAACCAACATGCCCGTACTGATTTACCATTTCTAAAATTCAAATATCTAATTTTTTGGTATTGTATTTTACAATAGACATGCTCATCATAGTCTCGTGGACAACTAAAAGTCATTAACCGAGATAATCTTGAAGGGTTCCTGGAATCCAAAGCTGTCTTGTAGATACAAGAAACCAACCCACATTTCACAGCATGTACACAATTATCCAGCCAGAACAAACAGGTGCGTGCGTACTATTCAGAAGAAGCAGACACAAAAGGACCATAATTGAACTATATCTTTCTAACTTTAAGTCATGTTCTAATTTCCTGCACATTTTAAACATTTTTTGTCCAAAATATAGACTTCCTCTGAAATATTTAACTCTCAGGAACATATTTAGCTGGTTAAATTACTATAAAGGAAGCAGATAGGGTTTTATAAAATCAGGAAGGTTATGGATAAAGTGAATAGGGAGCTGTTAGTCACAAAGTTCCAGAATACAATAACATTGTATCTGCTGAAATTATCAGGAGGGAGGCTTAAAACAAGCAGGAGGAAGTACTTTTTTACTTGGTGCATAGTTAACTTGTGGAACTCATTGCTAGAAGAAGTTATAGAAACAGACAGTATGGCCAGAGGCATAGAGAGCTCATTCAGTGCTGTGTGAGAAAGTGGTATGCTGACCACTGTAGACAGGTAATGGAGAAGAGAGAAAAAGAGAGGTTTTACCTGCCTCCCTCCACTTTCAAAGGCATTGCTGGGCTGTTCTGTCTTTCTGCTATGGCTGGACAGCGCAAGGCTGCCCCTGTCATGGTAAAGGCTCCATAGTAAAATCCCCTTTAGCCTCCCCCCCCACCCATCTCATTACACTACTAAGTATCGCCAGGTTCAAAAAGAGATTAGACTAATTAATAGAGGACAGATCCACTGGAAGGTTTTATATAGAACTGTCAGGGGTGTATTCTCTGGCATCCCTAAACTGATAAGGTTGTCAAGGAGGGTATGACGGGATGGATGTCCAGTGCATATATACTCCCTCTAAAGTATCTACTACCTGTTCTGTTAGAGAGTGGGTACATCTAACTGCTCAGTAGTGTAGTTTCCTGTACAGTAAGCATGTACATCTACATATGCACACCTTCACTGCACAGTAGAAAC
>NW_017729031.1:70840444-70842613 GCF_001723915.1 Gavialis gangeticus
ATAGAGGGCAGATCCACTGGAAGGTTTTATATAGAACTGTCAGGGGTGTATTCTCTGGCATCCCTAAACTGATAAGGTTGTCAAGGAGGGTATGACGGGATGGATGTCCAGTGCATATATACTCCCTCTAAAGTATCTACTACCTGTTCTGTTAGAGAGTGGGTACATCTAACTGCTCAGTAGTGTAGTTTCCTGTACAGTAAGCATGTACATCTACATATGCACACCTTCACTGCACAGTAGAAACCTCTAATTATGAATAAATTTGCCACCTGCTGGTGGACTAAGGGGAGGTTGACCTTGGCGAACTCAAGGGGGGCAGTGAGGGTGTGCCAGCATCCCTTGAGGTGGCTGAAGGTGCACTCCACCATGCCATGGCATGGGTCTGGCCCAGGCACTGGTTAAGGTGGGCCTGGTGGGGGTTCATCTGGCCAGTGTAGGGCTACATGAGGCAGGGCAAAAGTGGGTAGGCAGGAGGCACCTCAATGGTCCACAACAGCACAGAGCGAAAGCCCCTCCTCCTGTAGTACAGCCTGTCCCCATGGGGTGCACAGGTGATGGGGATGTAGGTCCCATCTAGGGCCCAATGCACTGAGGGAATCCCAGGACTCAGAATCCTGCCAGCACAGCCAGGGTGCTGTGCACATGGAACAACTTGTGCCCCAGCACATCCTGGTGGGAACCGCACACCTCTGGGACAGCCTCCCTGGTGGTGGCCTTGCCCACCCCAAAGAGATGGCCCACATACTGGAGTCTGGCTGGTGTGGTCAGCTTGAGCATGGCGAGGGAGAGCTGGGTGTCTTCAGGGAGGTGTGACCATATGGTGGTGGCCTGCCACTCCAAGTGTGGCCACAGCTGCTCCAGAAGGTCCCAGAAGGTGGACTAGGGCATCCAGAATGCCTCCAGCCACTCCTCATTGTCCCAGGTCTGTTGGATGATGTGCAGCCACCAGTTCTGGCTGGCCTAGTGGGTTCATAGGCAGTGAGACTTGATGTCCAGGAGGATGTGGTCGGCCCTGGCAGTGGCATCCATGAGCCCATCGTTGGCATCCGTGCCAGGGTCTCACCAGCTGGATGGGGTCAGATGGCAGCTGTGCAGTGGTGGCAGGCCTGGGATGGCACCGTAGGGCCTGGCAGGTGTTTGCTGCATGTGGGGGAGCCAAGAGGGCCCAGACGGCTGTGGGCCAGGTGGCAGTTGCTGCGGTGGGCCAACAGGAACATGAGGTGCTGGTCATTGCTTCCAGGCTCAGAGGCAGGAGCAGCCACGGCACAGGGAGGCACAGGTGATGAGGAGAGCACTGCTGTTTGCCATCCCTGTGCTGCTCCTGGCCAGGGAAGTGACTGGCCAGAAAGCAGTGAGCAGGGCTGAATTTTGAAAAGGGTTGGCTGCTGCTGGCAGTTGTGGCCAGATGTTGGGGCTCTTCCCTTCACTCCCGGTGGTGGCTAGGGCCCATTGCCGGGCCCCAGGAAGCATGATCAAATTTGCTGCCATTGCCAGAAGATCTGCTCCTGCTTCCCTGCATGTGGTCACCTACCCTGCACTGTTTACCCCTGAGTAATTTACTCATGAGTAAACTGGTGCCACAGCAAATGCACATGTAGATGAGCCCACAAAGTACTGGATTAGATGGAACATTGCTGTGACCCAGTATGGCACTCCTTATGGTCTTATGTACTTATGTATTGGCCCATTCTGTTGTCCCTCACTGCCAAGCCAGAGCCCCACCATCCCTGCTGGTGCCCCTCACTCCTGACCCACAGCTCGCTGGTGCTGCCAGTGCCCCCTGCACTCCCAACCCACAGTCCCCCACCTGCACCCTGGTGCACCACACTCCCAAGCCACATTCCACCCAGCCCTGCCAGTGCCCCTCACTCACCAAACTGCAGTACCCTGCTTCCCTGGCCCCTGATAGTGCCTCTCACTCCTGACCCACAGTCCCATACCCCCTGTCCCTGCTGGTGCCCCTCATTCTTGACCCACAGCCCCTAGCGCTGCCAGTGCCCCCTGTACTCCCAGTCCACAGTCTCCCACCCCCCACCCCCACCCCAGTGCCTCACACTCCCAAGCCACTACCCACCCAGCCCTGCTGCTGCCCCTCACTTGCAGTGTCTCGCCCCAGCACAGGCTGGAGGGAAAAGGAGGGGAGGCTGTTGCACCCCCTGCCCTGGA
>NW_017729031.1:70842975-70851501 GCF_001723915.1 Gavialis gangeticus
GGCTGCTCAGCCGCAGTAAGCAAAGAAGAGACACTGGCCCCTGTGCTGCCGGCCCAGCCATGGAGTTTCCCACTGCCCTTCAAGCCCCACTGCCCCTTTCCCCTGCTGGAGAGCAGGCATCCCTCCCCTCCCCCCTGCCCTGTTGCAGCCCCAGCCCCCACTTCCCCGGCCCTGACCAGATGTGCAGGATTTTGCTGTACTCCAGGGGTGGGAGTACAGCAAAATCCTGGACATCTGAGGTGATTAGAGGCAGCAGGGAGCACATGGGTCTGCGTGCCTCTGCAGCTGCAGGCAGGTATGTGTGCGCTCCCCCTGCTCCCACCAGTGGATCAAAGTAAAGTCCCAGACATTTGGGCAGATGTAAAAAAACCCACCTGGACGGAGAGCAGAGGGCTTAAAAAAGAAGACATGAATGTATGGTAACCCTATCTCAGCAGCGCATGTGCACTTGATCAAAAGTGTTACTGACAGACAGACGGATGGACAGACTAGGCCCTTTATTATGTAAGATATATATATATACTAGTGATGTTTCATTTTAATCACAGAATAATGTGGATTTGTGTTTGCTTTTTTTAATCTGAAAATTGGAGATTTTTTTATCAGAGAAGACCAGGATCCCTGATGATAAATACAAGTTTAGGTTTAAATGAAATTATACCAGACTGACTTGATTGCTTGCTTTATAGGTGTTGGAAAGGCAATAAAAATCTGGTAAGTACTCACTTCCTTCTGTTGTGGGCATATTATAATAAAAAAAATCTCTGGAGGTATACTATGAGTATACTATAATGTGTGTATTTCACTGTAGATTGAAGATTTTGGTTTTTGGTAAATAGTGGGATAGAGTGTCTTGGCAAATATTACTCCTAATGTTAATTTAAATTGATTTGACAATGAAAAGCCACAAAGACAGATAATTAGCTTAAAGATCACAGACAAAGTGTAATAACAAATGATAGCAAATCATACTGCTGGGGACTGTTCAAGTATTAGAGATTCATGTTAGATCTCCTTTAAAAATCAGAAGTTATCTGGAACTGGGAGTAAATGTCATCTCAATAGAGATTATAGAGATTATACTGAAATAGAAAATTCTGTGGCTCCATCCATAATAGATGATTAATGTACTTGGAAGCATAGTTATGTAGAAAGAAAATAAAAAAATAGATTAACATTTAAACTTTTGTAGACCTGCGTACCAATCATTTTCTTAGTAGGTTCCAGTCTCAAATGCCTGATCATGAGATATCACTTTGGTGAATAAAGAATGTCATTGGCTTGTCTAAGATTACTCTGTAGTTGTTTGAGTCTTCAAAGTCAATCAGTATCAATAGATAATTAACTGTTCCCATAAGGGCTGATATAATCTTACGGATTCTTCAGTGGACTGTGTTTGTGGGTTGGTCAAGGTAACCAAAATGATTTTACCTTTGTCTAACACATAAAGCTTTATTATTTATATTGTGATAGTTACATGACAGTTATTCATAATTTTGTCACCTCCTGCCTGGAGCAATCTAAATGCATAGGAGGAGTTCTTTGTTTACAATCACATTATACATTAATGTAATACATTACATTGGGGTTTCTGGCCACTCACGCATTTCCAGTTGCAGTCCAAAGCATTGAGCTGGATTTTTAAAAACTCTCTATATTTGGCTCGAGTCCCATGTGAGGGATCCCCTCCCTCCTTGTGGATTGCTATGCCAAGGCCATAACCTGCAGAGCTTCTGCAAAAAAAAAAATCTGAGAATTCATCTGATGCAGTCATCTGAGAGCTGATGAGAAGTTGCTATGTTATGGCAAGCAGAAACACATTAATTTCCACCTTATCCTCAGATAACATCTTGCATTGTCATTTGTTTCCAACAGAAAGAACAGCATCCACTGTCATGAAACAGTGCAATCATGCAAAAGATTCTGTCAGCAAGGGAACTTCTGGGCTACTACAATAATTTGGACTTTCATCACATGCCATATCTAGTCCTTTGATAACATTAATGAATTATGCTTCACATTGTAAATTTAAGATATTGTAAAAGTAAATGAAACCTCAATGGCATTAGATTTTCAGGAGATCAGGGTAATTTGTGAAATGTCTGGACCACCCTGTGCTGATCTATAGTGTGTAAACAAGCTTTTATTTTGTAAAGCTCTGTGCTGCAGCTGTTTCTCATTTTAATCCTGCAGATGCTATCTTGCTTACAAGGCAGCTTAGCTAAAAAGCTCATTTGGCTCATAAGGCCAATTCTCAGTTTTGACTGAAAAGCACAGCATTGTTTTTATCATCAGAAGGTCAGACATCTTGATGGTAGATAACTGTATTTTAATACACAGAAAATTATGGTTTTAGCGATAGTGTCAAGTTTCCTATTCTCTAGGAAGTGGACAGCAACACTTAATTAATATGCTCGTTCACTCCATTATTATGGAAAAGCCCAACAATTTAGTACATTGCCTAGATTATATAGGTTTAATGAAAGAAGGATCCTGCACTCCTTTGAAGACTCTGGCCTAACCCTAAAAAAGGCTTGAGTGGTTGGGAACTTGAGCAGGAATATGAATAAAACAATGCATATTTCTTTTTGCAATGCCAAGAGGGTTTATTGTGAGCCAGCTGTGAGAAGCTTAGAGGCATCCAAAAGGGTGGGACAGAGAGGGGCATGCAAGGCCAGTGACTAACTGCTCTGCTTTGCAGTCCCTCAGACTGGTGCATTGAGACTTAGGCTCCAGGGCACAGGCATGGCCCATGGCTGCAAGGCAGCCTGCCTGGTTCTGCTGCTGTGCCTGGGCCCAGGGAAGACCCTGGGTGCCAGGCAGGTCCTGGAGAAACCCAGGCCAGGGCCTGGGTCCCAGCCAGCTCTGGAGCCATTGCTGTGAGCCATTCCTCAATTTTATTTTTTCCACCATGTTGAAGCAGCAGGCTAGAGCAGCAGGAGGATGCAGCAGTCAGAGACCCTCTTGTCAGGTGCTAGAATGTCAGGGGACCCAGGCTCCACTTGCTTCCAGTCATACTCCAAGAGTGTGTGCTGCACTGCTTTTTTCCAGTGCAGTTTTTTTTTTTAATACTGGGATTCCCCAGTACAAAATTTAGAGTCTGCAGTGCAAATATGCAGCACGGGAAACATTTTCTAGTTTGTGGGGTGCTGCCTGTGGTGTCTCAAGCTCCTTTGAGACGCTGCAACAGACACATGCAAGCTCATTTGAACAGGGCCTAAGCATACATAGGCCTAAATTATTGGAACCCAAATGCAGTATGATAGTAGTATCCAGCCAAAGGAAGCTCTACAGCAGGCTTGTCCAACATGCGGCCCTCCAAGCCATTTTCTGAGGCCGGAGGTGCTGCGACGGGAAACGAACGTAAACACTGTACTTTTGCTTCAGGGGGGTGATGTGATACCGCTCCCTGTGAGGTCTTTGAATATGGCTCACCGGCCCACTGGGTGATAAATAGTTCATGATCTGGACCCACATTCAAAAAGGTTGGACACCCCTGCTCTACAAGAACTGTTATAGGGAAATATAAAATTTAGATGGAAACAGAGAGAAAAAAAGCAGCTATTTTTTAGTAACTTTTTACTTCAATGACTCTTTTGAAGTTGGGTTTTTCTCTGACTGAACTGAACCTGAGAGACCAAATTTTAGGAAAAAACAATGGTTAGTTGGTATTCAGTACAGAAGGGGTGCATCTACATGTCCAATTATTATGAATAATTGTGTCAGAGCAATAAACTCTGACACACATCTCACCACAGTTTATTGTTCCTGGGTGCATGTATAAATACATCTGCATGTGTGTTACAGCTTAGTAAATATGCCATTGCAGGATAGTACTTGTATGTACAAGTAGTAACCTACAGCGACCTTTATTAGTTTACTGCAACCTAATAGGGCCGCACATGTATACACAGTAAATGTTTCATGTAGATGTACCTAGGCAGTCAGAAATTTGCACACCCCTTTAAAAGTAAAGTATAGATGGAGAAGGGAACAGTAGAGGGAAATTCATGGATTATAGTTTCAGATCATTCAGGAGGATTTGCGTTAGGAAGTAATTATAGTTTGCACTTATATACATAACAACTTTGACCCGGGATCCTGAGAACTGTTTTATTAACTCTAATTATGGTATATTACTTAATTTTACATGTGCATAAATAAAACTACAGGGAGTCAGTAGTAGTGCTAGCACAAGACATCAGGGTCTTTTTTGTAGGGATTACATTATATTTTTCCTAGGTGAGACTAATAACTTATTTTATAGAAAATGAATTACCTGTTAGGACATAAATTGCTTTAAGTATAAGAAGTTTAGATAAAAGTACAATCTTTTGGATGTATATCCACATTTTTTCACATCTTCCCATTGCTGATTTAAGTACAAATATTTTGCAATGAATGGTTTTGGGAAAGAAGACCTTTCTGATACCTTTACTTATCATTAGTCATTGTTTCTGGGAAGTAAGTTGTCTTTGTCTTTGTACTTCTGGACTGAATATAGATGATAAAGACAAACACTTTCTGGCTGCCTGGAACCCACAAACACACCCACAATTCATCCCTACCACTTCCCTAACATTTCTCCCTTAACTGTAACCTTTTAAAAAGATATAGTGCTATAAAACCACCATGTTTAATTATTTTTCACTAAGATTCTCAGACGTGAATCACCAGGAATGAACACAGTTCAGTAAAAATTTCTGAGAGTTGGATATAATTGTTAAAACTTGCTCAGAGGAATATCTGGTAAATTTAAAGCTAATTATGCAGGAGCTGAAGGCAAAAAAGAATGGGAGACCAAAGCTTTACACTACTTTTGTGACTCACCAGTCCTGGGAATGCTAGGGAACCATTTGTTCCCAGTATAAAGCATGAGGTTATAACTTAACAGTTAAGTCCCTGAATATTAAAGGCCTTTGGTCTTGAGTTCTACAGTTCTATATGCCCCCAGGCTTAAGGATATTCAGCTCTTATGTGCTCAGCTGAATAATAATGATTTTAAGTGCTTAAGTGTTTTTCTGAACTGAGGCACTCAAGATGCACTAATAACTGCAGGAATTAAACTTTTTGGTATTTTTTATGGCATTTTCCTCCTGTCTGTGATATACCTCAAATGTCTTAGAAATGGCTCAGTTTACTACTCGGTACTTTTCAGTCTACTGTTTTTTCTGGAAGTGAAACAAAAGGCAGTCATAACGTTATTTAGGCTTCTAAAATACTTTGCTAAATGTGACCCTTATCCTATAAAGTTAAATTCAGGTTAGTCTTTTAAATGAAAATAGAGCCTCACAGACCAAAATAAGTCAGCAAGACTGAGGTGACTTCAGTGGTATAGCCTAAGTCTTCGTGTTAGTCATAAGGTTCCACACCTCTAATAAAAGCAGTGGCAGCTAAGAGTAATTGTAACATCAGGATCATCCAGTAGAACAGGAACACAGAAAGTCTGTGCCAGCAGTACTTTGTTTCAGTGAGGAAGGAGTAGTATTCACAAGAACAAGGGTAAGACTATATGGAATCAATTTATGCCTGGCTAAGAATATAAAAGTATAACATTTCTTGTGTGAAGTTTTTTCCATACTCAGTCCAACAAGTTATGTCATTAATACCATCTGTGACAAAACATTGCTTAAATCAAGCCAGGAAAGAGAAACCTTGGCTAACTTATACAATTACTTCATCTCCAGGGTTTGCCCTAGTGCAGTTTTCCAATAACGTAAAGTCTGGATAGGACAGTCGGATATGAAGAAAAGTTACTACCATATTCATCCCTGTATAATCTATGGTGCATCTACAGTTACATAAAATCCAATACCCAGCTACTTTACCAGTAGATCAAAAGTAGCTTCCACCCTCTATAGGACAACCATATTGAAATGTATCGGGTTGATACACAGATTTTCTTGGTTTAATTTAGCCTGTTCACTGAGATAGCTTAATCCCTTTTTGTGAACTGCATCATCTATGTTAGAAGTTGTCACCATGGTTTTGTCAGATTATAAACTAAATTCCATAACAGCTATAAAATTTAACTCTTCACATTGTTTATACAATTCTCAAGAGTGATGACTGCAAATGTAGCTATATAAACATCCTAAGCATTAGAATGGTGATTCATGTTAACATAAAATCCCTGCTGAGAATTTTAACAGTCTATCTTGTCTGTTTCATTAATGATATGCAACACTAAGTTTTGTATTACAGATTACTTTTAATATGTAAAGGAAACAGATTCATCAACAGCCAGGATTTAACAGTTTAATTAGCTGGATTACATGCCATTATTTTCAGTAAGTGAAATAAGTGTGGTGCCTGTGAGAGAAGTCTTTGAGAATCTGATGACTTGCTCTAAATCTGTCTAAACAGAAATAAAAAAGAGTCTGTATGGTAAGGTAAGTGCCAAATATACTGTGTATGACTGCCACTTGCAGATGCTGTTGACACTATACTCGCTGAGACACAATCCAGTAGGTATTTGAAGAAAAGTCTTCAAAATATAAAGTACACTCATTGCAGATGCCCTTTAGGAGACATACAAATTCCTTCATTCCTGACTGCATCGAGCTCCAAGAATAAGAGTTGAAGCAATTTTTTACTAGACCCAGGGGGGAGATTATAGGAAGACTTTTAGAAGCAAGGGAAGTCACCATGAACCAGGTGCTGTACTTAGCTAAAGTAGCCCCCTGAATTAATAATAAATGAATTGTCCCCACCCTTCCTCTGCCGTTACCACCAGGGGCATTGAACTTGAAATGTTTTCCTGTCCTATGACCAAAGAAATCAACAGCTGTGCTACAACAGGCAAATACTGCCCTGTCTTGTACAACAGCAGCATCTGACAATTTTGCAAAAATTCCTGTCTTCCAAAGGAGTCATCATCTGCAGCTTCTGCAAAACTTGAATAGTAGAAATCTGTGGCTCATCCTCAACCACACCATAGGGGTTTCCTAATGAGGGTCATTTTTTAAACAGTGACAATGGGATATCTCTGCTCCTACATCTTTTAGCTGGAATTCAAATGGATAACAAACACAAGTCTTGTCTGAATGTTTGCATGTTATGACCTTTAAGGACAACTTATAACTTCAAGTGCTTCTGCAGGTCCAAGACTAAATTTCTGTAACAGAGTTACTGCAGTTCACAAATGGTCCCTCTAGCAGCTCCCAAATGGTTGTTCGTCAGAAAGGAAGGCTATCTGATTCAGGAAATAGCTTTGAGGGGAAGTTCAAGGGATGGGATGTGCTTCCTGCTGAACTGAAAATAAAACTAATTTGAAGGAGTCCATAGTACCTTCCATAAATGGGAGATGCCTCGGTACCCTCTACTTGGGTAAACACCATGCAACCTTTTTACTAATATATGGCATTAACTTAAATTTATGAGGGACCTATTACTATAAAACTTGCATCTGTTGCCTATTGAGACACTGAGTCTTGGCTCCATTTCAGAACACTGAAACAGCTGTGTCCTCACAATTCTTCATGTTCACCCTTGAGGCACATGAAGAAATCTTCCTATTCCTGTAAAATGGGGGGAAAGGGGGGAGGGCTGGATACAGTTGGCAGTAGAATCCCTTCTGCTCTTTGGTTGCATAATTCAGGGTTGGTCTCAACTCAGGTTTGGCCATACTCAGGTTATCCCCTAAGTGAAATGACATTTTTCCCTAAATTCCCACCTATGCCTGAAGGCATTCACACTTACATTGTCCACAAGCATATTCTAACCATCAGGCTAGAGACTTACATGGGGTAGAGGTAACCACTTCCTTCTTGTAGCTACTCCATCTTT
Organism: Gavialis gangeticus; assembly: GCF_001723915.1. NCBI lineage: Eukaryota > Metazoa > Chordata > Crocodylia > Gavialidae > Gavialis > Gavialis gangeticus. The sequence continues at coordinate 70,850,764 of NW_017729031.1, forward strand.
CACAGAATAATCAAATATTCAGCTGTCTAGACAGAGAATAAGCAGGGCTCTCTAGTCTCTTTTTAAATTCAAGGAACCCTTGTTAGACTCTAAGACCACCATCTGTGCCTAGAAAAAGACTTGCCCTTGTTAGGCACCTAACTCAAGGAAAAGGCACACAGAGGTGAACATTGAATAGAGGGAATTTGATGTAAACAATGCCCTTGATCATAGCATTTCTTATTGGCTGTCTTATATGGATTACCATTCTATTCTTAAATTCCTAACCTGCTTCAGGCATTGTATGGAAAGCCCAGACACCTAACTCAGGATTCTGGATTCTGCTTCAATAGTAGGATACTTCACTGTTAAGCATTGCAGTTCTGGGCATTGAGATGCCCAAGTGTTTGTGGATCCAACTCTAAGAAACTGAAGTTTCCCTCCAATTCATTCTGTCACTGAATTCTGGAGAGAGACTGCATATTTCAGGAAAAAAATGAGTAAAGGATTTAGGATTCTCAACTTGAAAAAGTTCTAACTCTTTCAACAACTTTTGTAACAACTATTCTTTGCTTTGTTCATACAATACAGCTGAACTCTGGTGATGTGTTAATATAATTTCATGCTTATTTGCTGTATGATAAGTTGGCTCTCCCCCTTTTTCCCCATCTGTCCTGTTTATATTCTGTGGTGACAGCTGAATTTTTTTTTTCTTTTTCTGGGAATTCTTATTACAGGAAATAATTTTTTATTATGCAG
>NW_017729031.1:70856501-70858284 GCF_001723915.1 Gavialis gangeticus
ACTTTTATAACAACTATTCTTTGCTTTGTTCATACAATACAGCTGAACTCTGGTGATGTGTTAATATAATTTCATGCTTATTTGCTGTATGATAAGTTGGCTCTCCCCCTTTTTCCCCATCTGTCCTGTTTATATTCTGTGGTGACAGCTGAATTTTTTTTTTCTTTTTCTGGGAATTCTTATTACAGGAAATAATTTTTTATTATGCAGATCTGAATTTCAGACAAAATCCCACAGTTCAGTAGACATCATGATAGTAAGTTGTGTAACTTTAAGGCAATTATAGTATTAGAAGGGCTGATCCAAAAAAAGTTCAACCAACCTAGAGGTTTGTAATAATATGTAGGCCAAGAATATCAAATAATAAATCTATTATCACTATTGAATAATGCATCTATGAGATTTTAACTATTGGATGATTGAAACTTCCTCTACTAAAAAAATTGAAAATATTTTTAATTTTGCTCTATGTTCTATACCAGATATTGTAAATATATATGTAAATATATATTCATAATACTTTGATTGGCAAAGAAACCACAAATAAGAAACCTGAAGATATATATTTAAGTTACTACTAGGTAGCTGAATATTAGTCTGTTTTATTACAAAGTATGGCACTACTCATACTTATTTTGTTTTAAAAGTAAGCATTCTTTGTCCAATAGCCTAATTCACAAAGTTGATGAATCATTGAAGATAGCTAGCAGCTAGCTAGGCATACATACTCCGTGGAGGAAACTGCTCAAAAACTAAGCATTTCCAACAATAGTTCAACTGTTTAAGTATAAAATTTGAATAAATTTTTCAGAAAACATAAACAAATTTAGAACAGGTTAAATTTTGTTCTCAGTCTGTTGAACTATAGTTGGAAAAGCTTAGCTTTTGAACAGTCAGCTTCCTTCACTGAGTTCTAAACTGGAAATATTCTCCACTTGGCAGCTCCCTCCACAAATAAGATTCTTTGTTCACAAAACACATTTTATTTTGAAAGCTATGTTGACATTATTGACAATCTTGATTTACAAATAAGTAAAGGCATGATAGTTAACATAATCATTAGAAACAAATGCATGCATCCAATCAGATGGTATAAGTTTAATTCTTAAACAGTCAGTAATTTACAGCAGCAAACAGCCTGGCCTAGTGCACATAGGTAGAGGTTCATTGAATGCAAAAGTATTCTTTTCCAGAATACAGGTTTTGTAAGAGAGCTGGTCAAAATGTGCTGTGCCCCTAAAATGCAGATTAACCACTCCCCTCCCCAGGATGTGATCAGATTCTGCTATTTTGACAAGCCTCATCCTCCTCTCCATGGGTGTATCCAGGGCTGGATGAAACCTTTAGTGGGCCCTAGGCAAACAAACTCGTGGACCCCAAGTTAGCTGCCACCTGTGGGTAGTGGGGCTTGGAGCCACCACTAGGAAGTGGCTGCCATGGTGGTGAGGCTGGCAGAGGGGAGGGGAAGGGAAGGAAGGCATATGGGGCCATTGGTGCTGCCAGCACAGCAAGAAGGACTGGGGCCCTCAGCAGCTCAGGGCTTTAGTCATGTGCCCAGTTTGCCTATGCATTAATCTGACCCCAGATTTATCTCTAAAAAAGTCCTATCTACAAGATAGTCCCAAGTCTCCTTTTAAATTTTTGAAGGTTAGGGAAATATGGTAACTCTTCTGTTTGTTGTCTTGTGGTTTTACATTATACCTTAATAATCCAGCTTAACGATTATAAGATCACAATAGCTGCTGTCACTCCATTTAAAACTGAATTTCAAAAGCAAAAGAAG
>NW_017729031.1:70863284-70872982 GCF_001723915.1 Gavialis gangeticus
TAGGCAAACAAACTCATGGACCCCAAGTTAGCTGCCACCTGTGGGTAGTGGGGCTTGGAGCCACCACTAGGAAGTGGCTGCCATGGTGGTGAGGCTGGCAGAGGGGAGGGGAAGGGAAGGAAGGCATATGGGGCCATTGGTGCTGCCAGCACAGCAAGAAGGACTGGGGCCCTCAGCAGCTCAGGGCTTTAGTCATGTGCCCAGTTTGCCTATGCATTAATCTGACCCCAGATTTATCTCTAAAAAAGTCCTATCTACAAGATAGTCCCAAGTCTCCTTTTAAATTTTTGAAGGTTAGGGAAATATGGTAACTCTTCTGTTTGTTGTCTTGTGGTTTTACATTATACCTTAATAATCCAGCTTAACGATTATAAGATCACAATAGCTGCTGTCACTCCATTTAAAACTGAATTTCAAAAGCAAAAGAAGACCCCATTGGGATATTAAAACCAACTAGAAAACCACTTGTCTTGTGCTCCACCTCCTTATATGAATATGTAGCATGGAGATTCTGGCCAGTTCTCTGCAGTTAAGTTTGGGTTAGTTTTTATGTGCTTTTACATATGATGCTTTGGCTGCTTTGTAGTGTTCTGGTATTCCATCCCATATCTCAGGCATCTTACAGCACCAGCATTCTCCCATGTATTATTCTACTTTACCACTTAATGGATGAACGAGAGAGTATAGCCAGGGAAAAGGAGGCATGGTTGGCATGCCCTTAAATCCCTCAGCTCATCAACAGAAATAGTAACCGAGAGAGGAAGAGGGAAGAAGAAGCTCTGTGAAAGCCAGTGGCCCATGGAATAGGATAATGTATGATTTATGACAAACTTTTGTTCTTTCACGCTTGATTTATGCAAAGCTTTCTTCAGCCAGGCCAGAGAACCCAACTTACAAGTTTTGAGCTCTAATCATTTTCAATTACATTACTCTTCAATTTTTTGTATGTTTTTGTGGTAAGGCATTGTAGTTTTCTAGGTATTTTTAATTTTCTGAGTATTGAAAGGTGTTTCTGGGCATTACTCATGAATATTAGATGATGGCTCCCTTTTCCTACTGGATTGCAAAATACCAGGAAGGAAAGAGTTAAAAGGCGAGAGGTCAAAGCAGGGGAAATCTATCAGGCAGTCACTGCCAGCTGCCAGAAAGGAAAAAGAAGTTGGGCTGGATACATTGACCTTGATTCTAAGGAGAAAAGGTTGTAGGACATAAAGAGTGAGGCTAGTCAATCTTGGCACTGTGTTATGATTGGGCTTTATACCCCATAAAGGTAATATTTTATTTTGAACTGCCTTTAAAGTTAGCTGGCTGCACCTTTTAATGTCATGATTGTACAGGTAGCTGGTCTTAGTTAACTGAGGAATTAACCAGTGAATTGCATAATGTCTGTAATGTGTAGAGGAGGCCTTAGAGACTAAATGGTTCAGAGAGGTATAAGTTTTTGTAGACAACATCCTACTTCATTGGATGCTATGAATACTGTGAAATCTAAATTAGGTTCACTAACTAGAAAATAATTTTTCAAATTAGGGCAGAAGAAACTGTGAAGAAAAGTTCCATGTGAAATCAAGTATGTCCTCAAACCATGGTAGTAATTTATTTCTTACTGGGATCTCATTTATTGGGCCAACTTGTTGCTTTAAAACTTCATTTTTTTCTTTTCCAGTGGTGCTAATGATTTAAATCTGCTGCGGATCTGTTTTTTTTGTATCAAAACATGTTGTGTATCAGAGGAAATTACTTAAGGTCTCTTTTTTTTCCCAATGTACTATTGAAAGCTATTGTTTCTTTGGCATGCAACAGGTCATACTATATGTACCCTGGGTTTCTTTACTTTTAGGGATGAACCTATCTTCTCTAGATGTTAAAATTGGGATGGTAAACACTATTTTTCTGTAAGAAAATGTAACCCTCAGACCAACTGCAGATGCTTCCTCAGCCTGACAAAGGGTGTTTATGCCCAAAAGCTTGCAAAGGAGAATTTTTCCAGTTGATAAAGTTGCTCTAATAAAAGATATCAGATTTCCCCAAAGAACCTTGTCTGCCATTGTATCCTTCACATTCATTTGAAGAAAAAATACAAGGATAACAATCAAGTTTCTAATTCTTATTTCTACACATCCAGTAAATCCCACTGGAGCTCCTCTAGTCAGGCTTAGAGCAATTTAATTAGGGCATGTGCAAGCATGAGTGTACATTAGTTCACAAACTACAGCTCTGTGGGAAATTATTATACAATTTACTTCAGAAACTGATTAGAATTTTGGAACAGCTTCTTTCTGTGATAACTATTCATCTGCTGAGCACAAAACCATGACAATCAATAATGAGATAGTCTTCAGTATGAGCTCAAAAGAAAATGGTGAACTTAGCACTTGAGTTCAGAACTCTGCTAATCTAACAAGTCTTCCTTTTGTTTATATGAACACAGTGAGAGTAGTCACAGATGACTTTTTTCCTTTATCACTGTTAAATTTTTAATATTTTTCCAAATTCGCTTACAGTAAAGAAAAGAAAAGAGTCTCTGTCAACTTGTGTGACATGAAGACAAAGGCGACTTTGAACCAGAAACAGTGGCTAAAAGGCTATTTAACATATAGCATAAACCCTTCATATAATCAATGAAAAAGACCATGATACAGGAAATATTAAATGCCCGTTAGTGTAATAATGCTTTATATTAAAAATTAAAGAAAATATAAAATTTTATCATTTTGCTCCATGGCTAACACTATGCTAACCATATTTTAAACTTTTGCTTTTATCTGAATTGTTTTGCACACCCAAAGTCCTTGAAGCTGGCATGCTAGGCCATGAATAGAGACAATGTGCATAAAAAACAGAGGAAATAATTAGTTTAGAGGATCTGAAAAAAACATTTCAAATAGGCTTTTAAGACTATGTTCTTTATTAGAGAGCATGTTAAGATCACTTTTGGAAGCTAAAAATGTATCTTGAATAAAATTACATTTTGGTGTTCAACACAACCTAGAGACTTCTTGATAACTTTGGGAGCAGCCAACTACATACTCTGAAACATATCATTTTAAAGGTAGAGAATTACTAGGAATAATAGGGGGAATAACAAACCTTTGTTTAAGCTACCTTGCTTGTAGGTTTTTTCTCAGTAAATGAAACCCAAATAAATAAGGTGGTTGATTTAAATATTAATTTATAATTATATACTTCAACTGAAGTTACTTCAATTAAGTTAATTCATAATTAACCTACAGTTACATTGGAATCAAGCCCCAAATCTGGAAATCGGTGAAAGGAAAAGATGGGAACTCCTCTACATAGATGGTGATACTTGCATGCACATTTTCAAAGGTGCTTCAAGGACTTGAATACTTTACCATAAGCAATATATTCAGTGAATATTGAAACTTTTGAAATTTGTAATATTTATCCTTTATTCTGTCATTCCAAAGATAGAGCTTACTTCCTGATGAAGAATTAAGGTGATCTAGGGTTATTCTTTTCCAAAGGGGAGAAAATATTATTCAGTTATTTGTGATACAAAAAGGCTGGATTATTTAGATGAAGATAGACACAAACTATTAGTGATCAATTTAATGGTGTAAATTCTGTCAAAATTCAAAGGTCTTTTCACCAGTGGTAATATCAGTATTAAGGAGATGTGAGAGAGAATGATAGCAGATAAACATATAATGTAGCATTTTCTTTGGGTATCTTTGTCACAAAATACTAAGGAATCTCTCCTTGAGAAATGTAGCATGACCAATAAAATACTTCCTAAACTACTCATTACTGAAACAAAGGCATGCACAATGGTGTTTGAATTGTATCATTTCCTTATTTGTTCTTCCAAAATATTGAAACCATGGCATTTTACTGTACAATGCCAACCTTTTAAAATATCACACTTGCACAGTTTAGCTGATGCCAGCTTTAAAACAGGCCTTTTTCCTGCAACTGACTTCTACTGGGTCCATGTGAATTAGAAAGTAACACCACAGGGTAGGATACTGTGTGCATTAAACAAAAAGAAATTCCAGACTGATACGAGACTGGTTGAAAGCCTATATTTATACCAGTCTTGGGAGGTGCTGAAAAGTTTCACCTCCTCATTGCAACATCAGGCTTGCAGTTTTTTTATTGTGCTTCCTTCGCAAATTGGAACATGAAGTGCAACTTGTTTCATTCAACAGCATCAATGAGACAAAATAATTGAGTATTAGCCAAAGAGGAAAAATAGGATGACCAGTCCTTTAAAGGGTTACTGACTTTGAAAAATTATACACAGTGTTTATTAATAGAAATTGATTTTTTTTTCATGTACGGAACAAAAGATGTGGTACTCAGATTTTACTTTTTCTGATGGAGTTTTGTAAAACATGAATATTTCAGCACTCTTTCAGAGTCAAAGAAAAGAGATTATTGCTGCTGCTTTTCAGCTCATCAGCAGGTCCATGTTATGGCTATAGTGTCCATGTGATGCACAACTCCTATTTGACTTTTAGTGTATTAAAAAAACTGCTTCTGCTTATACTGAGGGTTTACAACTAGAGGGCAAAAACTGGGGACAGAAGATGACACATTTCATATCACAAGTATTTACAGAAAAAGCAGTATGGCTCTTTGTATGTATGTACATACAGTCAGAGATAACCCTAGCCGGGTGTGGGGCTTGGGACAAATCAGCCTGTGTGGGGCCCGACCCCTGGATGTGAGGAAGCCAGCAGCAGATTTGGCAGTGGCGGGGGGCAGGGGGCAGGGGCAGCAAGCAGCTGAGCGTGAAGCCGGTGGCAGCGTGGAGTCGCCGCGGCTGCTCCACCCAGCTCCATGGGGCCACCCAAAGTACAGAGCCCAGGGCGGTCACCCCGATTTGCCTCTCCCCACCTTCCCCTGACAGCCTTGCATATGGGAGAATCAAAGTTAGTAAATATGAACCAAATTTAAAAAATTGCTTAAAAATACTCGCCTATACTTAGGGTTATCATTGTCTCTCAATACCTACAAAGGCTGTTTGTAAACCTTCATTGTAATGATGATAAAAAAAGCTAATGTTTTCCAAAGTAAAAAGGAGACATCAGTTTCTTTTATTTTTCATTCTTAGAGTGGCAGGATTGCTACATTGCTTACAGTCTCTACCAAGCAGCGTATAATCCAGACCAGGCAGGCTATGCTTTCTTTATATTAACGGTGAAACTACAAGTTCTTATCTGAATTATGCTTCTAAATATATTCCATGACTATTAATAGGCTAAGAAAACTAATTCAATGAAGTGTTTTGGGATTGTTATTAGACCTGGAATCACTTGACTAGCATGCTAATCCAAAAATAAATAAAGATCTGAGTTTCTGTTATCCTTTGGTTAAATATGGATCTATTTAATGGGGTGAGCCCATTGTGCGTGTATTGATTACCTGTTCACTAGGGGTTTACAAAGCTTCGGTCTGTGATTCGATTTGGAGAAGACTTGGCCCAATTTGGAGGCCAAATCACTGACTCCAAATTGAATTGGGAGGGAACTCCCCCCTCCCCCCTGAATTGATTCAGAACCTCTGAATTGATTTGGAAAAGATTCAGAAAAGATTTGGAGATTCAGAAGGCAGTCTTTCAAAGGAACAGAAACTGAGAAGAGAGAGGGGGAGCGGGGCAGGGGACAAAGACTGTCATCTCTAGCTGGCCAGTGACTGTGATCTTTTTCTGAGTCTCCTTCCAATCACAGTGCTCTGGGGGAGGGACATAGAAACAGCATATAAGCCTCTGTCTGCAGGCATTCTGTGCCTTTTGTGAGCTTTTTCTGCCTGAGCAATAGCATCTGAAAGGTACTGGGCTGGCTTGGCTTCCTACCTAGTCAGTCTCCTGCTAGTGTCTGTTCTTGGAAAGGATTGGATGCAGTTTACTAACTAGAATCCCTCTACTTATCCCTATCCAATCCATTTCTTCCAACTTATATTTGTTTTTGTTTTGTTTTGTTTTGCCCCACACTTATTAAAAAGAAAGCTGTGTTTTCCCTAGCAGTCTGATCCATCACTGTGCAGGAAAGCATGTACATTACATACACTCATGCACATACATCATAGAAGAAGAAGTCAGATAGAGATTATTGAACACAACACAGAAGGAGAAGTCAGACAGGGATTATTAAGCAAACATAACACAGAAGAAGTCAGACAGTCATACATTGGCGAAGAAGAAGAGATATTATTAGTTAGTTACACACACAGACACATTTTCCAGCACAGAAAAGATGAACATGAAGTGTGCTGGAAAGGCAGGTGCCAGGTTTTTTCATAGGGGAGGGAGAGGGGCTAGAGGGGGTAGAGGGAGAGCTCGAGCTGCACATTTCCCCCCACCCCACCCCACCCTCAAACATAGATGCATCCTCTTTCCTGGAAGCCATGAGTCTTCTGCTGCCAGTGGGAACAAGGAGGTGAGAGCAGTACCTGTCCCTGCACCTGCACCACCTCCCTGAACACCAGAAATAGCCAACAGCAGCAGAATGACAGTCTCCTCCACCCCAATTTCATCTCCCAGCATGAGGCTTCCACTGCCAGAGGAGGAGCTGGATCTGGAACAAGGGGACCTGAGTGCCCTAGCTAAAGAAATTCTGTGGACCAAGGGGAAATCTGAGTTTGTGCTCCACAAACAAAGTTCCCCTACAGCCAGGTCTCCTTCTTAGGAAGGCACCTTGGAGGAGGATGTGAGGGCAGGTGGCTCAGCTTTCCCTGTTGTTGTGCCTGTGCCTGCTGAGGATAAAGCAGGATCCCTACCCTCCATCCAGAAGTGGGGCCAGAGAATAGTGTACTGTGGGATCATTTTAAAGTGGCAAATGATCCCAAGTATGCAATCTGCCAGCACTGTTGAAGGTAGATCAGCCAGGGCAAGGAGGTGAAACACTTCCCTACCATGGTGATGCTGCTGCATCTCAGGTGGCAGCACCCCCTTACCCTTCTTCCTCCTCAGCCTGGCACCAGTGCAAGCATGACCAAAGGGAAGTCGCCCTCTAATTTCAAAGCTCCCATTCCGTTTAAGCAGAGGCAGGCCACCCTGGAGCAGTGGGGGAAAGCCACAGACAAAGGGTGTATTTCGAAGGTGAGCAAGATCACCCAAAGCACTGGGGAGATGCTTGTTCTAGATGGCTAGCCCTTCTCCTTAGTTAAGTGGCCACGGTTCAGGCAGCTCATGCCACATGTGGTCCCATCTTACCGAGTGCCCACATACATCACCTTCAGCAGGATGGTGGTGCCCTCCCTATATGAGGCATGCAGGGAGTACTTGAGGGAGGAGCTGCACAAGGCAGGGCCTCAAGTAGCCTTGCACTTCACCTTCAACATCTGGAGCAGCCAGAGTGGAGATCACACCTACCTTTCCCTCACAGGGCACTGGTGCTATCAGTCAGGCTGTCAGTGGGCTCTCCTTTAAGCCAAGGAGATGGATCAGTCCCACATGGCAAGGGAGATCATGTGGCCATAAACTGCATGGTGCAGAGGTGGCTTATTGGGCAGGGCAAGCTCACCTGTGGGTTCATGGTCACTGACAGTGGGGCCAATATGGTCAAGATGGTCCACTGTGTGGCATATTGGCTGCAGTTCATAGTCAGGGATACCTTGGAGGAGGATGGGGCTGCTGGTGATCGCACCATCACCAACACCCAGCTGATTTCAAAGTGAAGGAAGGTGTCAGACTACTTCCACTGCAGGGTAAAGGCAGGCAAGATGCTGTGGGAGAAACAGGCAGAGCTGAGCATGCCACAGCACATGGGTTGCAGGATGTGGAGATTCTGTGGAACTCCACATATCTGATACTGGAAAGGCTGGTGGAACAACAGAAGGCCATCCATGAGATGGCCTTGCTTGTGGAGATTGGGATCCACATCCCCCTTAACAAAGTAGAGTGGGATACCATCTCCCAGATCTTGGTAGTTCTCAAGCCCTTCCTTGAGGCCACCGAGACCCTCAGTGCTGGTGCTGCCCTTCTTAGCTATGTGATTCCCATAGTGAGGGAATTTGAGAATGAAATGGAGAAGTTCCAGGAGATCAGTGTGCCTGGCTGGGGCATCCTGCTGGCACCAGACATGCAGGCACTGGTGAGACAGCTGAAGGAGAGCATCAGGAATGGCTGGATCCATTAAGGTCCAGTATGGTCCACATTCTGCCTGGCACGTGTGACCCGAGGGTGAAGGGATCATGTGCACTGGCAGCACCAAAAGCCTTTATCACTGGATGGAGGTGGTGGTGAACAGAGTCAGGGAGGCAGAAGGGTAAGGGGATGTGCAAGAGGAGGATACACTTTCCCATACCAGCACTCCCAGCACCAGCTAGTTTCCTCCATGCCAGCTGTTGCCAATGTGGGTCAAGGGCATGGCTTCAATGTTGGGGCCCAGACACACCAGACCCCAGCCTTGGGCAGGTAGCACCAAGGCTTTGGTGGCTACCTATCTCACCGAGGACATGATGCCGCTGGACTGTGACCCTTTTGCCTATTGGGCAACCCGCAGCCAGATGTGGCAGGATCTGGCCACAGTTGCCTGGGAACACCTGTCCTGTCCACTGACAAGTGTTCCACATTAAGAGGGCATTCAGTATTGCTGGAATGGTTGTGACACCCCACTGCAGCTCCGTGGATCCTGGTTCGGTGGAGCAGCTGGTGTTCCTCAAGGTGAACATCCCACTGCTGGGTCTCCCCAAGCTTCACATGCAGATGGAGTAAGTGTCACCCTCCTCACTCCATCTGCACCTATTTCCATTTTTTTTTAAACCAATTAATGCCCCGTTCTCATTGCTGGAGACAGCACTTACTGCATCACCAGCCAGAAGGTAAAGAACATGTCCCTGCTGAGCTCCGATGCCAGAATGAACTTGGAGGTATGGACTGGGGCTATGGGGAAGGAGGCGGCCCCCGATCCTGGGCATGACCATTAAAACTGCATTCTGCCAGGGTTGGGAGGCCTGGTGGGACTGCCAGTGGCATGGCAGACCCAGGGAATGCCAGGACCAAGGATCCCCCTGGTGAATGGCGGGTCGGAGGCACTATAACCTCCAGCCACCACACACATGCACACAGTCCTGGCTGGGGAAAGCCCAGATGCATCACATCTTTAACAGGTTTAAGGCTTCCTGGTTGCAGTGAAGTTGTGAGGCTCCAGGTGAGCTCAGCTTAGTTGCTTAGGATGCCAGCTTTCAGGTTGAAAAACCCTTTGTCAGGCTAAAGAAGCACCTGTAGTTGGTGTGTGTGCTGTTCCTGGAGGAAAGGAATAGTAAAGAAGCCAGAGGCGGGCATGCAATGCAGGCAAGAAAGCCAGTCAGTGAAAATGGAAAAAGGAGTCAGGGGGTGAGAAAGACAAGCTGGGGTAGGGGGAAGCGGAGTGTAGCAGATAAAAGTGGAGAGGTACCTGCTGCTACCTGGTGAGTCAGATGTCCAGCAGATTGTAGTGTGTCATAAATCCAATGTCTATACTGAGTCCATGAGTTTCTGTATCTGGGGGGTTGATGAAGTGAAGTTCATAGGCCCAGCTGTGAAAAGTGGTTTGTAAATTCCCCTTGAGGATCAGGCCTGAGAGACTGGAGACAGAGCGTTTGTTGTGGGGGGGTTTTGTGAAAAATGTGCCTCCACAGGTACTTGAGTATTCTTGTCTTTGATAGATTCTGGTATGCAGTTTGTGGAGGTACTGTAGATATGTTGGCAAGTTTTGTGTTTTGAGCTGTAGGAAGCTGGCTTCTGGTGA
>NW_017729031.1:70874678-70888807 GCF_001723915.1 Gavialis gangeticus
TCTTGTCTTGATGTGTTGGTCATGGTTGAGGAAGCCAAAGCCCGCCTTGAGACACCATTCCCGAAGCCGCCAGTTTATCTCGACAATGCACATTGCATGCCGTCTTCCACGTCCACTCACTGGTAGGATAGAGGAGAAAACCACCTGTGTGCCTATCTCCTTTAGTACGCACCCCAGAGCATGGTAGTCCTCCATCAGGCGATCAGAGCTTCTCCTGGCCGCATCATTAGTACCCACATGGACTAGGACCATGGGGTAGTAATCGGTGGGCTGGATCACGGTTTGGATCATCCCCTTCACGTCCTGAATCTTTGCTCCAGGTAGGCAGTAGACCTTGCATGCCAAGGCATCCTGGTGACAGATGGGGCCCTCTGTACCTCTCAGGATGGAGTTGCCTATGACAATCACGTGACACTTTCTCCTCCTGGCCTGCTTATCTCCTTCAGCCTGTTCGGGACGTGGACAGCGTGGAGTTGCCTTCTCTCCAGTCCTTAGACCAACACAGCTACAACCTACAACCCTAGCACCTGTCCCCAGTCATCTGACTGGAAGGAAGCAGGGCCCTGGGTACATCTAAGCCCCAGGTCTGGGTCTGGCAGGGAGAGTTCTCTGGCAGCTGCCGGAGAAGAAGCTCCTGCAGGAAAGAAAAGAAAGGCTCTGTCACAGTTTGGCTGCCTGAGATGCTGCTGGTGCTACTGTGCTGCAGTGCTTACTTGTTATTTAAAGACCAAACTAAGTCAGTAGGGGAGGAGGAGGCCTCATTGGGGCACACTACCGTGTTGTGTAGAGGCCCCAGCGCCTTAATACATACACAGTCATGCGTCACAAGTTTTGCTTGTCAGCAGCCTGAGGTACAGTTTCTCAGAAACTCCTGCACCTATCTCCTTGAAATCTGGCAGGCTTCATAGCCTCAGCAGGGGCTACCATGCCTGCAGTTTTCAGGCTGCTGTGGCTTAACACACACACAACACAAGTTTAGCTTGTCAGCACCTGAGGTGCAGTTTTCCAGAAATCCCCACACCTACCTCCTTGAAACTTGATAGGCTTTATGCCCTCAGAAAGGGCTACCATCCCTGCTATGTTTATCCAAAATCATCCAAGAAATGACAAAGTTATAGGTATTTCAGTGATTCCCCATTATAATCTACGGCTGAATCTCTGAATCTCTCTGAATCAGCACCAAATCTTCCGAAGCTGATTCGGCCAAATTGATTCAGAACAGTTATCTGAATCACTGTCCTCCAAATTCGCCAAATCAGAATCAGAATCAAATACTTCCCTATTTGCACAGGCCTGTGGTTCACTGTTACTCAGAAACACAAACGTAATCTGCGTATATACTTAAGTTTGAAAATACTTCTTTCCTTGTTCATTGTATCCTTTACTATTTGGCATCCATTACAAATTTCCTTGTTTGTGTACCACAAGCGAACTAACTGCTGCTATAAATAATTCACAGTACTTGTTTTTCCTGTAAAAGTAGCAGGAGTATCTACATGGTTCTGGTAATATGGGTTATTCTGAGCACTCCTTTTGCTGGATGTCACTGTGATCTCTTTACAATACTATGAACTGTATTGTACAACTATGAAAAGAGAACTAGAAGCAGTTAACATGCAGATTTGACATTAACTCTGTTCAATCAATCACAAGTCCAAGTTTTTCTTTTATACACCACCTAATGACAGTATCTGTTCCAGAGGACTGTAGTAAGCCTGAGCTACTTTCCATACTTCCTCTTAAAAGCCTACACTGAAAAGCACTATAAGAACAGAAAGCCTACATGTAAAAACAATAAATTATCTTGCAAAACTTTTAATTATTTTGTAAGGTTAAAATTCACATTCAATGGCAAATATACAGTGTATCCATTCTTACAAAGGTAGTTTTCTTCTTCAGTGCAGCCAATTCCTACTGTCCCAAGCTGGACATAGTCTAGCATATCTTTGGCTGACAATAAAAATGCAAGGAACCATTTATTCATGTAACTGCAGAGTCCAGTGGAAAACATTTCCCAGAAAAGAAACAGACATATGTTTTAAAACAAAGCTAAGAGAAAAAATCCATGAGTTCCAGTACCAAAATGGAGTTAGAACCTTCCAAATGGTAAGGTGATACTACTGTGACTCTTGAACTCTTCTAAAATCAATTCATGTTCAAGAAATCTTAATTTTACTAACTGAACATAGAATTCCAAATATAGATGCCAGTAATTTTAAAGTGATATTAAGGTCTGCATCCTATTTTCATTATTTCTAGGTTTTACTTCCTGCTGCTAGTGTAGCACACTTGCAATATACTTTAAAATATACTGCCTATTATTTTATTATTTAATATCTTGAAATGTGACAGCTGTTGAGATACTTTTCATTGGTTATTATTTTAGTTTTAAAGTTTTTCTGTTTGAATGTGTTGGAAAAAAACTTTTGAGTTTTCTGTCCTAAGATATTCTTGGTAAACTTTCTGCATAGTTCTGCTTTTGCCTCACAATCTTAGCAATAATCTCTGGGGAAGAGCAGGCACTGAGTTCCCCTCCCACAGCTGTGCTGAGTGACATGATATTAGTGCATGACTAAATGTTCAATTAACCAGCAATAAAATGATGTGATTATATACAACATGCTCCCAAATACAGTAAATAAATTGAAAGAGAGAAGTATTTTCTCTCTAATCTTTCATCTAATCGCTAGCTATGTTGGACATCATTTTAACAGCCTTAAAAAAGTTTGGTCAGAAATGGGGTTTTGAATCTGCAGTGTCCTTTTTAAGTCAGCACTTAATTTTGATTACAGTTCATTGATTCAGAGCAAAGAGAAATAAATTAATTTCTTCAGAAGCAGTTGTACTATCTCCTGTCTTGTCTGAACTGCAGTTGACTCAAGTCATACAAGTTCTTGCAGCAAAATGCTCTTCCTTAAAGGAACAGAGCCAGTATTTTTTTAATGGAAAATATGCCTCGGTTGCACAGTTTGTTGTACTGTCATTTTCCATATAGGAACTCGAGGTGCTTTTATTTATGTGCATGGATTTAAGACCTTTGTATTGATTCCCCTTAACTTTCTTGAGTGCACATATAGACATGGCATAAGTATAATAAACAATGCACTTGTAATGGTGGTTTAAAATATTCAGAGAGGGAATGAACTACACCACTTTTGGAGAATGCCTTCTTATTTTTAACATTGTATATATATTTATAGACTGCTGTGTCTCAGTTAATCGGAAGCTCTGATTCACCATTTAAATACATTAAAAAATTGAAATGCACGTTTAAGGACCTATTGTCTAAAATCTTCTCCTCATTGAGGTCAATGGCAAAACTTCTACTAACTTTAGTGGAGCCAGGACTGGCTTCAGTGGAATATAAGAGATTACTGTAGTTTATCCAATCTTAAATCAGCATATGAGAACTGTTGCATACTGAAAGATAAGGACTCAAACTAAAGGATGGGTGTTTCCATGCTAATTACATAATGTTAATGTGCAGCTACTCAGTCTTGTTCCTCCCCTTTCAGTGTGCATGCACTTTTTAGTGCAACTCACAATACGTATGCTCAATAGATCAATATTGGGGAAAGATCTATCTTTCTTAGAAAGTACAAGGCTACTATTTAGCTATTTGCATATTCGGAGTATTCTTCTTTAATTATTTTCTCCCTTGTCAGGTCTGTTTAGTAATGTACTGTGTATAAAAGTACAATAACTATAGAGTTATTTTTACTTTTCATTGGAATCAATTTTTCTTTAAAGATGCTAAAAATGTTTTCCTCTATCCTCCTTGGGGTTCTCCTACGCTACGAGTGTCAGTCACAATCTCATTTATACCTTCAGTGTATGGCATATATGTTTACGTATGCTAATTTCTTCTGTTTTAGAATGCATACATAAATGCATACATTATACACACACACACACATACATATATGCCTTATTTTTTATAAATATAGAAAATAAATTACAAAAATTTACATTGTGTGTGTGTGTGTGTGTGTGTACAGGAAAGGTATAATTTTTACTCTTTAAGAACATAAATACAATAATAATATCAATTTTCCATTTATTTCATTTTCTTCTCCTGTGATTCTGGAAAATGTAAGAACAAAAATTAAGCTATAAGTTACTATGCCTGTGACTTTTAATTCTGATTTTATTCAGTCAAAACCACTTTGTGATTCTGTCTTGGTATATCATAATAATCTTTCTATTTTTTCAGCCTTGCCCAAATATTCTTCTCATGTCAGAACTCTATCATAGTAGACTGTATGATTTAGGAGGTCTCACACAGCCCTAAAACCATAAACATAATGATCCTCATAACTGAAAGCTAGAATGCATAGCATTAAGATTTATATCTGCTAAATCCTCTTCATTAAGTACGATTGAAAATAAATTGTGGGTACATTGTACCACTTGCATTTAATTCCTTCAATTTAGAGAAAAAAAACAGAACAAAATAAATCATGCAAACAAAGTAAATATAAATGACTAACTCACAAATTTATCTGAGAGAAATTTTGGCATAACATTTGCTTAAGAATGTACCTGACCTTTTCTTTTCTTGTGTACAATGGAAGTATAAGTGTCAGCGGGAGTTTAACAAGACACAGATAGCAAAGAGTTTGCCAAATACCATTTTTTTCAGTATATGTCTTTACTTCAGACTCATGATCTTTATGTCCAGTGACAGTAACTGATAAGAAGTGTTCATCTTCTGGATAACATTTCTTAATCAGAGCCAGGATAAGAATTTCTTATCTAAAGCCCAGAAAGTAAAAACATGTTTCCATACTGTTTTTTGAAATGACTATGGACCTGATCTGGCAAATTTTACCCAAGTAACTCATTCTCACAAGAGTTTAATCATCCGAGTGAGTGTAATCAACAGGACTATAGATGAAAAAAGATTTGAAGAGGCCTAGAGCACAAACGCCTTTGGCATATTACTGTCATTCTCTTAAAACCACTGAAGTAGCAAGCATGCTATAAGGTCTATATCTAAAGGGAAAAAAAGCATAGATTCCCCCTCACCCACCCTCAAGAGTCCACATTCGTTTTCTAAAATGTGGTTGCATTCTCCAAAGGCTTCATTTCAAGAGGTACAATGAAAATTATTTTTCTATAAAATGGAGATGACAAAGGCAAGTTTAAATTATGTAAACTCTTGTTCCTTAGGTTCATCTCTTCCCACAGGAACAGTCCCATTCATTCTACTGGCTCATGTGATGGTGTCATAGTATCTATGAAATTATACACAGTTTAGATCATCGAAGCTACCTCCACCTGGAAATAATTGAGAGGGTCTTGCTGTAAGAAACTTACTGTTATTTTTCAGTTAAAACTTCAGGTTAGGACAAAACCATAACCTTGAATTTCAGGCTGAGTTTCTCCCACATAGTTTCATCAACTGATATTAAATGTCATTTTGGAAAAGTTGAACATGCACTGCCCATTATCTACCCACTAAATCTGTATTGTTTGGCTTGTTTGTTTTCTTTGCCGTTGTAATCTTCACAGCGTACTGTAATGTTATATTTAGTACTACATCTTGTGGCCATTAGGAAGCTGAAGTTACTTCAAAATGTAGTAGTCCATATGTTAAGCATCACTTTTCTTTGATTGAATATATGGAATTCAATGTCTATTTTTTCTATCAAAGCCTGTGATTTGGGTCAGGGCTATGTGAGCTACACTTACAGTTTCATAGTTAATAGGGTCAGAAGGGACCTGAGGAGATCATCAAGTCCAACCCCCTGCCATGGCAGGAAAGAGTACTGGGGTCAAACGACCCCAGCAAGGTGTTTGTATATATGGTATGCCTTTTGTAAATAGAAGTGACTTTCAAGCAAATACTTGATTGGTACAGAAGAGAAATTGCCAGTGAGACATTCATTCCCTGTAAAGGCTCCTGGATTTGGAAATTTAACACCCATTTTGGCTTGCTGTGGACCATGTGCAACTTCATCCAGCTTTGGTGTTATTTTGATCCATGGATTTATATTCTTATCTTGTAACAGCAGTGTTTATCCACAAAGAAGTGTTTATAGATTTTTATCTACAAGCCCAGTATACTGCAGCAACTGCCTCTCAGACAGTAAAAAAATAATTGTTTCTTGTTTTTTTGGGGGTTTTTTTAATGTGAAACAAATTTCTGCCTTGCATTTCTGTCAACATTTCATAACAAAGTAGCTCAAGGGGAACACTTGCAAATTTGTTTTTCTAGAATCATCGATGTCATCTTGGGGAGCTCAAGTTCCTTAAAGTTTCCCAGTTAAATACTCAGTCAATATTTGTTCTGTTTTTAACCTTTCAGCGAAGCTAGAAAAATTGCACTAATTAACTTTATCTAATCTTCCTCATAACCTCAAACAACTCCATCAGATCTGTTCCAAAGATATTTCCATCTTCCTTTTCCATTAATCACTGCTTCTTTATCAATCAATGATGTAAATATACTCATGTGATAACCATAACTACAAATAAAAACCAAAGTAGTTTTCAATAGTATCTTTTAAAATGAGTTTGTTACCTACTACCTACATTTTTTTTATCTGTTTTCTCATGGCAATTGTCCAAAGACTTCATGGAGTATTTCTCAAAATCCTCCCATAATGGTTGCCAATTACACCACCTAAAGTAAATCAAACATAATTCATTATGAAGGAAGAATATTTTAATAAGAAAACTGAAATTTTAGTTTCTATAATAATTAATCATTAATTCTAATGATTACTTAAATCTACCCAATAAAATTTTATGGTCTGGGGCTGGATGCTGCAATGAAGACTACTGAGAACAACAGTATGTCAAAGGTTATTGAAAAGACAGAGGGCATAAACATTTTACATGTCCAGTGGAAATAGGGCAATAAATAATGAGTTTAAATTGTTGCACATTAGGAACAACACAACTACCAGAGTAGTTAAACAGTGGAATAGATTACCTAGGGAAGTTGTGGAGTCTCCATCGCTGTTACTTTTTAGAGCAGGTTAATCAAATATCTGCTAGGAATGATTTAGGGCTGATTAAACCCCTGTGTCATGCACACACCCCGCTGATTCTGGCAGGGAAGGGAGGGTGAGCTGATGGCAGGCAGAGTGGTCTCTGGGCTGGGGGCAAGGGGTGCTTCCCTCTGTAGTAGCTGCCACCCACCCCCCCGGTGGCAGCCTCCTGCAGACACCCGGCTCAGGTGGTCTCAGGGGGCATCACAGCCACAAAGGGAAGTGCTGGGCCCCCACACAGGTCAGACAGGCAGGCAGGCTCCAGGGTGGTGGGAAACAAGATCAGGCTCTCTGTTTTTCTTGGACAGAGCCTGCTTTCCTGGGCTGCTGCCAGGCTGCCTGCAAGGGCTTCCTGCAGAGCCATGGAGCTTCACGGAGCCCAGTGCTTCACTCCACAACTGTAGGGGCAGCAAACTAAACTCCTCAACAGAGTTTTAGTTTGCTGCACCCCAAGTCACTTAAGACGCATTACACTGCCAAATTTCCTACAGCAGTTGGAATTACTGCGCAATGTGCCACCGATGCATGCAATGCATGCATGCAACTGACACCATTAAAGAAGTGCAAAAGCATTTAGCCCACTTTAAAGTGTTGTGCACACACATCTCTCATTTCATCTACACAACCAAGGTCAGTAGAGTGCAATATTATATGAACAACTCCAGATGGATTAATTTTCTAGGGCTGTGCGAAGCTTCAGTCCCTGATTCGATTTGGTCTGATTCAGTGGCCGAATGTCCAAATCTGAATCAAATCAGAGCACCCTTTAATCTCTCTGAATCAAATTGGAACCTTCTGAATCAATTTGGAGAGATTCGAAAAGATTCAGACATAGACACAGCTTTAAATGTTTTTCTACATACCTTTAGATAGCAGGTGGCTCATGAATGCTGAGATGCTGGGGCACATGAAGTGTCCCACAGAAGTGTGGGGGGGTCCCCAGTGCACTCAGCAGCAGACCTGGAAATGGACCAGAAACACTTCTGGTCCACTTCCGTATCCGCTGGGGAGTGCACAGCCCCTCTCCACCTCCAGCTTGTTGACTGGTGCTCCTGGGTTGGGGGGGTACCCAGGGTCTCCCCATGGCCAATCATTGAGCCAGAGGCCTGTGGGAGGGGCCCCCAGTGCAATCCCCAGTGGAACTGGACACGGACCAGAAGTACTTCCGGTCCACTTCCAGATTTACTGCCGAGCACATGGAGGGCCCCACCACACTCCTGTGGGATGCTCCATCTGCCCCAGCATCGCAGCATTCACAAACTGTGCTGGTACCTTGAGGTATGTAGGACAAAACATTTAAAGCTGTGTATGTGTCTGAATTGCTGATTCTCTGAATCAGCATTGAATCTTCTGATTTGGATTTGGCCAAATCGAATCAGAGACAGTGATCCAAATCAATTAATCGAATCACTGTCCCTGACGCAGGCTGAATCCAAATCTGAATGGAATAGGGCCCCCTTCGCATACCCCTAGAATTTTCTTCTCCAGTATTAAATATGTCAGGAATTTTGGATATTTGATAGTGAAAAGCAAGTTCAAAGAACAAAATTAATTGTGCTTGTCTTGAATAATTGTTACCTCAAACATCTTACTGAATGATGGTGTCCTATAATCTGTTTCAATATCAAAATAGAAACATCATTATACGTCTTTGTTCCTGTGGCACCAAAAATAATAAGTCACCCAATATCTGCAGTAGTATTGCTGAAAACTATATGTATAATATGAATTCTGTATTGAAAGTCAAAGGGAAATACAAGAGCTTCATTGTCCACAAGGGAGTCTTAGATTTATAAGCTTCTAGAAGATGTTCATCAGGATGAGCTTCTTGCTTTAAGTTCATGAAAGTAAGAGGGTAGGCACACAAGAAGCTTAAGATGTTTGTTCTGTGCTGAGGTCTACGTCAAATTTCTAATTTTGATATGTGTGCAGATCTGATCTGATGTACACAGATGTGATCTGATATCCTTGCTGATCAAGGCTTTTATGTTAACCTGTTTTAGTCTCTGCACATTATAACTATGGAAATATTTCTATCTCACACAGAAGCGGGGTGCTATTTTCTATAGCCATAAATAAATAGACTCCATTTCTACTTATGGTGTTTGACAATTAAATATAAAAAAGGATGTCACTTAGACACATTTTTTTAAATGTATGCAAAATGTTTTTTGTCTCCTACGTAGCTGTCCAAGGTCCAAACACAACTACCAAGATGCTGGACACCACTTAGCTGATTGGATTACAGCTCTTCTATGCCTTTTTATGTTGTCCAGAACAGTTATCGCCACTCTGAGAGTATTTGCTGCATCTTTTTCATGGCAGACATTTTGGCAATACCATATTTGGGCTCTTGGTATTTAGTCACAGGTTATACATCACTATGAGATCTCTTTATCCAAATAAAAAAGTAAAGTTTGAGCCCTCATCTGTATTACCCAAAACAGAATAAAAGAAATACAGTAGTGGAAAATGCCGATTATTAAAATATTAATCTATTTTTTCATTTAATCAAGCCCTGTATTAACTTTTTCAGTAATTGTTCCATTTCTTCAGGCACCTTGTTACAGCATTGAAAGAAATCTTGTGTTTTAATTGTCTGCTGATCTAAATGAAAAAATATATATATAGTTGTTAATCTTCAATCATTAAAATGTTAAAGCAACTGTATTAAAGTTGTTAAAAATCAGATGGTTAATGTCACTTCCATGAGCACAGATATCTTAGCAAGGCACTTCCAAGTGAGGAAAATAGTCAAGGGACAGAAGGTTATAGACAGAGAATCCAAGTAGTAAAATACATTCAAAGTTGTGTGTTCCTCATAGCCAAAGTGTTTTATGCATGTGAGATACGTTTTTGTTTTGGTTTATTTTTGGGGGGTACAGAGGTTGCTTTTGCTTTTTGTTTTCTTAAAAAATGTGAATTAAATCTAAAATATTTTGTTCAGGTAATGGCAAACCTACAATATTACAATTAACAAAAAGCTAAGGAATACAGAAATTAAAGTATACCAATAGTCATTTATCTATGCTCTATGATAGAGATGTTCTTCCTAGGATCTGTATTCAGTTATATATTTATTCTGAAGAATAAACTCTTTTTTTTGCAATGTGGCCAAAATAATGTTATGCAAGATACTATAAGATTGTTTGTGTGTGTTAGGAAATATTTCAGTTGATTGTGTTTTTGATAGAATTTCCAATCACTGTTATTCGACAAAAAATCTTGAGTCTGATTACGCACACTACCTGTGTGATTAAGGTATAATCCAATCTGCCCTGTTTTTGACTTGATGGTTTCAATCCTATTCCACTTGTCAGACACCCAAGTGTTTCTAAGTACTAGCCCCAAAAGTGTGTGTTACCTCACAGATGTGAATCTATTCCACCCCGAGATAAACAGGCTTTCTATTTTCTCAGGAGGCAGCTTAGTGTGCTCTCTGGGGCTTAGCTATTCTGTCCCCTGGAAATGGGCATTAAATAGACTTAAGTGACCCTTGAATTTGATCCTCAAGACAGAGCATCCTCCATCCCTCCTGCTGAAACTGGGTCACTGAATGAGAAGGAAAGCAAGAGCCATGGGGTCAGATAGAAAGCATCCAAGAGAGAGCCTGACACTTCCTTTCCTTTTTTTTTTTTTAACCAATGATATTTAATCAACAAGCATAAACAGAATTGGCACCAGACCCCAGAGCTACTTCCCTGGATAGTGCCCTTTTGCCCTCCTGTAGCCCTCTGACAGGGCTGCAGGGTACGGCTCCCTCTTGCACGTTCTCCTGCTCTCTAGGCCCCATGCTCTGTGATTCCTGCATTCCTTTGCAATCTTGTTGCCCAGAGATGGGAGAGAGAGCACCCTTCTTACTGCTCTTGGAGAAGGTACAGGATATGGACAAGTGTGTGTTCCTGCAGAGTTATTACAGTTTTAGAAAGGAAACAGATGTTTTGACCCAGTTAGGCAAGATTTGTGCACATCCTTAATTTTATACATGTGAGTTGTCCCACAATTCTTCACAAGAGAATCATTCACATGGCTACTGTAGAAAAGAATATCTGGGACATTCCTTTCAGAGAAGATTTGACTGATATTTCCAGATAAATCAACATGATAGCATAGGATACAAGTAGTCTTATGTTGCAGTATTGACTTTTTTCATGAAACATCAGTCTTTTTGATGTGGAAGGAAGAACTTGTAGGGTCCTCCTCTGAATTTAATCTGTTAGAATGAGAAGTTCAGAGAAGAGCCACAAAACATTAAAGGAAAACCCACAAAACTTTAAGCAAAAATAAAGCAAGATCAGAAACTGCAGTATGCTATGGTCGTTTGTAATGAGAATGGGTTGGAAAAAAGTGATGAAAATAAAATGTGATAATTTTGAGTTTGATAAAGATAAATCAAGATCTGACTACACCTGAGTGATTTCCAATATATAACATTCTCTTCTGGTGACTGATTACCTTGTACTGTAGAAGATTTTAAGTTTGGAGAGAAAAACTGTGACTCTAGAAAATGTTTTGGGGGAGTCTTAAAAACCTCATGAAACTCTCTGTTAGGGTACTTGAGAATGAAGTTACATCTTAGACGCCAAAAGGAAGAAAGTGGGAACCCTCCTGAGTAGACATTTACCATTAAAAATTCAGTGGAAAAAACCACAGTGAAATCCAAAGTGAATGGTTGATAGAAGCATAAATAATTCAGTGAGTGGATGTCTCTGGATTCTTCCTGAATATTAAGAGAATTTCTGATTTCCTTCAACTCTTTCTTCAATTCTGGCCTTTAATCTGTCATTAAATATTTCCAAAGCTTGATATAAGATTGCAAGGTGAAGTATAAAAACATCTTAGTCTTTACACAATAAATGCTTTTAATAAAATTCTTTCACTTTGCCTTTTAGTATCAGTATCTCATATTTTTCTTTTTAAATCTTTGTTTGCATGTAATACATTAGTTGTTGAGAAGGATCTAGGGCACAAGAGTGTGTGAAATATGTAGGAACTCTGCTTTCAGATGTGCAGTAGTTCAAATAAAAAAATATGTTCTGAATATTATTTTAGATTTAGAAAAAAGGCTTGCTCTGAACAATCAACCTAGAGAAGTGTCTATTTCTTCTGCATCTAATTTGAAATTATTTTTCTACCATGTAGCTATTTCAATAATAACAATCTATCTTGCAAGTAAATTCTCTCCAAGGGGTGGGGCAGAGCAATGCAGAGTGGCCAGTCATCCATGCTGGGGAGCCCACAGCACACTCCAGCAGGAGATCCCACAGCCAAGGAGGTGGTGGGAGGCTTCCACCCATGCATGTGATGAAGCAGTGGGTGCTGCCTGCCCACTGTGCCAGGGGAGCTTATGGCTGGGGAGGTGAGGGGTGACTATGGCTGCTGCTGGTGCAGCCTTCACAGCACATGCCCTTCCCACAATGTGTGGCCCTTAGCCACCAAGAATTCAGACAGCCCTGCTTGAAAGTTATTTTTTTTTACCATATGCATGACTCAGATTCTCTGCTCAGAATGACACTACCTTTTGCACCAGTTTAAATCTAAGTAGTATGGATGGGGGGAGGCACTTGTTCCACTAGGCAACACTTTCTCAAGAAACCATCTGAAGTTTACTTTAGGTGCACCATCTTCCCTCTTTCTTCTCCCTTCTGTTGACCTGGTGTGGTATGGAACTGATAAATTTAATTCCTAACACCTACATGGGGAAATCGGCATGAGGGAGATGTAGGCAGTTTCTATTCCTTTTGTGTAACCTGAGGGGTTTGTTTGTTTTGTTGTTTTGTTTTTACAGGAGTGAAGGAGGAAAAGTACCCACATTTTAAAGCCTAAGAGACATTTTCTATAAATCCCAGGTTAAGTTTTATTTCTATTCATTTCTACATTACAATGTTTCAGTTTTGCAAAACATTTCTGGATGCCGTCTGTGTAACATTGGATTCTGTAATACTTTTGGCCAATATTTGTATATACAAGGAACATGTTTTTGGAACTTTTCTCAACACATGTATGGAACTCCACCAAGATGGATTCAACAGTGCAGGAAATTTAGTCTTAATATACCTTTTTAAAGCCAAAAACTTATTTTTATTCCAACACAAGTTAGGGCTCAAGTCTGAACTTTTACTGAGAATGAATTTTTGTTCTCTCATTACCTTAATCAGACCAGATCTGATGTTTGGGCTGGTCAAGCTAGTGTTTGGGCAGGAATTAGATCTCTGCAAAAATACAAAATGAAGATGTAGTGCAGGCTGTAAGGTTACAATCTACCCTAAAGAGGCAGTGGAGTGGGGAATCGGAGCACATGCTTTAGGATGGTGTAACATAATGGACATTGTTTAGAAAACAAAGTTGATATTAATTTGTTAGCAATCCACTGACAATTTTCTGCCAGTATATCCTGTACTGCTGCTGGTGGTAGTGCTAAAGTGACAAAAGACTTATGTATTCTGTTAAGGTAAAGAAAAGCAACATAGATTGTATTTCTTTGTCCATCTGTAATTAATTCTGATGGTTTTCACTTTCAACTTTTTCAATTTTTCATAATGGGTTGTTATTATACATCATTTTCCTTTATTTGAGGCAGAAATAGGCATAAAGAGTAGTATTTTAACATTCAAATATGTGCTTATGAACTTTCTACCCTTTAATTAAAAGACAATAGTCTTGTCTGATCTTGTGCTTTGAACATGTCCTTTGAATATGCTTGAAACTATGGCACGGTGAAAGCTGTGAACATGTACCATCTGGAGATTTCTCCAGAGAGCCATAGGCAGGCATTTCAGGCCTGAAAACCCAGAGAAGTTAAGAGGCCTCTCAGTCTGCTTCAGTACCTGTGAGATGCTCTCAATAAGTGGCTCCCTGCAGGCCAGTTCGACTGAGGGGGTGTCATAGACCCGGTCCTGTTGGAGCAATTCCTCTGGGGCTTGGAAGAGGACACCCAGGTGTGGGTAAGGAGGCACCAACCCCGGTCCAGTGAGGAGGCCCTCCACCTTGCAGAGGCCTTTGCCAGCTCAGAGAATGAGTGAGATCAGGGCTGAGGGCTCTGTTTCCTGATAAGGAGCCAGGTAGAGGAGAAGAGAGGTGAATAGGTATTCAGAAGGGCACGTCGAGGGGTGCCATCTGCTACTGCTGAGG
>NW_017729031.1:70893807-70894886 GCF_001723915.1 Gavialis gangeticus
GGCCCTCCACCTTGCAGAGGCCTTTGCCAGCTCAGAGAATGAGTGAGATCAGGGCTGAGGGCTCTGTTTCCTGATAAGGAGCCAGGTAGAGGAGAAGAGAGGTGAATAGGTATTCAGAAGGGCACGTCGAGGGGTGCCATCTGCTACTGCTGAGGTCGAGCTGGGCATATCTTGAGGGAATACAGACTGGGCTTTAGCAAACTGAGTCACAGTTTGGCTGTCTCCACCCCTCCCCAAGAGAGGGCAAAGGAAGGGGATCAAGGTGAGCCCATGGACTGCAGCTTTGGATCTACTGCACATGAAAGAGGCTGGGACCGCCCGGTCATGACAGCCTGGATCAGGAATCGGGCAGTTAGTGCTACCCTGGACACACAACACTCACAGTCCCTCTTCCACGTGGACCTGGCCCTACGGACCGGAATGAAAGAAGCCGGGCCATTGGTAATGACTTGCTTCCTGGGTGGCAAGATGCACTTTTGGAGCTGCTACCCCTAAAGGTAATGGAGTTCAGAGGAGAACTATGGGTCAGCTTGGCTCCAGCGCTCGCCTGTGAGATGATCCTGGGCCGAGAATGGGGGCCGTTTTATGCAGTGCGCGAGTGTGTGCAAGTGACTGAAGAGGAGTGGAAGCGACTCAGAAGAGGGGAAGGCCAGGCCTGGGAAACTGCACCCCCCCACAGAAGGAGACTGGCCAGGAGTGCATTGATATAGAGCAGGTGGCCAGTGCCACTCAGTTTTGACAGGCTCAGTGGGAAGACCCAGAGCTCCAATGGCTAGAGACAGAGGACCCAGGAGGGGGGACATCCAGCAGCCACTCCAGCTTTGAGGTAATAGGGGGGCTACTATACTGGGTCCAGAAGGGTCAGGAAGGGGTGGCAGAAAGGTGGCAGCTAGTGGTCCCAACCTCGCTTTGCCGGCAAATTTGGAAATTGGCACATGACGCCCCACTAGGCAGTCATTTAGAGCATACCAAAACCCGGGCAAAACTAGTCTCAAAACTTCGCGCTCTGTAAGGGCGCGCCGGCATTTGTGCCGGCGTTCGCGCGAGGTAGCTGCACAGGGCGGCTCCTCCAGGGAGTA
>NW_017729031.1:70895884-70909871 GCF_001723915.1 Gavialis gangeticus
GTATAGATTGGACATCCGCAAAAACTACTTCACAGTTAGGGCGGCTAGGGCTGGACCTGGGGGTCTTTAAGAAGAGGCTGGATGCCTACCTGGCTGGACTCATTTGAGTCCCGTTTCTTGTTTTGGGGGTTTTTTTGTTCTCCCGCCCTGGCGGGGGGTCGGGCTAGATGATCTACTAGGTCCCTTCCGACCCTTAATCTATGAATCTATGAATCTATGAAAAGCAGCCTTGAGGGCCTGAAGGAGGCTATGTGCCATTACTTGGTGGTACATACTCCTGACTTCTCTACCCCTTTTATTTTGCAGACCGACGCATCTGGCAATGCCCTAGGGGCTGTGCTACTGCAAAGATGGGGGGAAGAGGAGCGTCCAATCAGCTTTGCAAGCCACAAACTCAGCCAAGCCAAAACCAGGTATCCCACTAAAGAGAGAGAGTGCCTAGCAATATGCTGGGTGATAGAATATTTTAAATATTACTTGATGGGCCAGGCGTTCCTGGTGGTGACGGACCATGCCCTTCTGCAGTGGCTAGCCAAAAAACAAAGTGAAAATACCCACATTACCTGCTGGGAATTGGCTATTCAACCTTTCAAATTCACGGTAATGCCCTGTTCCGGCAAGGATAATCTTGTGGTGGATTTTCTTTCTAGCTGGTTCAGCTCAGAGAAACCTGCCAAGGAAGCGCATCAAGCACATGAAAAGGAAACTCAGGCCATTTGGGAGGCCATACAAGAGGTCCAGACACCACAAAGCAGCTTAAGGGGGGAGGTCTGTGGTGGCGAAAAGCCCCCAGAGACTCTGCAGGGGCTGGGGAAAACCCGAGAGCCCCAGCACAGAATAAGCAGAACCCCCATGTCTGGGAGAACTCACCCTCAGGCGCGCTGCCGGAGCAGGAACAGGCGGTACAGCCATGCAAGCCGGCTTTTCAATCAGCTGCTCCCAGAGCAGGGGAGTGCTAGGCCTATGGCTGCGGTGGGAGATGCTGCCATGGGAAAGTTTAAAAACCCCGCTACAGGGGGGAGAGGGAGAGGGAGAGAGAGAGCCAGTGGGGAGCACATGAGGCTCGGAGTGAATCCTGCTGCTTGCAGGAGTGTTGTTGGAGGTGCGGAGCCTGCCTCCAGAGCAGGGGAAAATAGCATCCCTGCATTAGGCTGGGGAGGATCCATCCCCACTCCCAGCTACCTTCAATTGCAAAGGGGATAAAAGGCATTGCCCTCTCTGGGGAAAGAGAGGCATGCCTGATATCTGGAGTCCAACCCTCTAGCACCAGGGACTGGGGCTCCAGCTGCCTTAAAAACCCAGGTGGAAAAAGAAAAAAAAAAGGCACCTACTGGAGCCAAAGTCAACACACAACCCCTTGGCAAAGGGGCTCCCAGGGGCATGGTGGATTTACATCGGCAACACCCAAGTGGTTGGCAAGTGGACGGGGTGTAGAGGAGGCGGAGCCCCGAGGAACATTGTGGTGCAACTGTAAGTACCTCCATCACCAGGTCCCCCTCCGAGAAAAGGAATACCACAGAACCCCTCCTTTCACCCAATAACATCAAGTCGTGGCAGGAAAGTTGAAGGGGGAGGGACCCCGGTAAAAGAGAGGATGGTACAGTACCCATCATGCCCACTAAAGCCTCCACAGGCTGATTAAACCCCCATGTTGTGTGCACACTCTGCTGACTTACCTCTGGTGGGGAGGGGAGGGTGAGCTGCCAGTGGGCGGAGTGGTCCCTGGGCTATGGGGTGGGGCTGGTGCTTCCCCCTGCAGCAGCTGTGCCCCTCCACAGGCAACACCTACCCTCAGACAGTCGCGTGTAAACATGCCTCTCGTTTTGTCTACACATGGCCAGTGTTGCTGGGAATCACTTCCCATCCTCATTTTAAGCTATTTGAAATTGTTGTTAAACAGGAATACTCAGTGCTGCCAACTTACTATTCATATAAAAACAGGTTAAAGGCCAGCTTAAAGTCAGCTTTGCTCTCCCTCTTTCCTTATACCACTGTCTTTAATAAGAAAAACTACACTGGAAGCAGTTTTTTTATCTTTAGCCCATATACCAAAACAGCAAGAAAATGAGGGTTCCATCCACATTTTTCAGAAGTCTTCAGTAGTGTAATATGCCTAGATTTTGGATGTCCAACTTTGGAGATGTCATCACTCTTTCATGGACCACTTCGCTGTAGACCTCTCTGGAAATATCAAATTTGGGTGACTTCCTCCTTGAAGTTCTTTTCAAGAAAATATTAATTTCCTACCCTAAAATATTGTGTAAAACTGCTGCATTGCAAAATCCATAAGTAGCTGGATCTTGGGGCTCTTTGATTTGATCCCTCTGTCTGTTATACACATATATCAAGAGCTTTTGAAGTTCACAGAGAAGCCCTGAGACACAAACTCAGAGTAGACCTTAATTAAGGAATTAGGATACTCAGATGGGATAGACAATACCAAGTTTCAAACCCCTGGTCTGTCTGACTTAAACTTAAAGCCACATGTCCGTGGCTTCCCTAGGCTGTTTCTCTTACTTTTGTACTCAACAACCAAACCTTAAAAAGCTTCTCAATAAAAATGTCATTGAAACTAATGCATTTTATTTATTTATTGATTTTATTTATCCACATTTTAGAAAGCCAATAAAACACACAAAAATGTCAGTCTAGGCCCTCTCTCTTAAATTCCACCTCAATCCCTAAGGTCATCTGACAGCAACTTCCTGCAAGTACCATTTGCACTGAGTTCACTTGGCAAAAACACATAGAAGGTTGTTCCCAGCAGTAGAACAGCACCAGGCTCTGGAACTCCCTCCCCTCTGTGGCCCACAAGAGTCCAAACTTCAACATCTGTGTTGAAGTGATGAAGAACTTTTATTTGGGAAGGCATTGAATAAGAAAATTAAAGGTATTATTTGGGAACTTTTTGGTATATACTGCTATGTATCTTAGTTAATATTTTATCTGATTTTATCAGTTATTTTTTACTGTAAACTGCCCTGAGCCTTTTGGCAGGAAGGGTGACATATAAATCTAATAATAATAATAATAATATTGTGTATGAGCATAAATATAATTTTCTTCCTGTAAATCAATGGTTTTAAACTCACCTTTTGCCCCAGGCAGTATCTGGGCCACCATCTTTTGTAGGATGGATCAAAACCAGGACACAGGATGTCTCCAGTCTGGAACATGTGTCAGCAGCAGCATAGGCTCCAGCTCCAGTGTGAGGCACATGACAGTACTGTCTCCAGGTCTGACCTGGGGCAGTGGCTTTGGCTTTGGCACAGGGTATGAAACAGCCCCATCACAGGATGTGTGGCAATGGTGGCTCCATAAAGGTATGGCAGCTGGGCCAACAGAAGAGGATCTAGAGCAATGTGACAGTGATGGTAGTGACAGCAAAGAGCTAAGTGGCTGCAGGGAAACTGTGTGTGTATCAGGCCCTGTTCACACTCTTGCCACAGACACCCAAGGGCCTTGGATTTTGCAGTTGGCTATGTTTCCAACTTCTGACTCCCCACTAGTAGCCCAGAAAGTCAGATACAGCAGCTCTATGGAGCTGATCTGGCACAACAACCATATGTTTGACATCCCTGCTGTAATTTAAATGAAAAAAGTAATTAAAATACTGCACAGTTTGCTCTCCTTAGCTAATTTTTGCCTCTGTTTCAGAAATTTGTTTTGTGTTAGAATTCTGCCCTAGCTGTCTCTGAGTTTCTAAGGGTAAATTAACAAGCCATAATTTTCTGAACACTTCACAACCTGCACTCATCACTTTCCTCATTTGAGCCTATACATTTTTTGCAACCCTTAAATAAAAATGGTTTCTGCTCTACAGAAGGATACTATTAATATTTGGAAGCCCTCAATATATCACAGGGAGGAAACAAGTATGCTTCCATAAGAGCCACACCTACTGCAGCTCATTCCATTGCCAGAATATTTCTACAGAGACTTTTGAGTATCCTGAGCCCTCCAATGCATGTGTTTGTCCTTTTTGCTCCAAATCTAAAAATCAGCTTTCACACCTCATAAAATGTTTGAGTAACAGAATATCACTGGATGAAACAAATAAAAACAAATTTGGACATAAAGGCAAAACAGCTAGCACCTTTTCAGAGTCTGAAATGACTGATCTATATGGGATCCCAATCCAAGAAATCATTTCTACATGTTTTAACTTTTACTCATCATATTAATAGTTCCACTGAATTCAGTAGTACTATTTGTGAAGGTAAAGTTGAGAGAGCACTTAAATGAGAGAATACTTTAAGTTACCTTCTCTTATGTACATTTCTAATCATGACCAGGGACCTACCCATTTCAAGGAGGCAGGCAGATCATAGGGCTGGCTGCCATTTTCTCAGGCTTTTGCAGCAGGAATCCCTGATGCCTCTAATCGACTGAGGGGCCCTGGTGATTCTTACCCTTGCTGCTAATTAGCTGAGAGGGCTGTCTGTTGTACAGCCTTGCCCCTCACCACTAATTGATAGAGAAGGGTGGGGCTGCATGACAGGCAGCCCTCTCAGCCAAGCAGGAGCAAGGGGTGGGGTTGGCTACCATCTTAGCTGCTCCTGTTTGCACTGGCAGCTCCCTCCACAATGGGCTCCATAGCTGGGCCACGGCAGCCTTGAGGACTGCTGGATCCCACTGGATAGCCAGCATTTTATTTTTAATAAGTTTTTTTCTTGTCATGGATTTCGTGATTATTGCCCAATTTTGCAGACAATGCTCAATTTTGTGATTTCTGTGAGGTCTGTGAAATCATGAATTGAGTAGGTCCCTAATCTTGACAGTTTTGTCAACCAAGCTTTTAAATGTAGAAGAAACTTAAACATCTTGCTCAATGTCACAAACAAACCCTGGGGTGGAGCAGAACAGTGATCCCATAATTTATTAACTCGCATGCTGTACAAATGACATTTGATTACTGGACTCCATTAAGCGAACTCAGATATTCTCAGTAACTGTAACGTGCATGAGTCAGCTACCACAGGACTCCTCATTATCAGTTCATTAATTTTGTAAATTTAAATGCAAATTCTAAACACTGTACTAAGATATGGCTGGAGTTTGTGTTTTTGTTTTGTTTTGTTTTCAATATAAGCCGTCTGTGCTTGATGCCATATTTGAAATGTTTGATGTAGCTTTTGGGGATGTATTTGGGAGCTGTGTTGGTCTGAGACAAAAAAATGCAAAACTAGAACACTTGGTTCAGAAATGATACCTTTTATTAGGCCTACTAAGAAAGTGCAAAAGAACTTACCTTTTTCTGCAAGTTTTCAGGCACACATACCCTTCCTCGGGCTGAGGGAAAATTAAACATGGTAAAAAGCATGAACGGTGCATGTCCCTGGTGGCTGGGGGGCCACGGCTGTGCTGGCAGTGGGGGTGGGTGGCGAGAGCTGACCAGGGGTCGGCAACCACCTGCAGGCACCAGCAGCAACAGCAGCAGCAGCAGCAGCAGCCTGGGGCAATTGTGGACTGCCCACAGACATGTCAGCAGCGGAGTGGTGAGCAGAACTGGCTGCAGGGATCATCGACAGTGTTGGCAGTGCCTTTTTGCAGGGGGTGCCCCACCACACTCAGGGAGTGCATGTGCACCTGTGTGCACCCCCTATGCACTGCCCCTGGTAAGAAGTCCCCATAGGTAGAAAATAAACTTCATTTTTGCACAGAGGAAGCTGAAGACAGAAGTCTGTGCTTCTGGGTCCATGACAGTGTCTTTGTGAGTTGCTCTTAAATGTACAGATGAGGCAGGATTCCTTCCCTGGTGGTGTCAGATGGCAGGGAGGTATAAAATCTTTCTTGTTGCTAAATCTTTCTTGTTGTTCAACAATGAAGTTTAAATTCAAAATTGGCTAAAATTTGGCATCTTTTATATTTTAGGGATGCATTTGGTAGCTGTGCTGCTTTGAGACAAAAAGAAATGATATAGCTTTTGAAACTTATGTCTCATTAGAGAAATAAATGGAGGAAGAGAGTTTATGCCTCCATTTCTATCCTTCATCAGGAACATTTGTCAAAAAAATTGTAGAAAAAGTGAGGGGAAGTAATGTTTTTCTTTGGTCTGAGACGATCTGTTTTTCTTCCTGGATGTAAAGGTAGACTTTTGAGAGTTTATGCTATATATAGTGTGTAACTATATTACTGTGAAATCTATTATTCATTGTCTGGTCATAATTACTAAAGGGCAGCAGTGTATTCAAGCCTCCACAATAAAGAGTGCATTTTTTAACAAGCCCTGTTGAGTTGAGTTCATATGTCCCAAATGAACCCAATGAAAAAAGGGAAAATATCCATGTGCTCATAGTGTTAGGGTAACTTATAATAAAGCATCACTATTCTAACATTGCTTAATTCAGTAATAGTGAATGAATGGCAACAATACTCAAGAGTCAACAAGAGGAAATAAAGAAAAACTAATTTCCAATTGAAACTACAATGTTAGGTAACAAGAATGTAATTTTCTAAGTAGTACAATGGGATTTTTAATTCTTATGGGACAGTATCTTCTCTTTCATCTCTTCACTAAATCCCTTGGAAATCAAATATAGAAATGTTTCATTCAATATACAACAAATTAAAATCTGTGAAGATGACTTTTTCTAATGCATTTTTTCTCAGATTATCATTATACTGTATAAGTGATAAGATGGTCTGTTACATATGTTGTAAATCCAGAACCAACAACAGAACATCATGGCAAATTTTGGTCATATATGTCTAAAGCTAGAACATATTTTGTTGTTTTTTAAATAAAAATGCTTTTTCTAGAGTACATCCATTTCTTCCTCTATGTCATATATCTGTGGTATCTGTGGTATCTTTTGGATGCCAAAGGCCAAATCTAATTAGAAAAAATATTTATCTCCAATTATTAGAGATTATGAGGAATAGGGGAAAGAACATCTGTATAGTCAGTAATGCAAAAGTAGTGTTCAATCTGAATTATCTTGTCAACACATGTTTTTAGTGTAATCACTCTACTTATATGTAGAGTAACTAATTACTATGAACAGGTCAATAGCTGAAGTGTGAAAAAAATTCCCTTCTGAAACTGTATAATGGTGAAAAACACTTCTCTAAACTGTGCAAAGAAAATAGAAAATTGAAGTCAATGGCACCAATAGTGACAAGAATGTATTTTATGTATTTCTGAAAACTTAGTTTTGTCACTGAGAATGGAAAATTCTTGCAAATATTTTCTAGTTGGGACATTTATTCTTGTGTCCTCAATTCAGTTGGCACTTTTAATCAGTATTAGTGAGTTGGTAAACAAAGTCATGGTGTAACTGAATTACAGGCATGTCACATGCCTCTTATATTGTTCATATATCATATAACTTGCAGTTCACTTTCACTGACACACAGAGAATGTGTCAGAAGTTGGTCTGGGGCCCAGCTATTGAGTATAGGCCAGATGCTGTCAGAGTTGCTTGGCAGCAGGAAAGCAAGCACATGAGGATACAGACATTTTGGAATGTCAATGCTCTGCAACGCCCTGCTGCTTAGAGAAGATGACAATAATCTGGCCTGTTACTTTCTGGTTTATAGCAGATGATTTTTTCCTTGTGCCAGAACACTGGTATTACTGAAAAAAGCCACCACTACATCTTTATTAATGATTCCCTTGATAGAAGTCTGGCTAAATGGACCATATAGATCAAATTTTTATTTTTAAACATTCCAGGCAGATTAGGTAGACACTGTACATTATACTAGATTTAATTAAAAAAAATTTGAAAAATTAAATTATCTGCATGTCATTATCTATTATTCCTATTGCAAGAGCACACTGCTCCAAAGACTGGCCCCATTCTTGTGGGTACTGTACAAAAATGGTCCCTACCTTTGAGAGTTTTAAGCCAGTCAATAAGTAAACAGAGGGGAGAGGTGGGGGTGCAGGAAGATAAGGATATTGTAGAGAGCTATGCCTATTACTGAAATGCTGATTATTTTCAATAGGTCACTGCCTTGAGCAGCATCTTCAGTTGGTCTGTGATTTGTATGTTACAGGAAGGGCTGGTTACAAAGACTGAATTGAAAGATGGTGAAGTGATAGCTTTGTGAAACTTGGTAATGGGCACTTCCCAAACATAAGAAATAAAGAGGACAGGGAGATTTATGAAGTGTTATATCTGTACTCAAATATAACAACATTATGATATGATTTTAAAGACATAGTCTGATCCTTTCAGGATGATCTGGTCTCAAAAGAAGACACTCTGCTGTCTTTGCTGGCCCTTGCTGCACTCTGTCCCAGTCAGCTGTCTCTGAGCACTGGTCTCAGCTGAGCATGCCGGAAAACAGGAATGAGCACTGAGGCAGGGAGGGAAGAAGGGTGTGTAGTGCTGGAGAACTGGACAGTCCAATTTTAAACATCTGTCCTGGGTGTCCTACTGAAAATGGGACAAAAATGTTCTTCTGCCCAAAGTGATGGAACCACCAGGACAGGTGATTAAACTGGGCTGTCCTGGCAAAAACAGAAAGTATGGTCATCCTACATTTTGTTGTGCCTAACTTGTGTCTCTAACTTGTGCCTGGGGAATAAATTAGGGTCTGGATCAGGGGAGTTCAAAGATAGTTCTGCTTCCCTTGCTGCTTCACTGCATTAACAGGATCTTAGAGTATGGTCCATAGTATTTAATTCTGCTTTTTTAATGTATGCTATTTATATTCATAATATGGTTTCTTAGCAAGTGGAAATACGTTAGTGTGAAGTGTATTTGGTTCCATCAGAGAGAACTTATCTAGCACATCTGTATTTTGTCAAACTAAATGTAAACCATAAAGAATTAACTAAGTTTTCTCCTGGGCCAAAACTGGTTTTATGAAGTAGAATGAGATTTGGAAAGGGTCAGTTTAAGATATACTGTCAACAACAAGCTGTTCCTTTTAAAACCTGATTGCCCTACTAAAACATAAACAGTGAAATTTAAAAGAATATTTTGACATTAACTAATGCTAATTTAAATTAAACTGAAGAAATAGAACTCCCAAAATTTCTCATGACCAAAGTATTAAAACAAACATGATTTCTTAGAACTCTAAATAAATAAAATAAATTTACATGATGTATTTTTAAAGAACCACTGTCCTGGTGGGTTAACGACACCAAATCCTTTTGTTAAGGAACCTGCAGAATGTGAAAAGTCTCCATTCTGTTGTTTAGAAAAGCACTGATGTGAGGTTGTTAATGCTGTCAGCCCTCTTATAGTATGAGCAGGGCTTGATTATACCACCATTCCTATATGACACTGACCCTACACTGCACATATCTCTCTTCCTCTTTCACTATGAGATGATATCTAGTTTAATTAGGTTTTAAATAAAATTATCTGAAATATTGTATATTCCCCCATGAAAAATGAAAGTCTAAGTAAAGCTAAGTCCTACATGGCTTTTTTCCGCCCTCACAAAACTCCTGTTGCCTTTAATGAGAATTTGAAGCCTAGATACTCATGATATTAAGTGTTATCTTTCCTTATACTATATTGCACGTACCCCAATTTATATCCGTTTCCTTGTGACTTTCATAAATGAATTCTTTAACATAAAATTATTACAGAGCAAAAGAATGTTTCAACAGAGATTTCACAATATTTACCTAATGATTCTTCATGCAGTACTCCACTATATGGCAAATCCTGATGGTTTGGTTCACCTGAATCTCTTGCGAGTTCCCTGATTTGATAAATTTTAGCTGGGCTTTTGAGTGTCAACTTCAAGACCACTTTGAAGCCTATACCTAGTAACCACCTACAGTGAAAATCCCTTTGCTGAGCCTTAGGTGATAGTCCAGCCTGGTGTTGGAAACTGCTGAACTTCAGGTTGACAGGTGTTCTAAGCCTGTCCTGTCCTTTTTTGGAAATCACCCAGGTAACAAGTGCAGGAAGCCTATCATGCAGCAATTCACAAGTTCCTGTTCTTGACTTCTGCCATTTTTTTTTGCACTTCACTTCCTGTCCTTAATCCCTGTTATTTGAGACAAAAATAGGAGAGACAACTAGTTTATAGACTAATTCCTGAAAGGGTTCCTTCGGAGACCTAGGAAGTAAAATGAGAACAGATGTCTTGCTGGGCATAATGTAAGATATAGGCAAAGAGGCGTGGTTCAGGTTACTTAAGGAAGGCCTGTCTTAAGGATAGTCAGTCTGGACATCACCTAGATAGCCTGCATGTCTGCCATGAAAAAATTATAGTAGAAAAGCCAAAAATCACACTTTAAATGTTTCTATTCAAAATGCATGCATCCAGACATGTGTCTTTTATAAAGGTTTATATGCTACAAGGTTATTGAGTGTGGGGGGGTTTCTGAGGGAATAACCTGTCAAAAGAACCTGTTCCTCATCAGTCTCATCTCTTCTCACATAGAACTAAGTTTCATTACCTAGAAGTACTTTATTCCATGAAGAGCCATTCTTCAGCAGGCCTCTTGGAGGTTAGCAATCCTATTTAGCATGAATATATCAGAACTGAAGCCACAGAACTAATTTTTTTCAAAAGATATAGTAAGGTTCTAGTCCAAAGTCTAATGAAGTTAAATTAATCCCTTCCTTTCATGTTAAAGGTTTTTGAAACAGAGCTTAAACCATCTAGTCCCTTCTGTACCCATTTTGCTGACTTTTTAAAATCCTTTCTGGGTATATAGGCTATATTATAAAAATTACTAAACTATATCATTAGTGCTTGTAAATAAAAGAGAAATATACTTTTTATAATACATAGTTTCATACTTCATTCACATTTATAATTGCGATGTTGCATCCCATTTGGTAATATGTGATATTTCTCTATCAAACCTAAGTGCAGATAACCACAAGCTTAAAGACCAAGTTTTCAAGAAGTGACTATTGCATTCAAGGAAAAAAATACCCGTGTTTAAGGTGGAAGATTAATAATGTCTCCCCCCCTTCCCCCCATAACAGTACTCGATCTAGCCAAAGTTGTGAAAAAGATGACACTTTAATGATTTCCTGGCAGACACTTCCTATTGAAATGTCAGAATTAGTTCATGTAGCATTGTATAATTTATGTAGAACCCTAACTAATAACTACATAGATTAGGCAGCCAGTTAAAATAAAGAGTCCTGGGAAATGCAAAATAATTTAGTACTGAAACAACATTTCAGTCATAAATGAATAACTAAATATAGACTATATGTCTAATAACTCTATTTTTTTCATGGAGCGTTAATACATGTAGGGTTTATATATCTATATCTAACTTTAGGAATTATGAACCTCAAGAAATCAATTACTTTATGGTTTGGACATTTCATGACATCAGACTCTCTCAAGTTCTTTCTAGAAAATACATGATTTAACTTATCTTTCAACATAACATGAACATTCCTACTGGAAATATTTAATTTGTAACCAGAATGCTTAGAAATGTTTCACTGAACTGCTACCTTTCATATTTTTCTTTTTTCTGCCTCCTCCCATTCCCATTGAGGATTGTTGGTATCATGGATGATTTTTTTTACCACAAAAAAATGGAGTATGACTGTAATATTTCAGAGGGCTTGAGCCTATCATCTGTGACTTAGTGACTATTAAATCCATTCATAATTGATGCTTCCTGAGGAAAAATAACACAAACTATAAAGATCCTAGAGAGAACATAAAATAAAGCACACCTTAAGTCCTTGTTAAATGCATTAGTATAGGGAAAATTATTTTAGGTTATTAGGTTGAATAACATATTCAGCTTTCTGGTTGGGTGTTCTGTCCACTGTGAGGAACTCCACATGAAACGGAAAGGGAACCCATAAATATGACAATGGTATGCTTTACATTTTGTTATCCTGTTTTGCCCTTAATTTCCCCACAACTATTTTGAAAATTCTAAACTGGTTATTTCAACTATAGGTGAAATATGACTCTTGAATTTTCAGAAAGCATTTGCAGATCTGTATTGTGATCCAGTCCTTATGCAGAATATTGCCAGCCTTGGCCATTTTCAATGTTCTGCAAACATAGAATCAGTGTTCATCTCAATACATGTATGTTAAACAATATGATAACGAATAAGACACCCCGTGTCTTCAGCTATCTCTCAATACAAGGATGATGTCTTCCAGGGAGGGATTATAGGTGAGTTTTAAGATGGCTGAAGAGTCCAACCCGTGCTCTGCAAGTTTTTCCACAGATATGATGTGCAGCCCAGCAGGTCTCACTTTAGGAGAGCAATAGTGATGTCATATCTTGAAAGTTCTCTAGCTACTGTGGCAGTTCTTCTTTCAGGACATTGGCTGTCTGGGGAGTCCACGTGAGTGTGAACATACCACGTGGTGAATTTCAGTACTTTATTTTGCTGGCTTCGGCTGTAGGTAGAGTGATACCACTGGATGCTCCAATCCAGCCAGGAGAGAGGGAAAAGGGTTGAGACACCCTATGTTTAAGGCACCTCTTCTAGCCCCTTCCCTGTTCAGGGTGAGCAGAGGGGATCTAAAGAGGACTACTCAGTCACAGCTGTAGCTGCTGAATTGTACTTCTGTCTCAGTAAATGCAAAAATGACTCTCAAATGGCCACTGCCTAAGTGCAAATTTATGACTAGGGACTCCCAGAGATCACTGTTCTTGTCTCTACTGCCACTCATCTGTTGCCACAGGACTTGGTTTGTGGGAGATTTTAACATCCACTATGCACTATCCCTGATAGAGACCTGAGCATGACATCTTTTAATGTGGGGGAGCTAGTGTGCAAGCAAAAGCCACATGAACTTGACACGAATAAGCCCTGAACCCAGTGCCAAGGATGTCCAAGACAACCAGAGACATCCATCCCACTGCAGCCCTCATCCACCTTCACAGCCACAGAGAACCAGCAGATCCTCAAGTGCATCTGTTTCACCACTGGGGTCTTCAGAACCATACTTAGTCTGGGACCTCGCTTCAAACCTGCTTATCAGTGGAAACCCCACCAGGAGTATAAGACTTCAGATGACATTGCTCTGAGGGTCATTGGAACTCACAAGCTTCTCCACCATGACAAGGTTATGGTCCAAGGAGAGGACTCCATGTAAAGAGCAGATTACTGAATATAGTGCTGTATGGTTACTCATTAGGACTATATGTTAGATTTACTTGGAAGAAAAATATCTCTTTTTCCAAACTTGATATATGCTGATTTAGAGAGCATCAGATTGGACCTTGTCTCAGCCTCTGGACCTTCATTATGGGTGCAGACAGAAGTGACAATTTGCACCTAATCTGGCCACAGAGAACAGTCTATAGTCATGACAAAACACAAGTGCATGCCTTTAGACCGTTCCAAAAGTCGTCGACTGGGTGAAATCTGAACCTTCATTGCATGAGGTGTCAGATGGCGACGTTTCAAAATATAGAGTGTCCATGCATGTGTTCTGGGGTACAGAAGGGGGCACTTTAATTAGAGCGGCTCTGAGAGCCTCTCTAATTAACATGCCCACAGCATCACATGAATTCAGTGTTCCACACTTCAAAATGGTGCCAGGGCTTTAGTTAAAGTGCCCCCACTGCCATTTTGAAATGTAGGGGTGCTGACTACACTTGATGCAGAGGCTGCTGAAGTATGCTAATTAGCAGACTCCAGGAGACATTTGGCAGACTCAATTTCATAGATTTCATAGACATTAGGGTCTGGAAGGGACCTGGTGATATCATCCAGTGCCCCTGTCATAGGCAGGAAGTTAACTCTGATTAAGTGACCCCAGCAAGAAAAACATCCACACGTTTTTTGAAAGAATCCAGACCCTGGATACTGGCATCGTAAAGAACTTTGTTCTTATGTCTAGTCTAAATCGGCCTTCCTGGAGTTTATGGCCATTAGACCTTGTTATCCCTTGGGGAGCTCTAGTGAACAGCTGTAATCCCAGGTCCTGATGCACCCCTCTTATATAATTGTAGGCTGCCACCAAGTCCCCCCTGATCCTTCTCTTTTTCAGACTGAAGAGTCCCAAGTCCCTCAGCCTCTCCTCATACAGCCTGCCCTCCAGGCCTTGGATCATAGAAG
>NW_017729031.1:70914871-70941522 GCF_001723915.1 Gavialis gangeticus
CAGACTGAAGAGTCCCAAATCCCTCAGCCTCTCCTCATACAGCCTGCCCTCCAGGCCTTGGATCATAGAAGTGGCTCTGCTCTGGACTCTCTCAAGCTTTTCCACATCCCTCCTGAAGTGGAGGGCCCAAAATTAGATGCAGTACCTCAACTGCAGTCTCACCAGGACCGAGTAAAGCAGGAGGATGACTTCCCTGGTTTTGCTTGAGCTGCATCGGTGGATGCATGCCAGAGTTTGGTTTGCTCTGACATATGCTAATTAGTATGCATCAGAGCAGAGGTCTGTTACATGTATAGGTGCCCATAGCATCTTCTGTAACTTTTATCTGCACTGCCTCCCAACCTGTCACTGTCTTCAGAATGGAAAGGGGGAAAGGGAGCGGAGGGAGTTTGTTCTGAGGTTTTTTCAGTGCCTCCCCTCTACAGTGGTGGGCTCCAATTCATCCACCCCACCCCCTAGAGCCAACAGGGGAATCCTTACAATATGCTCCCCTTGCTACCTTCCCCCTCTCCCATTCTGAAAACAGCTTGGGCTGGCAGGGAAGAGGGGCCATTGCTAGGAGAAACCAGGCAGCAGCTTGATTCCCCTCCCCTCTGGAACCAACAGTGAACTTCTGTTTGGTCCAGGGTATTGGTGTAACTCTAAATACTTCCCACAAAGTGTTCTGAGTTACAGTGAGAAGCTTCAGTTCTGTATGCACCCTATATTTAGTCACTTTTTGCTAATTTTTACAGTGATTAACAAGATGATAAACATAGAAAATTCTCCCTTATCCTTTCTAGTCTAAATCACTTTAATCCCATCTCCAAAGCAACTTTGGGCATGATACCTAAAAGATATCAGTACCCATTACAGTATCCCAGAATCTCAAATACATATAAGAAATTTATCTTCACATAGCCTCTGTGAGGTGGGAAATTAGATGTCTATAAACTATAGAGAACATCTGTAGATAGTGAAACATAATACATGGAAAGGACAAACCAGAATGCTTGTTATTTTCAGGTTTAAAAGGTATTTGTCAGCTGTAGAAAAAGGCAGCCACCATGACTGCTACTACTGAATAGTTTAGAAGGCTTTCTAAACATAGGAAATTTCAAATTTCATATTAAAGTCCAGGACAAAGGAAGCTGAGTATTTCAAAGGCAGTAAAAACACAGTTATGGCAGATACTCTATCTGAGACTGCCCAGATGTGTATTAAGCTACAAGATGTGCGTTGACTTCACTGATATCCATAGGTCAGTATCAACAACAGAGCTCAGCTGGATGTCACTGGAGAATTAACACTTAGGAAGGTACATCAGAAAGTATCTCTTAAACAATATTTCAGCTGAAGATATATGAGGACTGAGCCAAATGAATGCCAGTTTTGAGTTTTCTAAATTATGTTCATTCCCTCATTAGGTCCTACACCATCTTATTGTCAAGGGTGAAGATAGATAATATTTTAAAGAGAGGTTAGCCCTAACATTGGCCTCGGAGCATTGTGCATTATAAATACTAAGTTCCTGAAACAGAGGCTGTCTTTTTGTTATTTTAATTCTTTAATTGTTTGTACAACGGGATCTGTACTGTAGCCAAGATCCTAATTGTTATCTAATGTAAAACTAAAAATTACGCTTTTGATAAAAGCTGTAACATCATTAGTTCCTGCTTCTTAGAGCAACTGAATTAAAGTCTTTTGACTTTATCTCTGCTTTACCTGGTATTTTTAATGAATTTTCAAATTCTAAATGAAAGCTTCAGGGAAATCTGCTTTCTGTAAAACTAACTGAATTTCACAGCTATATACAAAGATGTATATAATAATAAATACCACTTAACAGTATTTATAGCACATTATATGTTCAATATGCTTAGCACTTTTTAATTCTTTACATAAGGGATGCTCAACCTCTGGCCTATGAGCCAAACCTGGCTTGTGGAGTTGTATGATCCAGCCTGTGGGGGACCCTGATGGTCTGGAAATTTGGGGGAGGGGGAAGAGTGGTGGCAATTAACACTGTTACCACCCCTACTGTAAAATTTCCAAGCCCTGCAAGCCAGCTAACTTATCCTTGTTCACTGGATCCTGCTGGCTTGGTGGCAGGGGGCAGGGTGGAATGAGGCACCAGGACCTGAATCTGGCACTTGCAGGGCCAGAGCAGCATGGGGCAGGGCAGTAGAATGCACAGGGGAAACATGTGGGGCTGGTAGCAGGGTGAGACAGCAGGGCTCCATCTATTGTAGTGGGGCCAGGGAGCTGGGGCTGGGGCTGGGGCTGGGGCTGGGGCTAGGAATGGTGCATGTGTAGTGGGGGCTGGGCAGCAGGTCCTGATCTGGTATGTGTGGGGTTGATGTGGTGAACCTAATCCAGGGCCAGGCTGCAGCCATAATATATTGTATGGGACTTGGCCTTAATACACTTTCCATATTTAATAACTTGTTTCTTGATTTCTTGAACTTTTAAAATTTTACTAGGATATGTGATACAAATATCTACCAAAATTTGTCTTTTGTTTGGAGATGGAGCAACTTGCTGTATTAGCCTTTAAAGAATAATGTTTATATGATAGCTGGATAACTTCATAAACAGTATTATTATTCTATTTTCTGGTTGGCTCATCCTTTTCATTTTTTAGTTCCTCCCTCCCATCCTCCAGTTCCCTAGCCAGTTTCTTATCAGGATGATTTCTTCTTATAGCTTTCAAAATTGGCAGGAACTGCTGGATAATTAAGA
This sequence comes from Gavialis gangeticus, assembly GCF_001723915.1. Taxonomy (NCBI): domain Eukaryota; kingdom Metazoa; phylum Chordata; order Crocodylia; family Gavialidae; genus Gavialis; species Gavialis gangeticus. The sequence goes on from NW_017729031.1 coordinate 70,917,593, forward strand.
AAAAATAAAAAAATGTGACTTTGTAAATTATCATGTATATTTTTGAGAAGGCAAACTGCATCATATTTTAATAATGGTACATAGTACTATAGTCTTAAATCTCTTCTTTTACTGGTTTCACTGTGAAGTAGCTCCATTAAACTTATTTCATTTACTTAATATTTGTACTGGTATAACTGAGTCAAGTCAAGCCACAGTGGGCGCATCCATATGAGCAGGCACATGCCTCTTGCCCTGCCTCAAATCCCTTTGAGGCAAGGCAACAAGCACATGCAGGAACAAAAAAATGTTCCCCGCGCTGCAAGTTTGCAGTGCCGGAAGAAAAGTTGACCCCTGGATATCCAGGTGTCTAAAAGAAGTGAAGTATAAAAAAGCGGCCCTGCGGCAACCAGAGGCTGTATCCTCCATAGAGGATGCTCCGCGCCCGGGTGCTGAAACACGCAACAGGCAAGGCCACCATGCCTGGAACATCTTCCATAAACAGAAAAATTTGAAGAAAGAAAGTTCATGAATCTAGTGTTTCTGAAGAAGTTTCATAGGTTTGATTAGGCACAGTGAAACTTGATAATGAAAATAACACAAGAACAGAAGCAAACCACATCAGGATTCCAGAAGAATTGAAGTTATTTGTTCTGCTACAGCTGTTGATGCATCAGTTTACTATTTTACAATCTCCCTGCTAGAGCTCTGTAGAGGTTTCCTTAGATTTAGTATATATTCTATTTTTATTATCTTAATTGGACTAATAGGCTGAACCTGGGTCATGAAAATCTTCTGTAATTCTATACATGATCGCCCTGAGAGATGCTGAAGGGTTGGAGGGGGCACGGCGACTGCCTGCAGGTGACGGCAGTGACAGCAGCAGTGGGGCCATGGCAGCGACAAGTGAGGAGCTCTCGCAGGCTGTGGTTTAGGGAATATTTTATAAAACATTTTTGGAAATGCAAGGAGATTGTGGAAGAAAGGTAATGACCTCCCTTTATTAAATAGAAACCACTGTTTTTGAGGTGTAGTACAAAAATGAAAATCAAGAAGATTGGTCAGTTAGCTTTTGGCTTGGAAAATGCTTGTCTATATTCAGTCCTATGCACATCTCCACTTAAATGCCATTTAAATCCATATATAGCTGCAGCTATGGATAAGAAGCTAGTTTTTTTCTATCTTGCCAGGGTGGGGAGTTCTTAAAGCTCTTTCTAGATAGCATTCTGAATGAACTTTTAGCAGTCCAATAGCTTACTAGGTGTGTGAAGCTTCAGGGGAACTTGATGATGTGGCAGTTTCTTGCATGTGCACTAAACAGCTGTGGGATACTGTCGATGCAGAACATTCAGTAATGGCAGGACAGCAACCTGATATTATATAGTACAAACAAATATGAAAAACTTACTTTAAAATGTGACAAATTGTTTATGGAATTATATAAGTTAAGTGAATTAATTGTAAATTACTGTAGATGGAACTAGCAAAAAAAAAGATATTGCACAATCTTCTGAATCTGCTACATTCCACTACACTGAGCATTTGGCTTGTTTCATCACACACAACTGAAATGTTGATATAAACCATGCAGTGAGCTCAGCTGGAATTTGTCACAAATCTTCTATGGTGGGTTTCTCTCATGTGTTTCCAGTTCTCTCTGTTCTTTTCTCTGGAACAGCTCTGCTCTCTGGAGAAGTGTATAGGAGTGGGAACTTCAGAGTCTCAAAGCTTAAATTGTGTAAAGAAGACAGAGAGGTGAGAGGCTCTGGGAGCATTTGCCAATGAGTTAGAGGAAAGTCATACTGAAAAGGATGCAATATTTAAGGCAGTGCAGAAGAACTACCAAAGGGCTACCAATGTAGGGCTACAAAAAAAGAGTACTTAGCTTTGTGAAAAAATTCAAGTGTTCATGATTTGTTTCCTACAGGGAAGAAAACAGATGTTTCTACTTTTTTCACAAAGAGGGAAAGAGTGAGGGAGAAAAAAAGCCTGTTTAGAAATTGCTGCATGCTGAAGTAGTACCAAAAAGGATCCTGGAGTCTGGGTTAATCACAGACTCAACATTAATCAGGAATGTGAAGTAGTTGTAAAAAAAAGGAAATGCAAGTTTGGGCTATATCCACAGGAATATTAGTGTAAGACACATGAGGTAATAGTGCCACTGTAGTCAGCACACTGGTGTGGCCTTATCTACAGTTTTGTGTGCAGTTTTGAAAGCTGCATTTCAAGAAGGAAGTAAAGAAGTTAGAGTGGGTCTAGAGGAAGCCAACAAAAATGAAAAAGTAGCTGGAAGGCAAGCCATGTGCTGAATTGTTTGAAGAACAAGTCATGGTTAGCTTGGAGAAAATGCAATTAAAGAGGTACGTGATAGCAAATATCTGAAAGTTTGCCATAAAAGGAAGGAGAACAGCTGTTCTCCCTTGTGCAACTGGCAGGATGCAAAGCAACTGCAGCAACATCAATTTATGTTAGACATCAGGAAGAACTTCTTTACTGTTAGAAGAGTGAGGAGATGGAATAGACTGCCCAGGGAAAGTTGTGGCATTTCCTTCGTAGTAGGTTTTCAAGAAGAGATTGGACAGACATTTGATGGGGTGATTTAAGGGTAGCCCAGGGGCTTCTGAATTCATGGAGGGGGCTGGGCTAAATGATCCCTGATGTCCCTTCCACCCCTATGATTCTATGGGGCATTTTCCAGGGATTTGGGAGATGCAGATCCTAGGCCCTGTTCTCTTGGATATGCAGGAGTGCTTGAACCAGAACTTTCCATGCCCCAGGAAAGTGGCTTGACCCCTGGGCTTATAGAGTCATGATCACTAATCTTTTAAGATATTCCATTTTTACTGATTATTTAAATACAGATTGGCTAAGATGGAGGGATATTTTATCTCCTAGTGGTTACTACACTTACATAAGTTGTAATAATCAGGTTCAAGTCCATGCTCTGAATTAGGCAAAGCAAGGGCTTGATTTAAACTTCCCATGTCCCAACAGAGTGATCTGGCCACTGGATATTCTGAATTATTCAGTATGAATTATTACAACTTATATGAAACGTAAGAAATTTAATCTTGAAGTTAAGTCTTTTCATGATTAAGGTCTTGTCAGAACTAATATTTCTTCAGTAAATCAGCATTCCCTAATGACAATTCACCTTATTTCACCACTAACTGGTTTCATATACCTTTCTCTGAAACACTTTGTACTGGCCCCTGTTTACGGGATTTAGAAGGCCAGACTGGTGTGGTTTAGCGCGTTCTGTGTAACTCCACCACGATGGTCTCTAGACCAAGTGGATAAACATATAATAATCTGATGTCTGTTCTGATTAAAAAAAACCTCACTTTGTTTTGATATTCTCTACAATACATAAGTGTGTACAATACATAAGTGTGTGACCTTTGACTACTAGAAAAAATCGCATTGTGAGCCAGCCCCATAGGAAATTACTGTGTTTTCCCCTGCTGAGAAAAAAGAGTAAGTGAATTTGTATTTTATTCAAAAGACATGCTGAATTATCAAAACAAAAGTTCAGTTGTAAAATGAGCCATTTCTGGCTGACCGACCAATGTTGAAAGAGGTTTATGAGGGGTATTTCTTTTCCTCTTGAGTGAAATTACTATCTTGATAACCCCTATTGAAATGTCACACTTAAAAGTGTTTCTTGATGTTTACTGTGACACGAATATGTATATAAAATAAATATCTCTCTCAGGATTATAGTTTTATGTGTTACTAACCAAGGTCAAATGCCTCCCTGGAGTTACTCTACTAACTAAATTGCACAGGAAGGAATCAGAGTAAGCAATAATGGCCTATTTTCCAGCTGTGTTCTTAATTTGTCATATGCTTATTAAAAATGCTGTATAAGAGCTCAGTAATATTTGCAGTAAATAAAACATGCAAGCCTTGAATTGGAATAGTCCAAAATGTTCATCAAGGCAGGGGTTGGCAACTTATTATCTGTGGGTCACATCTGGTTTATCGAAACCCATAGAGATGGAGGGCTTTTGAAGTTTTTCAGCAGTGTGGAGATTTCTGAGGGGGGCTTTGGCAGTGAGGAGCTTCACCCACACAATGGCCAGCTGGGGGGGAGAAATGGCAGTGGCAGCACTGTAATTGGAGCAGTAGCTACAGTGGTGTGCACCAAGTTTAACAGCTAAACTAAGCTTTGTTAAAGTAGTTGCCAACCCCAATCAAAAGCTTTAATACCCTTGAAACTATTGTGAATTTATTCATTCACTCTTTTCCCTTCCATGAGCATATACAAATAGAAAAAGCTGTAACATCTGTTTGTTCTAGGGTTTCATATTTTCCCATATTTTGTAGTTCTATTCATATGCATATTTTCTAACTTTTAATTTGGGTCAAAGACAGAACATTGGCAATCCAGTCTTAGAGCACTGAAAAGTGTTGGCTTAAGTGAAAACTGAGTCTTCTGATGCAATTCCAAAAAAACATGAACAACTATTCCCATGATTCATTTGGACTTCAGGCTGCCTCCTGACTTCTGTGAAGACTATAGTAACAGGTTAGTGGTCTTTCCTGAAAGTTATCTCCACCCTTCCCAAAGTACAACAAATTATTAGAAACAAACCAAGACACCAGGCCTAGAAGATGGCATAGATGAGGTTTTAAAAGGTTTTAGAAGATTGTGAGGAAAGAAAAAACAGCTGAAGTCACTAAAAATGACAGGTTGGGAACAGAAGGTGAGTGGGCATCATTGAAAGAGCCTTAGCAAAGGTCCACTACATTTCAGTGAGATTGTTTCATGTATGTAAAATCTGGAGTATACAGAAATAAATCTTGAAGCAAATCAGAAGGGATTAGATGCCTTAAGTCCTGCAAATAGACTTTACAAGTTTCAGTTTCAGACATGGGGGTCTGCAGGATTTGTTCACCCTTGATTTGGATGATTAAATTTACAAACACATCAACACCTGCTTTAAATGTCTAAATACTAAGCTGAATGTCCAAAAGCCAGCATGCTGAATAAAGATCTACCAAAAATGAGACAATAGGACATGCCAAGGGCAAAAGCATATCTTAAGTCCAACTTCAGCTTCGTATTTTGCGCTAGAGAAAGGCATTTCCCTCTGCTTGGAATTCACACACCTGAATCCATTTCTAGAGTGTCTTTTGCTTGAAAATACAAGGATTTTCCTTGAAATCACATGCTGATGACACACAACTGAGTGGGACTGAGAGTATTTTGAGAGTGTTCTGGAAGACGCATAAAATCCAAAGAGATGGGAACCAGTTGGTGAAGTGGGCATTATAGAAGACAAAGTGAAATCCAGCAAAAACAAATGTGAGATGCTACACATAAGGGAGAAAAACTAAATGTACAAAAATAGAATGAGGGATACCTGGCATGGTAATGGACTTCTGAGAAGGATCTGGGGGTTATGGTGGGCCACAAATGTAACATGAGTCATCAATATTAGACACTTACAGGAATAAAAAACAAGTGCAATTATGGGTTGCATTAAAATGTTTTGTATGTAAGACAAAGGAAGTTGTTGCTACTTTACCCATCACTCAGCTAGAATACATTGGGCACCATGTTTTAAAAAGACAAAATGGAAAGGGTTTATAAGAAAGTTGGAAGTATACTACAAGACTTGTAAGAAGGTTGGAAAGAAAACTGTCTGAGGAGAGGTTGAAGGAACTGGAATGTTAAATTTAAAGAAAAGGGGAATGAGAGGGGACACCCTAGATTTTTTAAATACCTAAAGGGTTCTGATAAAAAAGTTGGTGAGACATCATTCTTCCGTTGCCTCATGTCCTGGTTTGTATGGCAGGGTGTTAAACTTGCAGCAAAATAGATTTTATCAAATCTTAAGGGAAAACATACCAAACTGTTAACAGTAGAACAATTGAATGAGGTAACTAGAGAAACTGTGGGATTTCTGTCCTCGTGGTTTTTAAGAAGAGGCTAAGCATGCTTTTATCTGTAATAGTTTAGGAACACAGAGTTCTTTCTTTTTGTCAGAAGTTGAACTAGCTGACCATCAAGTTGCGAGGTCCAGGGAAGTTCCGTTTTCCCACAAATATAGCTCCTTCCTCAACCCAAATTTCCAGCAAACCAAAAAAACCCTGCTTTTTGGCTAATTCTAACTCTGTATCTAGCATAACTATGGGCGGCAAGCAGGCCAAGCAGGGCACTGGCTATAGGTATTGATTTAGAGGGGTACCAGAATGGCATCTCCTAGGGAGACTTCTCTGTAAAAGCAGCAGGAGCTCATATACAGGGAACCAACACCACAGACCACAGAAGTCTCCAGGATCAGATAAGACTCTTCTGCATACACCACATCCCAGCACAACCCCTGGTATCCAGCATAAGCCCTTCCATGCCTCCCTCTTCTCTGTCACTGCTTTTTGATATCTCTGCACAGGGTGCAAAAATTGCTAGTTACTCCTCTGATGCATTAAGTGACCAGGTATTTATGCTAAATGGCAGCCACTTTTTATAAATGGAGCCATTGCCTGATATTTTCAAAAAATGCAGGGCAAAAAACAGAATGTATTTTCTGTATTTTTTCATATAGTAGAAAAAAGGAATCCAATATGTTTAGTATTCAGGAAGTATATTCCTGAGACTAAAATGTTTGTAACTGGGAAATGTGAAACCTGGGTGTCAAGCTTACTAAAGCTCTTAACTAGCTTGTTACAGAGCAAAATGTACCTGGGTGACTTTCAGTAATTGTCCAGCAATGCTTTTATATGTCTGGAAGTCCTGACCTGAGACAATCTGCAAATACCACTTAATTACTGATGGTCACAGGAGATACTTGGAAGAACTGTGCACTGCACTGAGACAATAGATGTGACATAGGTGAGAGTAAAAGGGAAAATACTAAAGAATGTAGCTGGTAAAATGCAAACAGGTTACCTGAAGTTATAAGATGGCAGGCAAGTTATGTGCCATCAATCCAATGTCTATATTTAGCCCATGGTTTTTTGTGTCCAGTAGATTTATTAAGTGAGGTTCATAGGTTCATCTACGAAAGGTGTTTTTGTAAATTCCCTTTGGGGATTAGAACTGAGAGATTGGAGAGACAGTGGTTGTCTTGTGAGAAGTGTGCACCCACAGGTAATTAGGTATTTTTGTCTTTGATAGATTTTTGGTGTGCATACATTTTGGTATGCAGTTGTTGTTTGCTTTCTCCTTCATATTTTCCATCAGGGCATTTAGTGCACTGGATGAGATACATTGCATTTCTGGAGGTGCAGGTGTAAGATCCAGGAACGGTGATGGTTCTGTTGCAATGTGTAGTTTTTGTGGAAGTGGTGGAGATATGTTGCCAGGTTTTGCATTTTTTTGTCCCAGCACGATCTGGATCCATTCGATAAATTTTGATCTGTGATAAAGAAAAATAGTACAATACTAAACAAAGTCATTTATTGTCTTGATAAATCCCTTTAACTCTTCATTGTGCTGATGTTTTCCTAAATGAATGACTAAAGACAGGAGGAAATACAGAAAGGCTTGTGACCTCAATGTGGGAGGCAAGAAAATGTGGGCTTTCCCATGGTATTCTGTTGTTTTAGTCCAGAGTTTACATAGTAGTAACTTTCCAATATCTGTAGACACCAAAGAATAAACAAAAATCAGGGCCAGATACTATTTCCATATGTAGCCCAGCAACTCCATTTACTTCAAAACAGATGCAGCTGAGAATAAAATTTGGTCCACTGTGTCTATGTGTATTTCATCAGGGAAATTTAAGGTAGTTCTAATAATTATACCACAGTGTATGCCAGTCTTTTAGCTGTGCAACATAGTTATCGGTAATATCACCTGTCCTCTTAACTAGACATTAAAAAGTCAGCATGGGTTAAAGCATTGGCTCTGAAAACTGCTGTAATAGAAATATACCCCAGTCTATGCAGTGTCTTCTCTAAATGTCTTTCAGCCATTTCTAAATTAATCTCCAGTCATATCTGAGTCATTTCAGGTACAGGAAAAATGGCTAAGTACAGGCTTTCAAGAAAGCAGAGTACCTACTTATGAGAGCTGTTGCAGGCAAGCAACAGTGGGAAACAGGAATTCTCCCTAGCAAAAAAACCCTCCAACTCCCTCTCTCTCCTCTGGATTAATTTCATTCCTTTACTTTAAAAATGTCATGTTCCTACACACGAAATAGGGATTATAGATGTAATGGAGATTACTTCATCATGGATTATCTTCCCAAACAACTCACTTCTAACATTTTGCTTGCTTCCTTTGAAATTACCATATGAACACATACATTTAATTGGAAACCCCTATGGTTCAGTGGTAGAATCCTTGTCTGCCACACAGGAGACCTAGGTTCACTTTTCAGATGCTGACAGGCACCAAATATCTAGACTCAATCTGGCCTTTGGATGCTGTGTCAGTGGCCTAAAGAGAAGATGGAAGGTCTGGACAGCCTCCACTCCTCCAAAAACTCCTGCCCAGGTGTATTCATCAAAGGTCTGGTGTGACCTCTCACACATACATCATGGTCTGGAGGGGGAGCCCACAACTGATTCCCTGCAAAAAGGCTGAGCTTCTTATTTCACATAAGTATTCTTGAAAACAGGCATGAACCTGTCCAGAGACCCAGAGAATACAGCGATGACAGTAATCCACATAAAATCAGCCCCGAACAGGTGAAGGTAATCTTAGAGTATTTGAACATTTTCAAGTCAGCTGGGCCAGACAACCTGCACCCAAGAGTCCTGGAAGATGTGGTTGAACCCATAGCGGTGCCTCTGGTAAGGCTGTTCAAAGAATCATGGAACTCAGGAGAGGTCCCAAACAACTAGAAGGAGGCTAATGTGGTGCCCATCTTTAAGAAAGAGAAGAGGGATGACCCTGCAAACTATAGGCCAGTCAGTCTGACTTTGTTCCTGGGAAAAATTGCACATAACCTTGCATGTTGTGTTATTATATTTTAGCCTAGTTCTAGTACTCCACCCCTCAAAGTCATTTTTTTTTCCTGTATGATTTTTTTTTATCATCTTTTGTATTCAAAACTGTCAACATCTTACAGTGTAAGGTTTGTGTTCTCCTATTAGTAAATTAGAAGGAATAACTCTGTAAAGTGAAATGCCTTACTAACCAGCTCAGATTTGCATCCAGCTTTCCATTACCACTTTGTTAGTCCCTCATTTGGGTCTTAACTCTGTACAGTGATTAATTAGGGTTCATCTTTAATGCCTACATAAATCATTTTGTATGATCAGGGCCTTGGAGTGTCAGAAACAGAAAACATAAACTGCTGGGCCCTACAATTTTTGTTTAATTTGCTATTCAGTGGTTAAAATAATGCATATCTGTGTTGTTTCTCAGAAATTCAGGATATTAGAAAGCCCTTAGGGGAAAAAAAGAGCGATAATGAGGGGAACTGTTTACACCATTTGAAATGAGGAGCACAAGGTATAAAACATAAGAAATCTTATACCAGTTTGACTTTTCCATGGGTTGTGATGCCAGCTCTGAAAAATGAAAATGGGAGAGAATGCTGAGACAGCACTTGGCTTCATGCAAACTTGACATTTATTCAAATCCTGTGGAAAGAAACAGCAAGTTCAGGTATGGTATTAAAATAGACTGTGCTTCAATATCATTTTGAATGATGAAGGAAATGTCAGTTCTCAAAAATGAATGCTTAAGAAAAGGGGTGCATGGATTAAGGCATCTATTCATCACTGGCAAGATTATCAGATAGTACTGATTTAATTGATTTTACTATTTTTCATATGTTTAAAATTTGCCTAATGCAAATGTAATATTGAGAACATCAATAGAGTTCCATTGGTGACAAAACAGGCTCCTCCTAAAAACTGTTAATAAAAGCACCATGATCTAGTGAGAGAGTTGACTAAGTATTTAACTTTTAAAATATAATGACCCAAGGTTAATTGCACACTCTGTGTACCTGAGAGTCACAGTTCATCTAACTTGTGATATGAGAAACATAAAACCTCAATAATTAATTTGTTTAATCTACCAGTTCTGTATAAAATACATCCAAGTTTTTGGGGCTTTGTTTGTTTTTTAAGAGAAACCTAAATATGTTAGATTTGCTCCTTGAATTCAAAGTGTTTTGTGCTCCAAATCAATTACCACTCCAGACTTTCACTGATTGTAAGTGCTGTTGTATATTCAAAGGAAAATGTCAAGTAGCAGAAGATGTCAGTTTCTCTATGTTTTATGACTACAAGATTCAGTTATTAGCCTGAGAAGAAAAAAAATCATTCTACAGGTTTAAGGGAAATGAAGGGAAAAAAAGACATCTCTGCTTTAAAATATATCTGTAACAAAAAGATGTACTGGACATTCTGACAGAAACATGAAATGAAATATAAGCTGCAGTTCTTTGGAAATGCTGGCGTGAACACTATGTCATTGGTGCCAGCTGGTGTGGGAAAAGCATACAAACGTGTCAAACAGAAGAGCAGCAGCTGCATTTTCTGTGCAAAGAGAACTGGCTTACAACCGGGAAACATCCATGGAGCAAAAAAATTATAGCCAAACTAGCAAAGACAGTGATGAAGTAGTGACTGGTAAACAGGTTATGAGTTGTGCATAAGACTTCATCAAACTAATGTTAATAGTGTGGATGAGAAAGAGAGAATATATCTTGCCATATGTATATGGAAATGATAAAGGACTCTGGAAACTTGCCTGGGGCATGAGTGCATTCAACAAGGTTTGCTGAAAGCACTGAATATAAGTGACTTCTTTTTTTTTTAAAGAACAAATCATGAGGTGGAACAGTGTGGACCAACCTTTTTGGCAGGTATGCCACAAATTAGCCCCGCATTTGCCCTGAGTGCCACTCCAATCCCCTTCCTCTCCCTGATCTTCTGCTCAGCTTCCTGCTCCCTGCCCAGTGCTTCCTACCTGATTTGAAGCTCTGCTTTCTGGTCCCTGCCCAATTTCATCCACAGTCTTCTTCATACCACACACAGGCTGCCTTTGCCACTTGTTGGCCATATCGAGGATAGAAGATCTCACAGTGCTCTAAGTGTAACATATAACTTCACCCTAATTTACAGTAACAACTTACACTGGGCATACACTAAGATTGTGTACCCACAGTTCTTGTCAATTCTGTCCTGGGTAACTGTTTGCTCAATTCAGGAAAATTCAGGTGCAGTCAAATCCAGAGGCGATACAGTGGTGTGGTTGCACCCTGCCTTCTTCCACCTGCTTTCAGACCACATCACATGAGCAGAAGGTGGGCTCAGCTTGGGGCAGCATCAGTGACATTGGAAGTGCAATGATCACTGGGTTCAATTAACAGAGGCATATGTATGTATTTGCTGGCATTTTGGAAAAAGAAACGTGGTTATTTTTTGTCACTTTGCAACTTTGTAATGTGGATTTGCAGCTTTGTTTCCTATGAGAATATCAGACCTTGTGTTTGTTGGTATGTTGAGCATGCTGCAAAGCCCATCTTTCCTCAGACTATTGTTGTACAAGTAGGTTGAGGGCTGGAGTATTAAAGTCATTAACAGCCCTTTCATTTTTCATGTCCAATCTATAAGATAAGTGCTTACAACAATTTTTATAAATTGGACAAAATTAACATTTTCTCCATGTGAATTAAGCCTCTTGGCTTCCCCTCCTCAGATAAGGAAACTGAGGCTGGCAGATGTTAATTTTTCTTCCTGGGGTAATGCATAAAACTTTGGAGGCTGGATTAAAAATCTTTGACTTCATGGAAGTTAGGATTTCATTCTGGATCATCTCGCTACCAGTCATTTGCCTTTAAAAGAACAGCATCAGAGAGGCACCTGCCTCCCATCACTGTCACTGTCCCTGGCTCCTCGCTCAGCTCGGAGTTCTCTGACCCTTGGCTTCTCTTCCCACAGTGTGGTGTGTCCATCCCACTGTGGGGAAGGAGGAGGGAGGGAACTGGGAACAGAAGTGCAGCCAACCCTGCAATGCCCAGCACTGTTCCTTAACCTTCTTTACAAAATTCTGAATCCACTTATGACTACTGACTCCCCTGCCACCTAATGCTGAAGACTGGTCTCCAGAGAATACTCCTTCTTTCCCCAGTGTACAAACTCACGTAAGTTACTCTAGTGTTAATGCAACATACGTCACCATCCATCCTGAGCTTATTAGCCCAAGATATGGGAGTTAGCTTGTGGAAGAGAAGAAATCAAGTTTTCTTATAATTCAGTCAAACATATTTAGATGCATATTTAGATGCCTAGAATGCACATATTTTGAGGTAAAATATAGTCAAGAATAAAGAATATATAGATTCTATAGCATAATAAATGCTGGTCTGTAAAACAGCTATCACCTTATTACGTGAGTTTTAATTCTGTATTTGGCCATCCAGTTTTCTGATCTAAGCACAAACTTGTTGTACTTACATGCACAAGAATTGTTGTACTATTGAACGTGCAGTTTGGCTCAGACTATTTCAAATTGTTGGCCCTAGATGTTCAGCTTTGATATTATTAAGAGCATTATTTTGCCCATTTATTTAGGTGTCTGCCCACAAATGCTGGTCAGCATACTTTTGATACTTTCATCATTTATGAAACTGTGATGTTATCTGAAACCCATTGATTTGGGCACTAACCTCAGATATGGGAGTCCCAAGTTGAAGTTTCTGCCTGAAGTAGAATGATTTAGGATGAAAAACTAAGCTCTGAATGAGACAATTGTCCTGAATCTGTCTTCTCCACATTTCAAGCCAATGCACTAATCATCTTACTGAACTAACACGCTCACTCCCGGTCTGACTTTTGGATGCCTCTTCCTGAACTGAAAACCTCATGTCTGGGAATGGAAAATGGAAGATCCCTTTCATTTTCATGCAAACAGAATAGCAGAGGACTAGAAGGGACCTGTGGGATTAATGACTTCTGTCCCCTTATACTGCAGGCAGCCTTGGTTAGATACTTTCTTCTAATTTCCAGCCTAAGTGTATTCATGGCCAATTTCATATTCATTCATTTTTTTCTGACAATACAGTACCTTAAATAGCTTTTCTTACTATCTGAAATTTACCCAGAAGTACTTTTAGACAATAACAGCCTTCATGTTGATAAATGAGCCAGACTCATTTAGCTCTCTGTTATCCTGATTATCTAGTAGGCCTTCTCTGCATCTGTTGCAGGTTGAGTTCATCTTTCTGAAACTGTAAGAACTAAATTCCATGTGAGGTCTTGGCAGTGCCTTGTACAATTACATTAATGCTAACTTCAATAGTAAATACCCATATTATCTCACATATAACATGCACCTCTTCCCCAAAAAACAGCTCCCACCCAAAAAATTGAGGTGCAGGTTTTAAGTAGGGAAGCTTTTTTCTTCACTGGAAAAGAAGCAAGTCTGGAGACACTGATCATGCCATGCATGTGCCAAGATGGTTGATGCTTGTATCTGCTCAGTAAACTGAAGAGATCAAGTCTTGTGTTAACCATCTCATAGCCATAGCTAGTGGCTGAGCACTGTAACTTATGCCTAAAGCAGCAAGTAAGCTTCTGGCAGTATCTTAATGAGGCTTCTGATGAGGAAACAATCATTTATTTATAGGAACTTATATAAAGAACTACTTGTACTAAAGACCTAACAGCCTTGCTTCTAGCCTTGCAAGTATTGGGGGCCTAACCTCATGTGACAGAATAACTCGGCCACATCACATTCATAGTTATTCTGTAATTAACTAACAAGCCACCCATTTTCTCATCTGTTTTTTAGCTATCAGCTTGTAGAAGATATTCTGGTGGAGTCCCACAGTGGCATAACCTTGCAGTTTGCATTATTATATCTAGCCTAGTTCTATTACTCCACTCCTCAAAATCATCCATTTTTTCTGTATGATTTTTTTATCATCTTCTATATTCAACACTGTCAACATCTTTGTGTATTCAACAGATTTAATGCATAAATTCCCACTTTTGTACCAAAGTCTTCAATGAAAAAATTAAAGAAAGTTAGTCTGGAGATCAGTTTTTGAGCAACTCATAATATTTCCCTTTCAATTCTATACAGTGTTACATCCCCTTTAACCCATTCACTCTCTTCCCCAACATATGAACTAATCTTCAGAATAACAAGTAATATACCACTGATGTTTTGATTGATTGGAATTACACATTTTCCTTTGTCTAGAAAGCCATTTAACTTAGAGAAACCTATTAGCCTAGATTAGCATATCTATCCTTGATAAATCAATGTTGCATTTTTTCCCATTATCTAGTTGTCTCTAATTCTTATATCCTTCAACTGTCAGCAAGACATTGGAATACTTTTTGAAACCATGTTAACAGGCCCATTGTTGGCTGTTTGAAAAGTTGTTTTCTAATCAATATGAAATAAAAACAAATTTCAAAACTTGAAAATTACCATGAATGGAGTTACCTCTTCTCTGTTACGTCTGAAGGGCTTTAAAGTAGGTTTGTTGTTGGGGAAAAGCAGAGGATAAAGAGAACCTGGCATCAGTGAACCATGAGCAATGCACTGCATCAATCCAGGTAAGCACTAAGGGGCCCAATAGACATCAGGACAGGGGGGTACCAAGGGCACCCATTGTGAGACTTTAATGTCTCTACACTAATGCTAGGAGCATGGGGAATAATCAGGAGGACCTTGCAGTCCTGCTTGCAAAAAACAAGTTCGATCTGGTTGGACTAACTGAAACCTGGTGGGACCCTACTCATGATTGCACAATAGGCATTGAGGATTTCAGGTTGTACAAACAGGATAGAGTGGGGAAAAGGTGTTGTTCTCTATAGGGTGTTGCTCTCTATGTTAAGGAACAATTTACATCCTCTATAATCAAGATGGGCTCAGAGAAGGCCAAACTGAGGTACTGTGGGGGTCGAAGGGAAAGGGACTTGGTAGTAGGGTCTACTATAGACTGCCAAACCAGGAGGATGAGTTAGACCTGGAATTCTCCAGACAGCTCTCAGAGGCAGTATGGTTGAGAGATATGGTTGTCATGGGTAACCTAAACACCCTGACATCTGCTGGGAGGAGCAGTCAGCCAAATCTAATTGATCACATAGGTTCTTAACCTGTATACAGAACTTTCACCTAATGCAGGAGGTATATGATCCCACTAGGCAGAACACCTTGCTGGACTTGGTGTTAGCTACAGGGGATGACCTTGCTGAGGAATTTGCAGGTACAAGGTAACCTAAGGGATAGTGACCATTGATTGATTGAATTCACTATCCAGCAAAGGGTGGATAAACCAACCACCAGTGCTGAAGTGTTAAACTTCAGAAAGGCTAACTTCAATGTGTTCAGGAGATTAGTTAGTGAGACATTAAAGCTCAAGGGCATTGGTGAAATGGGAGTCCAGGAAGGGTGGTCATACCTCAAGGGAGCAGTCCTACAGGCACAGAAGGAGACAATCCCATGGCCCATAAAAGGGGGCAAAGGGGCCAATAAGTCCTCTTGGCTGAACAGGGAAATCCAGGAAAGCCTAAGGGCAAAGAAAGAGGGATACAGGCTGTGGAAACAGGGGGTAGCTACCAAGGAGGAGCATACCTCTCTGGCTCACACTTGCAGGGAATCAGTTAGGAAGGCCAAGCAGGATTAGAACTTAGGCTGGTGACAAAAATTAAGGACAACAAAAAGTCCTTCTTCAGGTATTTAGGGAGCAAAAGGAAGGTGCAAGATAGCATAGGACCCCTGCAGGACAAACTAGGGCAATTGGTGGCAGAGAGTGGGGACAAATCTTCAGTGAGTTCTTTGCATCTGTATTCCTATACACAGACAAAGACAAATCTCCCAATTGGACTGTAGACAGACACAAGAGGGATCCCAGCCCACCAACTGTTACTGCAGGCTTAGTGAAGGGGCACTTGGAGGGGCTGGATGTGTTCAAAGCCGCGGGCCCAGATGAATTTCAGCCAAGGGTGCTGAAGGAATTGGCCACCAGTGTCATACCAGAGCTGCTGGCATGGCTGCTAGAGCACTCATGGTGCTCCAGTCAGGTCCCAGAGAACTGGAAAAGGGCTAATGTGGTCCTTATTTCAAGAAGGGGAGGAGGGAGGAACCGGGAAACTATAGACCAGTTAGTCTCACCTCAATCCTTGGGAGAACTCTGGAAAAAATCATTAATGGTCGCATGTGTGGGAGCCCAGCTGGGGAAATAATGCTGAAAGAAAATCAGCATGGGTTCATTGCAGGTAGATCCTGCCTGACTAACCTTGTTTCTTTTTATGACCAGGTCACAAAATGCTTAGATGCAGGAGTTGAGGTAGATGTTATCTACCTAGACTTTAAGAAGGTCTTCGATATGGTATCACATTCTGTTCGTGTAAATAAACTCACAAGCTGTGATGCAGATTACACAGTTAGGTGGGTGGCAAATTGGCCTAGGGGTCACACCCAGAGAGTGGTGGTGGATGGGTCAATATCGACCTGGAAAGATGTGGGCAGTGGAGTCCAGTAAGGCTCAGTCCTTGGATCAGTGCTATTCAATGTTTTCATCAGTGACTTGGATGAGGGCGTGGAGAGCACCCTGTCCAAGTTTGCAGATGATACCAAATTATGGGGCAAAGTTAATACACCAGAGGGTAGAAAATGGATCCAGGTGGATTTGGACAGGTTGGAAAAATGGGTAGAACGAAATAGGATGCAGTTCAACAAAGACGAGTGCAAAGCGTTGCACCTGCGCAAAAAGAACCACCAACACACTTACAGGCTAAGGAAGACCTTCTCAGAAGCACAGCAGCAGAAAGGGATCTTGGAGTCACAGCTGACTCCAAGATGATGAACGTGAGTTGTCAATGTGACAAAGTGATCAACAAAGCTAACCGCACTTTATCATGAATTAGCAGGTGCATGATGAACAGATCCAGGGAGGTGATGATTCCCCTCTGTGCTGCACTGATCAGGCTGCAGTTGGAGTACTGCTTCCAGTTTTGGGTGCTGCACTTCAAGAGAGGTGTGAAGAATCTAGAGAGGGTTCAGAGGAGGCCACGTGTATGGTCAGAGGCCTGCAGGCAAGGCCCTACAAGGAGAGACTGAGGGACCTAAATAGCTTCAGCCTTCGCAAGAGAAGGCTGAGAGGTGATCTTGTGGCTGCCTATAAATTCATCAGGGGACGGCAGCAGGGAATAGGAGATGCTCTATTTACTAGGGCACCCCCTGGAGTACCTAGGAACAATGGCCACATATTGACACAGAGCAGATCTAGGTTGGACATTAAAAAGAACTTCTTCACAGTAGAGGTTGCCAGAATCAGGAATGGGCTTCCAGGGGTGGTGGTGCTCTCCCCTACCTTGGGGGTCTTCAAGAGAAGACTGGACAAGCACTTAACTGGGGTCATCTGACCCCAGCTCTCTTTCTTGCCCAGGGAAATGGGTTGGACTTGATGATCTACTGAGGTCTCTTCTGACCCTAACATCTATGAATCTATGTTCTACCAAGAGCACATATCTAACAAGTTTACTTATGCTAGTTAAAAATGCAACCTTTTGTGAATTGCCTTCATCATGGGGAGTATCAAGTAGTGCTTATTCTTTTATTTTTTTATTCTTTTTTTCCAGCCTAGAGCTAAAATTAGTTTGTAGGATGTTCCTAGTAAATGTTTTCTAGTCTGTTCAGTCATCTGATAAACTAGGACCTCCCTACAGGAACAAAATAGGAACAACCTATTTGAGAACAGGAATTACATTAACCTACTCTTTTTTTTCTCCTTTTTTTTTTTTTTTTGTATCTGCTTATTCCAGTAAAAAATTGCTGAGAGAGTGTCTAATTCTCTAGCCAGGAAAAAAGCACAACATTTTTCCAAAACACCAGGGCAGTTAAAAGATGTTTCAAGTAGTCTGGCTTGTTTAACTTTTTCTCTTTTTTTACAGTTCTGTATATTTACAAACACAAAGAGTTGGGACACAGTAATAAAAAGAACACAAATGAGAAACTTCTGTTAATGGCTATACCAAATGCAGACATGTAAATTACAAGGTCAAAAAGAGTACAAGAAGGGGAATAATAGGAGAAAAATGTGTGTACAGCAGTACAAAGAAAGTTAAATGTTTTTATCTATGGGTTGTGTCTTTTTCAATCTATGTCTTTTGCTACAATCACACTTCACTCTTGCTCTCTTCCCCTTTAACTTGAGAGGAGAATTTGTCTGAAAATTGTTTTTCCTGAAATGAAAATCATACCCAGATTTTTTTTGAAAGGTTGACATTTCTATCCATCATAAAAAAAGCAACCAAACAAAACCTCACATTCAGGATCAGCTTTGCCAGGGAGCAAAAGAGATTCTATTCTGGCCTAATTTCCAGAAACAAAAGTATTAGAGATTTTTCAAAATAAATTTTCTAATTTTGATTCTGACCCAGCTTGACTTTCAGATTTCAAGTAGCTTTAGCTGTAAAATGACTAATAAGTAAATGGTTATTACAAAAGTATTACAACTCAATGTATTTTTTAACAAGGACACTTTTCAGATCATAACTGCAAATGCTGACTGTTTTACCCCTTTTTCAGAGACCTATAGTTATTTACATGTGATAAGAAAATAGATATATAGAGTATGTTTTCAAGTTAAATAATGAAGCAATGCCTTGTTCCTCAGTATGCTGAAATATTATCATACACCAGCATTCAAACCTATCACCTTTTATTCACCAAGCATCATTCAGTCATAAAAAGTAGGACTAGAAGGGACCTCAGGAGGTCATTTAGTCCAGTGGTTCTCAATCTTTTTTCTATCGGGACCCATTTGCAAAGATCCATGACCTGTCCCAACCCACATACCCTTGGCCCTGCCAGTGCCCAACTCCCAGTCCCCTGTCCCCACATGCCATGCTGGTGTCCCTCCCACTTGGGCCAGAGAGCAGTGGCTGCAGCAGCTCCAGCTCATGCAGGTGGCAGCAAAGCAAGTCCAGCCGTGGAATGGGTTGGAGGTAGAAAGAGAGGCCTGTGGCACCTCCCCTGCCCTGGGCTGGGGCTGCCACACCATGCCAGGCAGCCTGGTCATGGCCCCTCCCACCCCATGAGCAGTGTCTCCCAGCTGCTCCACCCCCATGAGTATGACCCCAGCCCTGGTGTCATCAATCCAGCCACATAGCTCTCCCCTGCCCCCTTCCCCCACTGGAAGGGGCAGGTGCCTTCCCACCACCCCCCTGCCTTACTGCAGCTCACAGCCCTTTGAAATATTCTTGCAACCGACTTTTAGGGCTGATAGTCCAACTCCCTGCTCATGAAGAGCATTGTAAGGAGGTGCTCAGCCTTCAGGGCCTGAAACCCAGTAATTAGAGACTACTAGTCTGCCTCACTGCAAATCAGGGAGACAGCTGCAAATTAGAACTAGTAAACAGGGCTGGACCTACAAAGAGAGTTGAAAAACTCCAGGAGCAGCGTGCAAAGCGGGGAAGGTTTGTGTGTTGAGGGGGAAACACAGAGGTTGGGCTGCTCCTCTCTAGGTCTAGAGAAAGACCTCAGGTTGTTTCTTTTGTTTGCTGTGGGGACCAGATTGCACATGTAAAAATAAACGAACTATAAACCTAATGCCTGGCCTTGATGAGGAAGCCAGGTGAGTGACCTGCTTATAAATATGGAGGTGCAATTTTCTGGTTTGTGTTAGGCAGCAGCTCAGACTAAAGACTAACGCTAAAATCATGGCTTCACTGAAGTCAATGGATGTTTAGCAGTTAAACCCAATCAAGCCAGGTGTTCACTTACTGAATCTTTTGGTTGTGGCTATGTGGGGACATTCACCCCTGCCTTCCATTGGCTGCTACCACAGGGAAGTAACCAGGATATGTATGTACCTGTGTATTGTGCAACTCCACGTCATTAGCTGCTGGGGTGTGCAACTTGTGAAGAAGTAGCTGCTGAAGAGTCTGTGGCAGCTGGCAGAAAACATGCATATATCTATCCATAGAAATAGTATCTTCTCTTTTTCAGAGCTGATATTACTTTGCCGGCATAAGGAAGGGATTCAGCCACTGCAGAGCAGTTATGACTGTTGATGCAATTATAGTTTTGCCATAGACCAGGTCTTAGGAAAGTGAAGGAGTACTGATGAACTGTGAAGCAAATAACTGTAAGTTAAAGCATCTCCATGTAGACGCTCCTTTGGAGAAGTTTATTGAGCTTTGACTTTTAGTCATAAGCTGATTTCTCTCAGAGTCATGTTAAAAGAGCTTTAGAAAACTCTTTAGTCAGGTATAGACATTACACTTTTTCCAGTTGAGGTGGTTGGAAACTGGTCTACACCAGTAACAGAACAGAAGTTCAGAGCACATAAACTGGTTTAAAATGGCAGAACTCAGTGCAAGATAGACCTGGATCAATGTGGTATTAGACTTAATTGATTCAGGTCAGACGGCTGAATCGAACCTCAGTACCAGGTCTGCTTGTGAATCAAATTAGGATGCCGTACACTGGCATCCCAGGTGCCTTTACAGGCCCATGCTACCCCCCTCTCACACGAAGCCACCTCACATTTGGCTGCTGCCACCGAGCACCAGGCCAGCCCCACCCCTCCCCCGGGCTTTCACAGAGCTGAGTTAGCACAGTGGCTGGTGCTGATAGGGGTGGGGGGGGTGGCAGAGGGGTGCTTGACCATGCCTAGCTCCCTGGCACTGCATCAGCTCACAGGGGGCTTGTAGGTTGGTATGTCGGAGCCCACCCAGGGATCCCAATGCCTGCAATGCTAGTGCAGTGGCAAAGAGCAGACTGGGCTAGATAAGCCAGTCACTGACACTGACTGCTGAAGGGGGAGAAGTGGAGGCTCCTTTTTGAATGTCTGTACCTAGCCTTTGTAATCCTTTCATGTTTCTGGGGAGCCATGTACTGTGTCTTCTGACCTCCAGCTCTGTTGTCAACAAGAATGAAATGGGGCTGTTTTAAATAAAATGGCTTTTAATGACAACCAAATGTACTTTGTGTCAGTTTATATATATTTTCAACAATTTTATCGCTTGGTTTTAAATTACATTTTGTGCATGGATGCATGATCAAATCTTCATCTGTATTACAAAAACAACATGCGTTTCCAGGGGGAAAAAGGAATTTTAATAAAAATGTCGCAAGGAAAACAACCACCATAAATATATTGGTGAAATAAATTAAAACTGCCCCCATTTTTTACAAATAAAACAAAAAATTGGCAAAGGAAAGGAAAGGCAAACAAAAAGACAGTTTAGAAAGGTCATGAAATAAACATTGACAGCCCTACTCTCATAACACTTCAAATCCTTCTACTGAAAATCAGCCCATATTGTTTTAGGCAGCAGTTCAAATGATAGTTCCCATGTCCTGAGCCTACACTGGGAACCCTCACATCAGAAAGAAGATAGAAATATTCCATAGAAAATAAGAAATGTTAACAGAGTTTTATCCCACACTTAGGGTACAAAACAAACGTACTAGAACAAAAGTATCTTTTCTGGCAATTATTTGTAAAAAATAAAGTGGTTACATGATGTTTTTACTCTTACATGTGAATTGGTCATAAATCCCTGTGAAGTGTTGAGGGGGAAGAGGGTTGCTATATGACAATCAGAAAATAAATTGTTTCTGTATAATTCCTGCTTGCCTAAGACAGGCTTGTCTATTTGTTAAAGGCTAGCTGAAGGGTCTGGAATCTTATGAAGAGCTTTTATTTTCCTTTAATCAGGAAATCATGTGCTCTCGGTGAAATTAAGAATGCCAGTGAGCTATGGAACAGGCCTAGGGATTGATTGTGGTAGGTGACTGAGGAGCTGGTCCACTTTCCTAGTGTTCATCTTATGTTAGGTGTTGAACTAAGTAAGTTTTTTATATTTTTTTTCTCTTAATATTACATCCCTTGAAAAAGATCTACGTATTTTAGTAATTATTATGTCAGTTATCTAGGTAATTAAATGGGCCTTAGAAACATGGAAGCCTGCCTTAAAAATTATATTGTGATTAATCATACAACATTTTTAACCAGGTTGTGGTGCAGTTCAGTATTTAGGGAACGCCTATCACTCAGATCATAATAACAATTTACGGCAGAAAAGTTAGATGACTGCCATATTGTCAGTTGAGAGGAAATATTAAAACTGAGGACCCCTTTTGCTGGTCTCTGATGGTTATCAATCTGGATATTTGTGATCACAAAATTATTTGCCCAAGGAATAGGAATAATATAATAATTTTGTTTTTGCTAAGCAGATGTGAATACTTCAGATCATAATATGGACAGCTACTGATTATGGAGTAGGTATGACTTCTAATCACTGGCTAGCTGTATGTATTCATATCTGGTCATATATTCTGATCCATCCTCCTTTTATTTGTAAGATTAATTTAGGTGGAGGACATATAGCACACAGTTCTTTCTGCATAGCATCTAATGCATGCTTCATGCAAAGATGAAGGTTGATACAATGATTTGTTTCTACCTAGAGGATTGGAGCACTATCATATTTAAATAAAATTATCAAATACTAACAAAATGAGTGCATAAATAAACTATGAAAGGTACCATCCAAAATAAGTTGTATCTTAAACCTGGGCTTAAATGGGTAAATGTCACAGTCGCAGTGCATTTTTTTCAAGAATTTTAATGGCTTTTTAATAGCCATCAATGAGAAAGATAAAGCAAAAGCAACAGTTTTGTTATAGCACAGAAACATGCTGCTTTAAACATTGAAAGCAGCTGCTTCTCTTCTGTAGCATCAAATCTCATTCAAAGTTGAGAGGTGGCAGTAAGATAAAATGAGAGACTTTAACATATCATGGGGGAAAGGTGATTATTTCTTGACTTGGGGCAAAGATTTAATTCCAAAGATGTATGTGAAATGAATACGACTAACTTAACCTGGAGTATGCAGATGTCGATATCTCAAATAAATGCACAGAATTTTGAATTCATACTTTCTAAGAACTACTTTTAACCCTTAGTCTTCCCCAGTCAAAGAGAAGTCATTTCTAGGATCTTTCCTTGACAATACCTGTCCGGTTAGCTGGGGTTTCCAGGCAAATTCTGCTCACGTTACTTATGGAAGTAGACCTTTTCCAGTTACTGGGATAACATTTATAACTATCATTCTATTAAGTTCCATGAATACTCCCTACAAAATCTCTGTAAGGCGAAAATAAAACAGACTTTGCATGTAATTTAATATGTAACTTTGTTTTACTTGGCAGCATGCTCTAGTTTTAATAAGCTTTTCACAATGCCTTTGCTCATAATTTGACCCAAGCATAGTTGCTATGCAATTGTCTCAACCAAATTATGAAAGGTCTCATAGCAACATATTCACCCTCCTTCAGTTTGTGAGCCTCTCTGGCAACTTGCCTGTGGAAGTGGTGGGAAGTGTTCATATTCAAAGTACAGCAGAAGAGCACATGGTGGTAAAAGAGGGACTGAAGCAACAAGTGAGCTACCTATGCTCTCCTCCTCTCTCCTCTCTTTAAGTTTTGGGGAAAAAATTGGGGGGGGGGGCACACAGCATAAAATACTACTTTCTCAGGCAGTTTATTAAACCTATATGATTAGCACTTTTTCAGAATAACCTGCGAAGATACTCCCTGAACATTTGTCTTCAATAAGCTGCTTCTGCTACCAGACAGCAGCTGTCACAGGGAAGCAGCCAGTGCATGTATGCACTAGGGATGTGTGAAACAGGCTGTATTTTATTTGGATTTCACCCGAATCGGGGACAGTGATTTGATTTGTTGATTCAGATTGCTGTCCCTGATTCGATCCGACCAAATCCAAATCTGCAGATTCAGTGCTGATTCGGAGAATTGGCAATTCAGCTTTAAATGTTTTTTAAAGCAAATGGAGTGTCCCACGGGAGAGTGGGGGCAGGGGCCCCACATGCTCAGTGGTGAACCCAGAAGTGGACCAGAAGCATTTTCTGTCTGCTTCTGGGTCCACTGGGGAGCGCATGCCCCCCCCCCCATGCTCCCCCAGGTTGGCAATTGACTGTGGGGGCACCCTAGGAGCCCCCCCAGACCCAGGAGGCACCAGTCACCAAGCTGGGAGGGTGGG
>NW_017729031.1:70946522-70949859 GCF_001723915.1 Gavialis gangeticus
GTGGGTGGGAAGGGCCCCAGAGCACTCCCTGCTAGACCCAGAAGTGAACTAGAAGTGTTTCTGGTCCACTCTGGGGTCTAATGTTGAGTGCGCTAGGGACCACCCCGTGCTCCCATGGGACTTTCCATCCTCCACAGCATCTGAGCATTCACAAGCCACCTGGTTTCTTGAGGTATATAGAAAAAACATTTAAAGCTGTTTCTATCTCTGAATCTTTCCAAATCTCTCTGAATCGATTTGGAGGGTTCCAATTTGATTTGGAGAGATTTAAGGGTCTCCCAATTCAATATGGATTTGGAGATTCAGCTACCGAATTCGGCCGAATCTCTGCCGAATTGAATCAGGGACCAAAGTTTCGCACAGACCAAGTGTATACTTGGATAGCTTTTACTGGCTCTTTTTGGCTCCCCTTCTCTGTTGCTAGCAGAGAACAGCATGCGCTCTGACAAATCATGGCTGCTGATGGGGCAGACACAGTTAGAAGACATGAATGTGTTTATACATGCTTTCTGTTGGCTGCTATGAAGTGACAGAAGCCATCTTTCATTCGGAGAGCTTGTGTTGCTAAGAACATCTATTCACATAGATTAAATAGATTTTATAAATCAGTGCCATTAGGCACCAATATTTGACAATAGGGTAGATGTCTCAGCATGTTCCAGTTCAGTTATGGAAATTATGTCACTGATCTTAACAAGAAAAGTTATATACTTTCTCTCTCCACTTTTTCTTCAGACTTGCTTGCTTTAGTCAGTGTTAAGAAAAACTTCATTTGTTCATCTGGTGTTGTTTCAAGGTATCAGGGTAGAGAACAGGATTTGGTTTTATAATTAAGTCTCCTGTCCCCAGGATTTCCCTTTAAGAAGCTATTGTCAGTGGCAGCAGTCCCTCAATAAGTAGATGACAATCTTCCAGTAAATAGAGAAATTATTTGTGAGTGTGTAGATGACTGAGGAGACCAGTCCAAGATCTGTATGTTTAACTACAAGCTATGAATGTTTAATGATCTTTTGACAAATTATTCCCAGAATGACTCATTTCACCTTGGCATGGAGCATGTGCACCTTTATTCTGCTGGCTGAGACCATGGCCTACCACCAGTAAAAGAAGTAGTTTGACCAACTATTTTTTGAATACCAAAGCAATTTCTGGCACTATTATATGAAATGCCATGCTTGTTTAAAAAATATAAGTAAACTTCATTGTTCCATGTAAAAATTTATAACACTTCTAAAATTAAAGGAATACTCCAGCTAATATTGGCACTCCCCTATTCTTGCTGACCTAAGGTTGACCTACTGAAGCCAATGTGAATTTTGCCAAAAACTTTAACAGAACCATAATTTCACCCTATGCATTACTATGGTTAACTTGTTTTTGTCTTTTCTAGCCCTGATTCATTCTTTTGGCTACTATCCCAACATTTCCCTGATGCTTTATTTAGCTTTCACAATCCTCTCTGCTTGGCTTTTTCTTTCTTTCCTCCTCTCCTTACTAGAGGGAGGAGTTCTTTTTAACATTCTCTTGATAGCTGCTGATAGTATTGGCCTGGGCAACTTTTGCATGCTACAGAGGTTTACATGATCAGGGTTCTAGCAGAAAATGAAAAGATTAGTAAGATCCAATGTGTGCTGTAGAACTAAATTCTGCATCCCCTTATCTCCTGACTATTGTGGTCCCAATTTTTTGGTGTACTGCTATTGATATGCCTGTTTCAGGTAAATTATGCACAGAGACCTTTTTTTACTAAAATATGAAAAATAAATAATGTAATAATGAGAACGCTCCTTGCATCTTTTATGTTAAATGTTACAATCAACAGAAATGTTTTCCTGTTTATATAGTTTACACATTTTCATTTTTCAAAATGTTGCAAACTTTGATAAGAAGCAATGCAATAGTATAAATAGAAGAGAAAGGTGGAAGCCTTGGTATCTGAGGAAGAAGAGGACCCAGAGTTGATACTTCTAGGGAAAGGAAGTGCTGAGGCTTAATGCCTAACAGGTACTTGAAGCAAGGCTTGGCTGTTAAGAGTCATTTGAATCCTTTTCTCTCCATCACCTACATCCTTGTCAGCTTATACTTTTCAGAACTACCAAGGCTCACATTTCCTCTGAAATTTGAATGGGTGCTTATTAAATCTGAAAAGCAGGTTTATGGTGTAAAGGTATTTAACATTAAGTTGCATATTTAATTGCATAAGTTAGGCAATTAACATGCTCCTAGGTTTATTTTATCTTGTCTACATTGTACATTCCTTGCTAAATATTCCTCCCACTTAAATAAAAAGGATTTTTATGACTGTCTTAATCAGGAGATTATTTGAATCAATTTTGTATATTTAGGAGTGCCACTAAGAATGGGCTAGTATTCAAAAACACACAAGTAAAATACCGGTACATTCCCCTGTTGCTGTTTCTTTTATATTGTCTGTTTCTCAGTACCTACTTAAAGGACCAGAAGAGTTTATATGTTTTCTTTTTCATAACTTGGCGTTTTAATATGCCCATCCTTTCCCTGCATTCATGCAGGGAGTTGGACTAAATAACTCTTGAGGTCCCTTCTAATCCTGTAAGTCTAGGATTCTATTTCAGCCAAGCCATTATTTTTAAAGGAAATAATCAAGGCCTGGTTTTGTAACATTTACATCCGTGTAACATTAAATTCTATTTTCTTTGTTATAAAGAGTAAAGGCCTGTTTTTTCTTCATATAATTTCCTGTTTCTTTGTATTTTTATCTCCTCTAGGGAAACTATTGTGAGAAAACAAATGTGTAAAGGCAGGTCTCTGATAAGACTACAGTCCATAATCATTCTGATACCTGGTTAAACACATGAAAGGGCATGTAACTGACATTATAGGAAGACTAGTCCAAGTTATTCAAAGGAACTTCTGGCTGTAGATATCATTTAGATGATGGCTGGCTAACTTCTAAGCAGCAAAGGCTGTCCCAGGCAACAGGAAGTAGAATATGGAGGACAAAGAGGAACCCTGGAGCTCCTGGCTGGTGCTGCAACTGAAGTGATGGGTGGGAGCCTGGGGGCTGCAAATTAACTCCTTTGGACTGCAGTGTAGCCCACAAGCTAGCATATGGACAGCCTTGATTTAAGTGCCTGGGAAGAGTGAGGATGTTAGAAGGAACCCTAGTCTGTGTATTGCTTATCCCAATACACATAGACTTTTAAGTACCGTATTTACTCAAATATAAGACTTGCCTGATTAAAAGATGACCACCCCCCACATTAGATTACATATATGGAAAATTTATATGTTTGTTGTAATATTCCAGGTATAGAATCTAAGTATAGGAGGGCTGTCTTGAACCCCCCCCCCCCCC
>NW_017729031.1:70949997-70950900 GCF_001723915.1 Gavialis gangeticus
CCCCCCCCCCCCCCCCAAATATACTGCTACAGTAGGGAAAGCATCGGGGTGGGGGACTGGTGGTGACCATTTCACATTTCTGTTAACTCTGAATATAGACCTCTATTATAGTTGAATTAATTAGTAGCCTCTCTAAGATTCAGCAGCTACTTGTTGCAAACAGGCAATTACTCTACCTTATCTACATCTTGGTATGAGTTTTATGAGGTAATTTTTACAAGATAATTCATGAAAACAAGAATAGATTAAAAATGAAATGCTCATATCATGGAATAATGTAGTATTTAAATACTTGTTTTCTTCCCCACTTTAGTCTGGGAAAGTGGCTCCCAAACTTGGGTTGCAACCCAAATCAGGGTTGCGAGGGGCCTGTCCCTTGCTCCACCCCTCCCACCTGTGGGGCTCTCCTAGTGCATGGTCCATATGGCTCTCACTGCCAATGCCCCCCACAATCTTGGCCTAACCCAGGCTCTGCTGGCACCGCTGGGCATGAGTGCGTCAGCAGCAGGGGTGGGGGTCATGACCTTGATTTAGGGTCACAGCAAAAAAAGGTTGGGAGCCACTGGTCCTGAATAACTAGGCTGGCTGTTCAAGGCCCTGTACAACCATTGTATTTAGGGTATGATACTTAGAGTACAACAATAGTATACTTAGGGTATTAGCACCTTGGGGTATTATCACTGTTAAAGGGCAAAATATAGAAATCTGAACTTAGAAATTGGTCTATGTATGCTTATATTATTGTTTTCAATTCATAAATACACATGTATTTCTTAATTTATAAATACTTTTTTTCTATTTCTTATTTGTTATGTTGGTTACTTTCATTTCTAATACATCTAAAATATCTTTGCAGTTCATCCACAACCAGGTGTAGGACCTGCCCAGGTAAGAGCTCAGGTA
>NW_017729031.1:70953799-70955239 GCF_001723915.1 Gavialis gangeticus
ATCTGTCTAGGTCCCTTCTGACTCATTAATTCTATGATTCTATGATTCTATCCTTATATAGCAATGTATGGGGAGTAGACAAGCTATAAAGACCAGCTAAAGATAAGACTTAGCTGTGAGTTATGATTTATAAATCCACATAAGGAGGGGATTCATCACATCTTTAAAGAATCTTTGTGTCCAGTGGCTCTCTGAAGTCCTGACTCAAATAATATATAAATATTTGGGAGGCTATGTGGAAAGCTATTTAAATAAAATGATATGTATGTTGTCATGGAATAAAACCCTGCATTCTGTATAGTTACAAGCAATTAAAGGAGTGTGGTTAATGGTGTGTGTTTGATAATAAGCCTAAAAGATAGTTTGTTCATTGATGAAAAACTGAAATGCCTGGATCCACTTCAATTAAAGAATTTTTTTTGCAAAAATCTTGTTGGTGTAATAAAAGATATCATCTCTACTATGAGTCCTAATTGCTGGATCCACTTCAATTAAAGAATTTTTTTTGCAAAAATCTTGTTGGTGTAATAAAAGATATCATCTCTACTATGAGTCCTAATTGCTGGATCCACTTCAAACTCTGAAGAAAACATATGAGAAATGCCATAAAATGTGACTGCCAAGAGGTTAAATGAACTGCACGTGCCCATGGGTAACAGGCCTCTGGAAGAAAATGTATTTTTATTTATTGGTTGATTGCTCTAATGCAATATAGACTGAAGAGGCAAATCCTTATTTGTCAAACCTGCTATTTAGTCAAATATATATTGTTGCTTTTGTAGAGGAAAGGTGAAGATAATCCAGAGATAAAAGAAAGAAAAAAAAGAACAAAACAACAAAATACTACATGAAATATACTTTCTACATGACCCAGTCATGGCTTTGATAAATCCAAACTTGTTTTTACTTCTAGCCTAGAAACTTCTAGGACGCTCTAGTTGGAGAATAGGACAGAACTCCTCTTAACTTTCATTCAGCAGATTTTCACTCCAGGAGATTTAGTAAAGGACTCTTGCAGTTGTCTCTGGAGTATCCATTATTGTTTCAACTATTTAAAAATAGGGGCTACAAGTTTATGTGGCAAATTCCAAATAGCAATTGCATAATTCCCTGCCCCAAAAAGGCAATTTAAATAACAGAAGAAAAAAAAAAGGAGTTTCCCCACTGAATACTTTTCCAAAATAGGAAAATGGAAGGAATTTTAATAATGAAAGGCAAAATGGGAAAAGAAAATTAGCTAATGAATAAATACAATGGGCACATCCACATGAGCATGCATGTGCATCTTGCAGCATCTCAAAGCCCTTTGAGATGCTACAAGAAGCATGTGTGGGAACAAAAAAATATTCCCTATGCTGCAAATTTATAGCACAAGGGCAAAATTAGACCCCTGGATATCCAGGGATCAAAAAACAAAAATGCAGGGGAAAAAGTGGGGCA
>NW_017729031.1:70960239-70960818 GCF_001723915.1 Gavialis gangeticus
GCATGTGTGGGAACAAAAAAATATTCCCTATGCTGCAAATTTATAGCACAAGGGCAAAATTAGACCCCTGGATATCCAGGGATAAAAAAAAAAAAATGCAGGGGAAAAAGTGGGGCAATTGGAGGCTTGGTCCTCCACAGAGATGCTCTGGCAGCCAGCCAGAGAATCTCTATGTCTGGCCCTCGGAGCTAGACTTGGGCTCCTGCCAGTAAGTGTGGTGGGGCTGGAGGAGTGGGGAGGGGACCAAGGAGAGACCCTGCCAGCCTTGCCCACTCCCCCAGCTCCCCAGATCTCTGCTCTGCCCAGCCCCATCCCCCACCAGTCCTCCGAGCCCCCCCAATGGCTGCCCTGCTCGGACCCATCCTCCACTTGCCCCTGAGGCTTCCATCTCTGCCCCACACATACCCATTCCCTACCTGCCCCCGAGCTCCCCAATGGCTGCCCCACCTGGCCACATCCCCTGCCCACCCACCAAGCACCCCATCATTGCCCCACCTGCCCCCGAGCCCTCCAATGGCAGCCCTGCCTGGCCCCATCCCCTACCTGCCTCATGAGCCTCCCCATCACTGTCCCATCCAG
>NW_017729031.1:70960829-70961895 GCF_001723915.1 Gavialis gangeticus
AATACTAAATATGTCAGGGGGCCCAATGAACCAATGCAAACAAACCAGAAGTAGCAGCTGCCATCAGGGCCACTGGGGCCTCATGGCAGAGTCCCCCCTACCACGAGGCACAGGGCCCAGGTGACAGCCACAGCGGTAGTGTGAGTGTCTGGCATCCAGGGCCATGCCCCACTGACCCCTGCTGCCCCATGCTGTGTGAGGGGGCTCTGCCATGAGGCCCCAGTGACACTGATGGCAGCTGCTACTGCTGGTGAGTGCAAAGTGTTTTTTTTTCCTGAGTCCCAGACTGCTGGGGCTGGGTGTGGGTGGGCATCAGGGTCGGCTCTAGTTGTGGGGGGACTAACAGGGAGCCCCGTTGCCCCCTGCTTCCCCATATTGTACAGGGGGAGCTCTGCCATGAGGCACCAGAGCCCCCACAGACCTTGCTACTGTCAGTGAGTGCAAGGCTTTTTTTTTTTTTATTTAAGTGCCAGGAGGCTGAGGCCAGGGGGCAGCCATCAGGGTAGCTGAGGGTGTAAGCAGGGTATGTGAATGGGTGGAGCAGCCATTGGGGAGACCCGGGGGAGCAGGCAGGGGTGGTGCAAGATGGGGCAGCCATCAGGGGGCTGGAGGTGCAAGCGGGGTGTGGGACTGGGTGGGGCAGCCATCAGGGGAGTCAGTTGGGGCAGCAATCCAGGGGCCAGGGCAGCAGGTGGAGGTGGGGCATGTGGGCCTTGCGGGGGGGTGGTAGCCCCTGTGGGAGCCATGTGGCTCCTGTTTGGGGGGCTGTGGCCCCTGTGGGGGGCAGTCCATGAGCCATGCAGGAGGGCTGTACCCTGCAGGGGGAAATAGACCCACCCCTCCTGAGCAGCCTCCCTGTGCAATCCAGCCACCCCTCCACAATCCATCCACACCTACCCACACACCCCACAGCCCCCCACTTCCCTCCACAGCCACCCACATCCCTCCATCACCTTCCCACCCCACCTCCTGAAATCCCACATCCCCCCAGCACACACCCTGAGTACCCAGCTGCCAGACAGGATGAGACCTGCTGGCAGGAGTTGTGGCTGCAGGGGCAGCTGTC
>NW_017729031.1:70961912-70963383 GCF_001723915.1 Gavialis gangeticus
GGGGAGCTCTAACTGCTCTATGATAAGAAAACCAAAGGCATACAGCAAAATATATAGGTATTTAGAATTCATTTTATTATGATGATAGAGACACTGGTAGGCTTCCAAATTGCTTCAACAGTGTAGATATATCAATAAAGCATTGCCCAACTTATTGCTGTGTCTCTGTCTCTCACTGTCTCTCTCTGTATACATATAGTGGTTTTTTTGTTTTAATTGTTGAGGAACATGGATTTGGGGGTATTTTACAGAGTGACTTCGGGATTTTTTTAGCAGGGATTGTTCAGTTTTCAAATAGGGAACACCAGAATTCCTGCTAGGGAGGCCAGTGGCAGGACCCAAGCAGAGGAGCCTGCTCAGAGCTGGCACCTTGGACCCAGCTGGAGGTGGCTGACCTCCTGGCCAACTGGGGCCAAGAGGATATGCTTTGACAGGACCCAAGCAGGCCACAACACTGGGAGGGAACATCTTCCAGGGAATAGCTGCCCAGATGGCTGGGCAGGAGGCACACATGGCAGTAGGGTCACACAAAGGCCACCTCTGCAGCCACAGCCCACTGACATTTGGCCCAGAGGGGCAGATGCCTCTACTGGCAGTGCAGTCCCCATCCGGATCTGGCATGCGCGCAGCAGGTCACAGTCAGGCAGCAGCCAGACTGCTGCAGTGGGTAAAGGGTGCAGGGAACTCTCAGGGCTGCTTCAGCAGTCCAGCTGGCACAAAGGGTAGTGTTCCCAGGTACCAATTGACTAGGGCGCAGAAGCTCCTGAGAGTGAGTAGCCTTGAGCTACTAGACAGGGCAGCTTTTTGTACTGATGAGGCCAGGACAGGGCAGCTTTTTATACTGCTGGGGACAACACAGGTGCTGGCCCTGGGCTCTAGTTTCTCCTGGCTGCAGATCCAGGAGGAGCCAGGCAGGGTTATTTTGCCCCAAGTGGCACAATTTGCCCACACCAAAGTGCATGTCTGGACACGTGCGTTGAGACAAAAAGCCCTGGCTCAAATTTGTACTGTTGCCCTGAGGGGTCAGGCCAGTGCTCAGGATCTTAGTATTACACTGTTAGACAGGAAGGTGTGGTGTACAATTGCACATATACATACCCACAAATCAATTAGATACATACACACACACACACACACACACAAACACTACCAGCTCAGGCACATACACATCCAAACAAGCCTAGGCACATGCATACCTATCACCAATTCAAGCACATATACTATACACCCCAAAAGTTAGATACAGATCACTAATTCATATATCATGCACATATATCATGTATACACACACACACACACACACCCCGACAACTCAGATACACACACATTCAAAATAACCAGTCTAGGTTCATGCACACCTATCACCAGTTTCAGCCCATACACACACCAAATTTAGACAGAATCAGTTACCAGTTACCAGCACCTGCACATTCAATACACATACGTGGATTACTAATTTATACACCACACA
>NW_017729031.1:70963504-70963976 GCF_001723915.1 Gavialis gangeticus
AGAAAGGTTAAGGTAAGAAAGTAGAAGTGTAGGGAGTTAAAGTTACCAGGACCAGGATTAGAACCGGTAGACTACAGGGGCCTGAGCTGAAGAACTGAGGCTTCGGGGTAACTTTAGGTTAATTGATCTTAATTGATTAAAAGACAATGCCCAAAGCCTGAAGAACGGGAAAACAATGCTGGTACAGAGGCTGAGGCTGGGACTGGAGCCAGAGCTATGGGGAGCTGAATAGGTAGGTGGGGAGAGGGAAAATGGGACTAAGGGAAAGTGTGGGTGTTAAATAGGGGCTCTGGATGTGGAAAACCAGAGAATGGATCCGGGGCAGCTAGAGAAGTTGCAGGGAGCGACAGTAGGTACTGGGAGCTGGAGAAAGGCTCCAGCTGCTGGAGAAAACTACAGGACAGCCAAGAGGACCTGGGAAGCTGCGGGGGGGGGGAGGACTACAGAAGGTGTGGGGGAAGCCTGAAAACAG
>NW_017729031.1:70964231-70968131 GCF_001723915.1 Gavialis gangeticus
CTCCTTGCGGCGCTCAGGGGAACAGGGACTCCCCCAGTGCCTGCTGATCCCCCCAGTCATTTCAATCATTCCCAATCACACACATTCATCTGGGAACCAATTTACATGAGAGGAATACATGACTCATACAGTTGTGACACAGGGGATGCCCAGGTAGAAGACACAAGATGGAGCCTTAACATATAAAATAGAAACTTGACACAGGCCTAAACCATACAATATCCATATGAAACAATAAAAAGCATTACGAAAATGATAATAATACAGTATACAACAGTAAAAATCAATACAAACCTAATAATTATACAATATAAAACTGGATATCCAAAACCAAAAACTTGCTACCAAAATAAAAATGTTAAAGCTTATCCTACATCTTATCTTACTTATACTTATCTAGGGAATAAAGAGGGAGAGAAAAAGTCAGAAATGGTTGGGGGAGAGGAGGGAATGCATTTTAAAATAAATTAAAAAAAGAAAAACTGGGGGTTTTG
Source organism: Gavialis gangeticus (assembly GCF_001723915.1). Lineage (NCBI taxonomy): Eukaryota > Metazoa > Chordata > Crocodylia > Gavialidae > Gavialis > Gavialis gangeticus. The sequence goes on from NW_017729031.1 coordinate 70,964,726, forward strand.
GTACAGTACCACTTCTATTTGAGCTGCTGCAAGTGCACATACTTGCATATGTGAACACAACCAATGATTTCATTCTAGTACAGTTAATTGTGCAGGCTCAGGTCTGCATGTGGAATTAAATATGAAGACGGGAGATAGGACAATAAGTTAGGATGATTACATAGGATATCTGGGGGAAAAAATCTAATTATAAGGATGGTTAAGCATTGCAGTAGATTGCCTAGGTTGGTCGCTGAATCTCTCTCAGGCTTATAAGGGTAGATAAATATCCTTCACAGATGATATGAGTGTTTCTGCTTTGTGGGATATACTAGATGACTGATCTCTTGAGCATCCAGACCACAGGATTGAGCCACTGCCCAGAGCAACCATTGCCATGGCCAACCTGTCATCCCAGATCATCTTTCCATGACTGACTAGTTGTTTTTTATCTTGAAAATGTAAAGCAGATGCAAGTCTTCCACATTTTACTGTCTTATCTCTTGCCCCATTTCATCTGTCTTATCAGATGCAAAAGCTGTCACTATTCTCACAGGCTAGGTACAAATATTCAAGGTCCAAGGATGAATTGATTAATTCTTTGCAAGTTAGTCTAAAATGTTCAGATTAAACTGAAACAGAAGTAAATAGACATTACCTTTGATTCAGGAAATACAGCCACATGCCTGCAATGGCTCTGGCCAGAAGCCAGGGGGTGCTAGAGCATAGCTCTTTGGCTTTGTGTTCAGTTCCTCTTCCTGCTGTCCTTGAGGTCTCTGGGATTTGCAGGCCAGAATTACAGCAGCAGGACTCTGCAGGGTTGCTCATCACTTCCTCTTCCTGCTTCCTGGTGCCTCTAGGATTTGTACTCCACAGTTGCAGTCAGAAGTAAGTTTGAGCTCAGGGCTGAAAAGTATGCTGGGGGACTGTGATCTAAGTTGAACCAGGAAGGGGATATGGGACAGAAGTTTCATAAACCAGTTTGACCCAAATCAGTTAAGTCTGATACCACATTCAACCAGGTTTGTCTTAAACCAGTTTCAGACATTTTGAAACTGGTTTATGTGTACTGAGCTTCTGTTCTGTTACAGGTTGGAACCAGTTTCTGATCACTTAAATGAGTTTGTGTAACTTCTGTCCCTAGCCACAGTGACCAACTTGAATTTCATGGGAAAGCTATTGCTATCAGTGAAATCAGATCAGGTGTAGAGAGAGAACAAGAAGGGACCAATACAAGAACTGTGGAAAATATCAGTAAATTGTAGTATTGGGTTACTCTTCTTCCAACAAGAGTAAAAAAATATATAATAATCAATGAGCCTTAGTATCTTGAGGCAAACTTGTAAAATATGTCCTCAGGCTTCTACTTCCAAATGTAAGCAGCTCGTCTATGCTCTGAGCAAACCACTGTGTGGAGAGCTGCTTGAGCATCTGATGGGCTTTTTTTCCCCCCTAACCTATGCTTTGCTACAAGCCTATAAAAACAATAATATTTTTATTTCTGATATGTAAATGCATTACTGCACAGTTAACATACAGAGATAATAGATCTATTATAATCCACGTATGCAGTATAATTATGTTTGTTCCCATCAAATATACAGTCTAAACAACAAGCTGTTATTACCATTATCAGTTAGCTATTTTAAAACCACATTGTTCTTTCACAGGCAGAAAAATATTTCAGTGACTAACTGTGGTTGTCTTCCCCACGGATCACCTCATTTATTTTGCAAGCTAGTCTCTTTATGGCAATGAAAATTACTGCAGGCTCCTTCTCACCCCAGATGGGGAGTATGGCTAATGCTTGTGTTTTCCCTTCAGGTTTCAGACTTTCCCATTTCATGTAATGGGTTGTCTACAAATTGGTAAGTTAGTTGTGGGTTGTTTTTAAGCCAAATGAGTATAACTTTCCAAAAACATAGTTGTTGTTGAGAGTACAATTTAATTTGCTGGTACTGTAGGGATTGTCTGCTAATACACTGTTGGTAAAACAGCCATTACAATAGATGTAAAAAAGAAAGTGATAATAGATTTTAACAATATTTAGGTGAAGCCTGAGATTTTCTGTCTTCGATTTTATGCTGTTTTGTCCCATCAATTTATCTTTAAGACTTTTTTATGATTTTTGTTCCCATATTCATTTATGCTGGTGCTTCTCAACCTTTTTAGACTCAAAGCAGTAAGAAAATTTCACTCATTGTTCAACAGCAGAAAAATACTGGAGCAACTCTTCAGTTGCAGACAACTTGGAAAGACCACAGCAGATCAGAATGTTTTGAATACAATGGATTCCCATTTGGAATATCAGTCTAATGGGCTTGCTGGGCTTTGCCCAGCTCTCCCAGCTTAGAAGACTGGGAATGTGATTGGTGGGGCAAAACCCACCAATCAGAGATAGGCAGGGGAAGAGCCAGGAGGAGAGTCTGCTCCCCCCTCTATTCCAAAGGCTGGGGCAGAAGCGGACTTAATTAGGAACTTCAGTTGCAGCCCCCCAATTGATTCATTTTCAATTTGTGGGTGGAGCCCCAGAAGGGGATATAAGCAACTGTGTGCCGAGCATGCAGCACAATCGGTGACAGATGGCGAGGGAAGGGGTCCTGGAGCCAAGAAGAGTTGGGAGAGCTACCCAGTGGGCACATCTGACTGCCCAGAAGAATCTGAAAGATTCTGCCACTGGACAGAAGTGGTAGGCAGTACAGGCATCTCTGCACAGAGGGTCTGTGAGGGACCGGGACCCTGGAAGCTGCAGCGAGGCGGTTGAGGTCTCCAACCCCAGTACGAGGGCAGGCTCGGGAGTCAGTGCTACTGCAGGGTACATCATTGCAGGATGTAAGGCCCAGGATAAGGAGGGGCCGGGCAGTCTGGGGCCCATTCCCTGCAGTAGGTCCACAAGGGCCATGGGAACAGAGCAGTTCCTGAGTGCGAGGAGCAGCATTTGTGGCATGACCCTGCATATGCATGAGGCAGCCCAGGCCTGTATCTGCCCCTGAGAAGGACTGAACCACTGGGACATGTGAACAAGTCACACTACCTGCCCTGAGGCCTGGAACTGAGCTGTCCCTTGGAGAAACATTAGTCAGGCCAGGTTACTTATGAACACTGCCCTACTCAGCTTATTGGGACACGTGGGTCACTGGGGAAACAGGTCTCCTACTGGGGAGTGACGCTCAGGGAAGGTAGCCTGAATAAAGAGGCAGGAGGAGGGGCACCACTAGAGGACTCTTGCGTCTTATATATTGGAGAGTTTATTGATAGTTTGATATACTCTGTGCATTTTGGAGGGTATAGTAACTGTTAACCTTGTATTTTAGAGCGCCATTTATTGTTGTATTTATCTGTTCATACGGTTTGGGACCATTATGCTTACTGTTTGTAATTGGGTGTGTATATAGTTATAGTTATATCTGTGTGTGTGTGTGTATGT
>NW_017729031.1:70973131-71005959 GCF_001723915.1 Gavialis gangeticus
GTGAGTGGGAAACTGCGAGTGATTGCACTTTCCCCCCAGCACATGTGCCCTGCTGGGGCTTTCCCCTTCTACTGGTAGGGTGGGGGGACACACATTCTGTGGACACCTGGGTTATATCTGGTTTTATCATCTGAATCATGTTTACAAACCTAACAGTGCTAATATTTTGTAGCACCTCCTGACACCCCTTGGAAAGATCTCAAGGCACCATCAGGTGCCACAGCATCCTGGTTGAAAGTCTGATTTATGCTGTAAGCTCCTGGGAACAGTTTCTTGAGTACACAATAGAACCTTGTTCCTGATAGCATGCTACTGCAATGTAAATTATTACTAGTAACTGAAACAGGATCACTAAGTAAAATAAAATATTACTCTTACATCGTTATTCTTCTCCTTGTCTCTCATTTTTGTGTGTGGGCAGCAGCACTTACGTTAGGGGTCTATATGTACTATAGCCCCTGTTGTTTCAATAAACTTTCATCTGGTATTCCCTAGCATAATCCAGCCTTACCTATAATTCTCCTTCCCCAGTCCAGCAGGAAACCGTTAATTAATCAGATGACCTGAAGTCTTAAATACAGTTCAAAATGCAAATGCATACATTCATTGATTTTAGGGCAAAATTACAGCCATTTAATCTGACTTCCTTCATAACATATATGCAAAAAACCCTTGAGGGATGGATTTAGGCAGCTGAATAGTGATCCTAAAACCTTCTAAGTTTCAGAAGAGTCTAATTAATAAATGACCTCAAAAATGAAATCAGTGGCTTTGTAAGGCATGTCTATGGTGGCAGATTCTATAATATGTACATTCTATTTCGCTGACCATTAGGTTTGTTTCTCACTGTATCCTGTCTTCTCTCCTAGACTTAATCACCATCCATTTTAAACAATGATGTACATAAGGGATAGCCAGTAGGGACCCTTGTTTCTCATTCACTTCAGTAGAATTTGAGTCAGATGCAAGGATCTAAACTGGATCCTATTGTGATGGGGCCCTTCTCTATCTGGAAAGCACCTAGTGTACCAGCAATAAATAATCTAATATTATTTAGAGCAGTGACAATGGGATCTTAAAACTCTTCACAAAGGTGAGTTGTTAGTAATAAGAATAAAAATACTACAAATAAAATCATCATCATCATCATTCCCATATGCAGATCAGAACAGTTTTACACGGGCAGTACCAAAAAAAGAGACCAGGTCCCCTGATTTAGATGATAACATTAAGAAGCTAAGTTACACTGCCACCATCAAGCCAAATACAGTTTAATTTCCTTCAATACTATATCCATTTCTAATGCGCTGATTTGGTGGCCAGATTTCAATATACTTTACAGCGTGTATTTTGCCTACAAGTCTCTGGGTACTTTAGTCTGCAATTTACAACCAGATATTCTGAATGGATTTTTAGCAGATGCTGGCTCTTTCCATGTTAATTTGCATGAATACGGATCATATGACCAATTGTATTTAAAACTCCACATTAAATTACAGAAATAATTAAGTTTTATAATGAATAAAAGGTTAGTTGAACTTAATGATTGCACAAAAGCCGGCAAAAGCTCACTCCTCTTCTGTCTGGTTCCAGGAATTTTTACCAATTAAATATTCCAAAAGACTCCCCAGACTGCAAACATTATGTCATGAGAACAAACTCTGATTTTGGATTATGTCTTAAGGCAGGAAGAAACTGTCTCTAGCAACTTTTAAGTATTATTTTCATGATACTAATAAGAGTTTTAATACTATAAACATTCAGTTTCTCATATGTTGTCCTATACAAACAGCATACACATACTTGTGAGTAGTAAATCCATTTAGACAGGTATGTTTATTATCCTCATAAGTTTATATCCACTTCTATTTATGCCTAGATTATTTTAATTATGACAATTATGGAAGCCACCAATTTGCAACTTTAATGGTTTATTTCACTTTCTAAAACCAGGGCTGATCATCACAATTTTATTGCTGTGCAAGTTTATTTCTGGTGTGATTTGTTTTTGGAAATGTTTATTCCATTAGACGAAAAGCCTAAAAATTCTTTTGCTTCTCATCTTCATTTCTGCTTCACTGTAAAGCAACTAAACCAAGGCCCTGGCTGTACAAAATAACATTACTGATTAACCCCATATGAAAACTTGCACTTAGCTGCTTGGGAGCCACTGTTGTCAAAACAAAAAAAAATAAAAACATATGCACTGAGTGCTTCGGCATCTACCTGATGAATATATACATCCAATAAAGTTGCTTTGAATATTTTGAGATCCTTGAATAAATTTACTCTAGAAATGTAAAGAAGTCATATTGTAATATAACTAGATAATATCCCTATTCTCACCCGTGAGAAGACTACTTGCATAATTCACTTTGAAGTTCTGTTTTGAGTAGCTGTCTACCCAGTTTCAGTGAAACCAGCTATCACTTTGTATTTTACAACACTGTTCTATGTGGCATTTTTGTTACATATCCATGTGTGATGGAGCAGCTTAACTGCTCTGTCACTTTAACGGCTGGAGCAGGCAGCTGGCAGGTGGTTGATTAGGGCACCCATTTTAGAGCCCAGCTCTCAGGGCTGAGAAAGCAGTTTGCTGCCAAAAAGGGCAGTATGTGAGAGGCCTTATGAAGGTCTGAATTTGATCTGGCTGCAAACCAGAGCAGTATTAACATACTGGATGACATCTGCAAGGGATGGGACATGTTAAGGGCAAGTCAGAGCATGTACTTATCACCCTTGTACATCAGGGCACTCAAAGGGCAGCCTCCCACCTAACTAAGATCTGGACCAATTAACAACAAGGCGTGACAGAAGAATGAGGTGGCGGTTTGCCCGCAGACAGATGGAGGATCAATACTGAGGTCAGGCCTGGGAGTTTGCCCCTCTCACACATGATTATCCGTTTCACACTTTCATTGGCAACACCTTCTCATGTGTATAAATGGAACCAATAGTGTTAATGTAAGTAATCCAGGTAAAAAAGGGAAAGCCAAACTCAGGATCAGAAGGAAATGTATTTGAAACAATGGAGCAGTTGCTTGTGACCCATAATCTTTTTGAAAATGTAAAACCAAATCATGTTGGAAGCACAATATGTCCATAGCTCCCTCTTCTCAAAAGAGAGAACAACTTGATGTATTTTTCTCACAGGCACCCTCCTAAAATCATGGAGCAAATCCTGCACAATAGTTAATTTATAGAATCTGTATTGAGAAATACTGTCTATCATGCCCAAGACCCAAAGTCTGGCTCCAGATGGATAATTTGCACATGGAGCATTTGTTTAGCATTTTCTTAAGTTCAGATCTAGTTTCAGATGTGAAATTTCTCAAAGTTTGATTTGTGTTCAGATCAGGACGTTTTTTGTTTGAAACTGCATAACATGTATTGAAGCACGTGAGGAGGCTATTGTCTTTGTAAGAATGAGCTTGATGCATCAACTTGCCAGCATAAAATAACACCATTAAAAAGATAATTGTTTCCAACTGTCTTAGGAGATTTTATGATGATGGGGTTCCTGAAGGTTAAATAGAACGGCAAAATAATGCTTGAAATATGATACTTCTATGTACAAATAATATTCAATGAATTAAAAAGCTAATGCAGGGGTTGTCAATTGGGGGTATGCGTGCCCCCAGTTGGGGTACTTTTAAAGGTCCCAGGGTGTACACAGGAGCAGGTGGAGATGGAGCGCCGCTACCCCGTGTCAGTGCCTCACAGGAGCAGAGCCAGGGTGGGGCAAGAGCAGAGCCACACAGATGCTGCACTGCCGCTGCTTACCACACCCCTGCATCTCACCACCCTCCCCTCCCCTCCCCCCCACCATGTATGGCCACTCACCCCTTCCCCAAATCCATGTCCAGCCACTTGCCACCTGCCCTCCCTGGAGGTATACTCGCTAAAAAGGGAGCCACCAGGATTACACTTATTAAAAAAGGTTGAAAACCCCTGAGCTAATGTATCACTGTCCTCATCTTCAACTGTTCATCTCTGTATAGCAGGCTCTATATGGCAAGCTTGTTATTTTACAGCAAGAGAAATTTAATTCTTCCTCTTACCACATCATGAAGTACTAAGACCGTTATCTACTTGTAATACAAATTCTCAGTAATGAATCAGTGACCATTTGAACTATAGACACCAGCTGATAATGCAGATTCTTCCCCTGATGAGGTGTGCACCAAGAACTCCCATGGTCAATAGGAGTTAGATGAGTATTTTGAGGGATGATAGGCTGCTGGAGATGCTGGGTGTAGTTATATATAGCCTGACTCCTGTCCATAAGAGCTCATTCTTGTTCTAGAATATAATTTGCTAATAATTGAATTGGTCCCGTGAGTCTAATCTAAAACTTTGCCTTTGTGTGCCTACTACTTCTAACCAGCAGTAATATGACAGAACAATGTTATTGCTTCTAGAGTACTTGTATGGAACCCTGGAATTTTATCAGTGGGTTTAAGAGCATATACTTTATATGGAAATCAACAATTTTTTATGACAGTGCCACAAAATGTTACAAAAGATTTGTTGAATAAGAAATTCATGGTTTCAAAGCCAGAATGCCTTCCTCCTACTCTGGGAGAGTACATGGAGTACATAATTTCTACACTTAATGGTCTTTTCAACTGTACTAGTAACCTTTGATTCCACTGCATTATAGCCCTTCACTTTGGGAACTCTTAGAAGATGAATCATTACCAAAATGATTACAGCTGTATTCTGTATTTCAGCTGCAAGAAGAAGTTGTGTAGAGGTTCATACTGTGAGATGGATGTGGAAGAGCACCAAAATTATTATTATTCATTATAATTTCAATCATGTAGTGCAGCTATGAGCAAGATCATTTCTATACTTACAGATTATAGTACGGCTTCCGTCTCTGTTTCCTAGTCTGATATGGTATGAGATTTTGCAAGTCAATAAGTGAACACAGAATGACTGAAGCATTTATGGTAGGTTTTACTTTAAGGCCAAAAAAAAAAGATGTCCTATTAGAACTATTCAATATTGTGAGAACTTCTGCTGAATTACACCTTCAAAATTTGTTTCTACCATGTCTGGCATGAGCAAACAAAATGGACTTCAAACTTTTTGTTTACTTTCTTTAAAATCAATAAAGTCAGGTAGTTATGTAAATGCCATCTGTCAAGTTCTTTCAGAATAACCTTTAATAAAGGGCAAAAAATACCTCACTCTAGTTCCCAACATTAAAAAATAGGTATTTTGTGCACAAACCAAATATAAAGCAGCCAAACTGAGGAAACTAATTAAAATATAACATACGTTTAAATTGTTCTGTATGGAAAATATGGGTATATGTATATGGGTCTGCAATGCCATAAAAAGATGGATCAATGTAGGAAATTTGGGGCATTAGAAACCTAATCATAACCACAGACAGGACATCATTGCAGACTACTAAAATAAAAGAGAAGCTCCAAAATTTCCTGTAAAGAAAAATGTAGAGCTTAAAAGGGAAGGTAGCAATGAAACCATGATGAAAGAAGTGGTGTTCTGTGCTCAGTCTACTTGGCTATAATGATGTGTATAGCAATACTATGTGTTGTTTTAAATTAATATTAAATTTTATATGTTGCTTTCTGTCTATGGCATAAATGATGTGTGTTTATCAATGCACAAAGTAGAAAAAAGCATTCCAACCATGTAGCAGGGGTGTCCAATTTTTTGTTAATTGTAAAGAGCTCATGACTATCCATATTTTTGCCTAGCAAAATTTGTGAGTGTTTTATTAAATCTTATGCAAGCAGTGTGTGTAAAATTTTGCCTTTATGGACTCCTGTCTGAGCAAAGAAAATAATCCAAGGCCCCAGCCTCAATGGGTTGAGCTAGCCTCAATAATATTTTTTCATAATAGCAGTAAGAAAGGTGAAAAGCTTTTGAGTCATGTGCAGGATTTCTAGGTAGAGTCCTTACCCTGAGAAATTTGCAAAGTGACTCTGGCAGGATCATCAAGAATTTGATAAAGAATGAGAAAAATGACTGGTATAGTTAACAGGATATAGTGAACAAGATAAAGAGTGGACTCCTCTTCAAGGATAGCACCATTAAAAATCTCATTTTAAAGAATCTGATATAAAATGAAGGATAAAGAATTTTCATTTTTGAGCATGGATTACTGAGCAGGATATTATTTTTCCCCTAAGGTTTGAGCTCTCTCAAAATACTAGCTCCCAAAATCATCCTCCTGAAATTCATTTCCTAGGGAAGTTGTTCAGCTGTACAAAGACAGATGTGCAGCTAGAGTCTGATGGCTGCCAGAAACTTTGTAATCTGTTAAATTTCAACAGCTTGCTTCACCATTTCCCTGCACTATGTCACTGTGCAGTCATTAATGTTATTGCAAAATGCCACATAAAATGGCAAATTTAGAACTGAGTTTTACATTTTCTTTGAATAATTTCAGACTATATACATAGGTAGCATTTGTCACAGAAATAGTTGTGGCCATAACTTGTGCTGTTTTTGAAGTATAATATGTGGACATGATAATTCCATGACTTCTCCACTGAGGAACAAGGTACAAAAAATGGAGAATTAACATCTAAGATTAAGTATAGGTGTTCAAAAGCCCCTGGCAGATGTGCTGTATCATACCCTAAAGTGCTGTAAATTAGAGTAGCAGTAAACTGAACAGGCATTCACCATTGGGGTTGGGGGTGAGGGTTGGTGTTTGTCTGCACTGGCCAAAGCCAGCAGATAAGGGGCACTCACGCATTTCCCAAGAGGCTTCCAGATCGGCCCTTCTCCCCAGCACCCTTCCCACTCCCACCCACAGGTGAGGTCAGCAGTGGCTGGAAGGAAGAGTGTGGGGAAGCAACAGAGTGCCCTCATGAGGACTCCCCCCCACAGCTTGCTGGCTGAGGTTTCAGCGGCAGGAGAGGAGCCTGAGCCAAGTCCACATGGCAAGAGGTACTCCCTTCCCTCCCAACCCCAGCCTCTTGACAGCTGCAACCAGGAGCTGAAGTGTGGGGCTGCCTGGCCCAGCTTTTCACTGCAGAAACTGGAGTGGGGAGGAAAGAACCGCTCCCCCGCCACAAGCTTCCCCCCCCACCCAGCTTGCTGGCTGGGGTCTTGGGGAGCACCAGACTGGAGCAAGCATCCTCACAGTGCACCTCTTGGCAGCAGCTGTCAAGAGGCTGGAGGAAAAGAGATTTCTCCTGCTGCATGGACCCAGCCAAGCCCCCCTAGCCCCAACCGTAGCCAGCAAGCTGTGCAGGGGTGCTCACAGTGGAAGAGGGTTCCCTTCTCCATCCACCCTCACCTGAGCCTTATGACAATGGCAGCCATAAGCTTCAAATTGGGGCTGCCTAGCCTTTTTGCAGTGCCAGAAACAGGGGAGGGGGTGGGGAAACACAGCCTCTCTGCCATGTGGAATCAGCCTAACCCCCACCAACACCTAAGACCACATGTTTGGGGAGGATCTGTATGGCAGAGAGGTTCTGTTCCCCTACTTCCCATCCAGCTGTTCAGAGAAGATATGGATTCTTTTCTGTCTCCTCTTTGTGATAACCTAGGTGTGGGACTGGGCTAGTGCTTGCCAAGAGCAGGCAAGCACCAGCCAAGGCTAGCAAGCCACCCAGGAAGGGGCCCTGGGATGGTGGCAAAATGTGGATGTGGTACAGGAGTTCAAAAAAGTGCTCTAATCTTAAGTGCTTTAGCCTAATACAACATCCATCAAGGGTTAACTTAGAATATTTTAAAGCATTTTAAATGCTGTGAACATCTGTTCTGTTACGGCTTTAGAGCACTTTCTGTGTACTTAAAACATATTAAATGTAATATCTATACCTAGCTCATGTGTGCCTATTTTTCCCCTTATTATACTATTGCCTTCAGAAAAATTAACAAGAGGGTAAAAATAAATATTTCTGGTAAGTCTGAATAAAGTGTAAGTAATAATCCACCAAGGCAATTTTCTGATCATATTTTATAGTGGACCACTGGTATAAAAGGCTATACCCTGTACAGGAGAGATTGTGCTGAAAAAAGGGGCGAGGGTGTAGCTCTCTCTGTGAAGGAGAGCTACATGTCCCTACAAGCTGAGACTGGCACCCAAGGAGGACTACTGGAGACCCTTTGGGTTAGAATACGAGGGGAACAAAGTGAAGGAGATACAATGGTAGGAGTCTACTACAGACCTCCAAACCAGGAACAAGTGCTTGACCAAGAATTCACCATGGAACTGGCCAAGACTGCACACTCTTCGTGCATTATGGGAGACTTCAACTACCCACACATCTCATAGAATAAGCACGTGGCCAAATCCGATTGGTCACAAAGCTTCCTTACATGTGTGGATGGGCTCCACCTGTCTCAAGAAGTTTATGGGCCGACAAGAGGCAAGGCACCGCTGGACCTCGTACTGGCCAAAGAGGATGATCTAATCAGCGACCTAAGAATTGAAGGGAAGCTTGGGTGACAATAACCATGAGTTGATCACTTTCACTATCCATTGCAAAGCTGGCAAGTCAGCCAGCAATGCAGTAGTCCTTGACTTTAGGAAAGTTGACTTTCATAAGCTCAAGAGGCTTGTTCTTGAGGCCCTGAGAGGCCATGATTTCACAGGGAGGGGAGTTCATGATGATTGGTTGGTCCTTAAGGAAGCAAGCCTAGAAGCACAAGGGGAGTCCATCCCAACCCATAGGAAAGATAGTAAAAGGTTTTGACAACCCCCTTGGCTCAACAGAGAACTCATGGGACTCCTACAATTAAAAAGAGAGGTGTATAAAGGATGAAAGACAGGAAACATCACTAAGGAGTAGACTGCACTGGTCCACACCTGCAGGGAATGAAGTAGGAAAGCCAAGGCTGCAACTGAACTCCATCTGGCTACACAAATCAAGAACAATAAAAAGTTCTTCAGATATGTGGGGAGTTGAAAGAAAAACAAGGGCAACACTGAACCCATGCTAAACCAGCTGTGGCAGCTGACTACCAACACCCAGGAAAAAGCCAATCTACTTAATGATTACTTTGCATCAGTTTTTCACCAGCCCAAAGGGATCACCCTGCCTAACTTGATGCAGCATGACCAGGGTGAGGATGAATTGGTACCATTGGCATGGATCTTGTGAGGTAGCATCTTGAGAGGTTGGACCCCCATAAATCAGCTGGTCCAGATAGGTTGCACCCAGGAGTGCTAAACAAAGTGGCAGACGTCATAGTGCAGCCACTGGTATAGACATTCAAGAACTTGTGGTGCTCAGGTGAAGTACCTGAAGATTGGAAGAGTGCCAGTGTGGTGCCCATCTTCAAGAAAGAAAGGAAAGAAGACCCAAGAAACTACAGGCCAATCAGTTTGACCTTAATCCCCGGGAAGATTTTGGAAAAAATTATCAAAGAAACCATTCTTGACAGGCCAACAGAAGGCAACATTCTGAGGGATAGCCAGCACAGGTTTGTTGCAGGTAGGTCTTGCTTGACCAATCTCATTTCCTTCTATGACCAGGTGATGTATCACCTGGACAAGGGAGAAGAGGTTGATGTCATATATTTGGACTTTAAAAAAGCCTTTGACCTAGTTTCCCATGATGTCCTCATGGGAAAATTGGGCAAGTGTGTCCTCGACTACTCCACAGGCCAGTGGCTGAGGAACTGGCTCTGAGGTCGGACCCAGAGAGTGGTAGTGGACTGAATCAACATGGCACTCGGTGACTAGTGTCTCCATTCTCGGACCTGTACTCAAGGCTCCATTCTCGGACCTGTACTCTTTAATGTCTTCATAAATGATCTGGACACTGGTGTCAGAAGTGGACTGGCAAAGTTTGCTGATGACAGCAAACTTTGGGGAAGAGTCCTCACACTTGAGGGTAGGCTGGTGATCCAGGCCAACCTCACTAGGCTTGCAAGGTGGGTGGATGAAAATCTGATGACATTCAATATGGAGAAATGCAAGATGCTCCATCTCAGGAATAAAAACTCACATCACACTTATAGGCTCAGCAATGCTACACTCACTAGCACCATGACCAAAAGAGATTTGGGGGTCACGATTGACCACAAGATGAATATGAGCCACCAATTCAATACAGCAGCTGGTAAAGCGAACAAAACTCTGGCTTGCATCTATCGATGCATCTCAAGCAAAACCCAGGATGTCATCCTCCCAGTGTACTCGACCTTGGTGAGACCACACCTGGAGTACCGCATCTAATTCTGGGCTCCACAATTTAGGAAGAACATGGAGAAGCTTGAAAGAGTCCAGAGGAGAGTCATGCACATGATCAGAGGGAAGAGAACAGGCCTTATGAAGATAGCCTGTGAGCTATGGAACTCTTCAGTCTGGAAAAGCACAGGTTTAGGGGTGACAAGGTGGTAGTCTATAAGTATATAAGGGGTGTACATCAGGATCTGGGGGAAAACCTGTTTACCAGAGCACCCTAGGGGATGACAAGGGCCAATGGTCACAAACTCCTGCAAGACCGTTTTAGGCTGGACATAAGTGTGCGGGAGCGGATGAGCTGATAAGCCCCGAGAGTCGTGGGGTGGGAGCTCTCGCAGTAGCAGACCGCCCGCTGCCCCGGAGGGTGGGGCACTCACTTACCTGTTCCAGGTGTGGAACGGGTGTGGGCAGTACAAAGGAGGCGCCAGAACCAAGGAGCCGGAGCGCGGAACCGGAAGAGCCAGGACAAGAGACGGACGCCGGGCGAGAGTCCGGAGTGGCAGATGCACGCCGGCACATGACGCACCCACACATTTTGGGGCAGGGGTAAGGACCCAAGAGACTGCGGGATTCAGGGCGGTGACCCCAGAAGCTAAACTCGGGGATAGTAGGGCGGGGAGCATCTGACACTGGTGAGGAGGGGCAGCAGCAGGAAACCCCTAGGAAGAGGGCAGGCAGAACTGGGCAGTCCTGGAAGGAAATGGCCCCAGGTGGGGCAGGAGGCTCCCTTCGGTAAGAAGGAAAAAGGGATCGCCGAGTGAGAGAAGCGGACCCTGCTAAGAGCCAACACAGGAGCCCAAAGTCCGCAGCTCCGGGCAGGAGCAGTGTTTGTGTTCGGCTTTTGCTATTTTGGTTGAAGTTTGCGCCCTGCGAAAGGGGAAACTTGAAGGACTGAAGCAGCCCTCTAGTGGCGGACACACACAAAGGCTCGGGCGAGGGTGTACGGGTGGAGGAGCCCTCAACAGCGATGGACCCTGCGCAACGTGAAGTATCATTTTTGGACCTGCACGCGTCGGACAATACACTGAACCAGAGGATCATTAAAGTCGTGGCAGATGGGTCGGACACGTGCAGCGCCTGAGTGAGTACTCTATATCACCAGGGACCTGAGTGGGACTGTCTTGAAGCCAAGGGGACGGGCAGACACTTCCACAATAAGGAAAAACTTCTTTACTGTCCAAGACCCCAGCAACTGGAACAGACTCACACAGAGGTGGTGTGCAAGCACCTACTCTGGACACTTTCAAGAAACATTTGGACACTTATCTTGCTGGGATCCTTTGACCCCAGCTGACTTCCTGCCCCTTGGGCAGGGGGCTGGACCTGATGATTTTATGAAGTCCCTTCCAGCCCTAATGTCTGTGAAATCATAGTATTATTATTATTATTCATATATTATCTGATCATATACGTTATTCTGGAGTAAGTGAAGAATGTGTTTATAGTTAACTCTCTGCTATGTTGCCAAGGAAAAACTCATCTCTGAGGCAGTTTGTGCCCTACAGCCACTGTTAATTGTGAATTCTTCTTAACAGAGAAAAGGTCTGTATACTAAAGTATCTGAATTAGAAAGATTCTCCTATATTGTGAAGGACAAGGTACTGCTGCATTATTTCAGCCTCAAGTGGTTTACTATTTGTGGGCATATTATTGGAAGTGGGAGTAGCAGAAATAGTCTGCTTTCATTTCATTAGCTTGGTGAAGTTATTGTGTGAGTGATTTTGGATGCTCCCATTCTCCCTGCTTATCATCTCTGGAAAAGCCAAATGTTGTATTATTGATAGGGACCTACCAAATTAATGATTTCATGATTTTTGCACAACCCATGAATTTGAT
This sequence comes from Gavialis gangeticus, assembly GCF_001723915.1. Taxonomy (NCBI): domain Eukaryota; kingdom Metazoa; phylum Chordata; order Crocodylia; family Gavialidae; genus Gavialis; species Gavialis gangeticus. The sequence continues at coordinate 70,985,154 of NW_017729031.1, forward strand.
AGGTACCCTGTGAAAAATCCCTGTCCCCACAAAAGCTCTCCATGCTACCAACTGTGGTCCCAAGCCGATTTCTGATACAGCTGCATCCAGCTGGTAAGTCTGATGTGGTGGAAAGGGAGGGGGAAGGGAAGGGGCACGGGGGGGGCAGATCAATGCCCCCTGTGGTGAGGGAGGGGGTAGAGGCAGGTGCTGCTCAGGCAGGGGGGCAGAGCCACAGCTCGTGGGGGGGAGGTGGCTTCCACCACTGCTTGTGCCCCAGGAGGGCACCGTGGGGGCATGTGCCCCCCAGACCTGCACAGGGTGGGGTGGGGCAGGCTACAGCCAGACCTGCATGGGGCTCTTCTGAGTGGGGGCCAGGCTTGGAGCAGGTGCCAGTGGCACTGGGAGGATGCTGCATCCACCCCAAATTTTGCCCACGCTCCAGTCCCAGTGCCATAGTCACCGGCCACCTGGCACAACCCTGGTTCTTAGGGCTGTGTTAAATTTCACGGTCTGTTTTGTTTCAACACTGTTTCAACTCATTTTGACCTTGAAACAGCAAAATTTAAATGAAATAAAGGGCTTTGAAACAGCCTCGAAACAAGACGAGGCTAGTCGAAACATTTTGAAAGATTTCAAGTTTCAAAGAAGCCAGGTGGTGGGAGACAGGGGAGAACCAGGGCTGCACTCCCAGTGGCTTCAGGCTTAGCCAGACAGGAAGCACATCCCTGGCTCTCCCCACCTCCTGTGGCCAGGCTGTGGGAAGCCGAACACAGCACAGGGGAAGGGAACTGAGCCCAATCGCTCAGTTCCCCTTCCCCAACCCTAAAATCAGGCTGGGAAAGGCAACTCAGCCCAGCTGGGCTGAGTTCCCCTCTCCAGCACAACTGCTGAGGGGAGGGGAACCTCCCTGATCCTCATGATGGGAAGGAGAACTCAGCTCAGCTGAACTGAGTTCATTTCCCCAGCCCAATCATTGCACTAGGGGAACTCAGCTCAACTGGCCTGAGTTTGTTTCCCCAGCCCAATGGTAGTGCTCAGCTCAGCCCCAGTTCTCTTCCCCGATCGATCCCAGTGCTGGGGGGGAAACTGAGTGATGGGGGTTCAGTTCCCTTCCCCAGCTCCCTGGTCCCAGGCAGCATCCCTTCCTCATCCGGCAGGCAGATGGGGGCCTGCAACCCTGGGAGGACTGGCACAGCCTCTGCAGCCCTCCCAGGGTTGGGCTCCAAACTGCTTGCCAGATGACAGAGGCTGTTTCGAGCTTCCCCATTATAGCTTACGGGTGAAATGTCAAAACAGCGTCAAAACAGCATCATTGTTTTGATTAAATGAAATGGAACAGCAGTTTCAAATCAAAATGAAATTCAAAATGAAACGCTGTTCCCTCGAAACCTCGAAATGCAAGTCAAAATGGAATGGTGCCATTTTGCACAGCCCTACTGGTTCTTCCTGATGATTCATGGAGGCAGGGCATTGAGCCAAGGCTGTGCCAGGTGACTGGCAGTGATTGCATTGGGAGCGGAGCAGTGGCAAAATTTGGGGTGGATGCAGCATCCTCCCAGCACCACCAGTGCCTGCTCTGAGCCCAGCCCCCATCAAGAAGAGCACTTCACAGCCCTGGCTGCAGCCTTTGCTGCCCCACACAGATCTGGGGGAATACACGCCCCCGCCCCGCCCCGCCCCACCTGGGCAGCATCTGTCCCTGCCCTGTTCCTCACTGTGGGGGATGTTTGATCTGGTCCCATTCCCCTTCCCTCTCCCCTCCCCTTCTAGCACACTGGACTTACCAGCTAGAGGCAGCCCTGCATGCTACCAACTGTGCTCCTCACTCCCTGAGTGCTGCACTGTGGATGCATTCAGCATGGGCATTTATCAGCCAAATTATTGGCCCCATTGAGCCAATATCTGATACAGCCAGTATTCTTTATATCAGTACCAATCCAATATCAGACCAAAGTATCAGTGTACCTCTAGTAATGCTAGAGCCAAGTTAGGAGGGAACCATGTCATAGTACTTCTTATTCTCTCCTTGATACAATCATATCTCATTTGTTTCACTAACAAAGCAAGGGATTTTTATTAAGTGTATTATTCATTTCTACTTAGCAAATTTATTCTAACCATAATTATATTTTCTAGTAAATTTATCTTTGTCTCTGTCTAATACAGCTGCAGTCTTCATCATCTAAACTCATCTCTGCTATTGTCATCAAGAAGTGTGACTTCATCACAGAGATTAAATTCAAGCTCTTCCCCATTCTTTTAATGAGCTCTTCCTCCCCTTATACCCAAAGGGCAAGATCTAAATGATACCAAATCACTTCTAAGTGCAATTGCTTTGCAGGACCATTTCTGTCTTTCCTGTATGAAGAAAGTTTAGAATATCCTTTAAAATAGATTCCCTGAACACAGAAAGCTGCTGGTGCAGTTAGGCTTTTTCCCAATAATGTACTAGTCAGTGGAAATGTAGTGCTGACAGAAAGCTGAAGCTAAACAAGATTAGTGGATGTTTCATATAAACACAAGTGAAAGGAAAGTAGGGGGAGGAAAAGTCCTCCACTGCTTGACAAGAACCAGAACATTACTGGCTGGTTTCAATAAATCTTCCTTTACTTGCCTTGCAGAGTAACTAAATGAACATGCAGAGCCATGCTCAGTCTGTCTTCAGTCTCTGTTTTCTTGATTGAATATTTTCTTGTGAGTAAACATATAATACACTTGAGAGTTTATGCTGTCAGGAATTCTCCTTTTCATCAGATCCAATAACAACTTAGAATAATTAGGGCATGGTTGAGCACACACGGGTTCACAAATTTTCAGGACATAGAGCTTCAATCACAATTCAATGACAAAAAATTAGTTAACACAGAGTTATCATCTGCATTTTCCAAATACCAAGTTTAGCAAAATTCAAAGTTCTCAAAAACCAGTCAATCCATATAGCAAAAGCAGAAGCTTAATGAATGTTTGCACAGCTCCCTGTTTGAGTAGACTGAGGCTCTTAACCCACCTATTTAGTCCCCTCTCCCATGCCAGCTGCCCTTTCCTGGATTTAGCTGGTTTTAACTCATTTCTCTCACTACACACAAGTGTTGTATGCCATAACTTTTTTATTCCCTTAAATTTCACAGGTTTAAATTTGGGTTACTTTCCTACCTACTCTGGTTGAGGGCTTCAGTTCTAGACTACCAGGGCCTCACTAGCTTCTGATACTTTGGTAATAGGGCTGTGTGAAATGGCACCATTCTGTTTCAACGGAACAGTGTTTTGTTTAGAGTTTCATTTTGTTTCGAGACTTTTTTTTTTTTGTAAGAATGTCCCCCCACAGGTGGTTGGGTATTGTTGTCTTTCATAGATTCTGGTGTTCAGTTTGTAGGGGTACTGGAGGTTCTTGGCAGGTTTTGTGTTTTGAACTGTAGGAAATTGTCTTCTGATGATGAGGTCAGGTTAACAAGGTTTGGTGCTTGTTTCAATTTACAAACCACTTTTCAGAGCTGGGCCTATGAATTTCACTTCATCAGCCTGCTAGGTAGTAGGTACAGAAACTCATGGACTCAATATAGACAGTGGAATTCTGACACACTACAACCTGCTGGACATCCTGACTCCCTAGGTACCTGTGCACTTTTACCTGCACTGCTACATCCCCCTTCCACCCCCACCCCCCCACCACCCCAGCCTGTCTCTCATCCCCTGGTGACTCCATTTTCATTTTCACTGACTGTCTTTCTTGCCTGCATTGCATGCCAGACTCTGGCTTCTTTACTATTCCTTGCATCCAGGAACAGGACACAGGCCAACTGCAGGTGTTTCCTCAGCCTGACAAAGGGTTTTTTAACCCGAAAGCTGGCATACCAGGCATCTAAAATGAGCTCAGTTGGAGCCTCACAACTCCACTGAAACCAGCAATCCTCAGGCCTGTCATAGACATGACGGGTCTGGACTTTTGCCAGCCAAGACTGCGTGCATGCATGTGGTAGCTGAAGGTAATGGTGCCTCCTATCTGCCTTCCACCAGGGGGATCCTTGGTCCTGGAATTTCATAGGGCTGCCACACTGCCAGCAGTTCCAACAGGCCTTCCCCACCCAGGCTGAGTGAAGTTTTAGTGGTCATGCTCAGGACCTGGGGCCTCCTATATCCCCATAGCCCCAGCCCATATCTTCAAGTTTGTCCTGGCATGGAAGCTCAGCAGGGACATTTTCTTCCTCTGATGGCTGTTGATGCAGTGAGTGCCCCCTCCAGCTCTGAGAGCAGGGCATTAAATGGTTTTTTAAAAATATAAAAGGAAATAGGCACAGACAGAGTGAAGAAGGTGGCATTCACTCTGTCTGCACTTGGAGTTTGGGGAACCCCAGCAATGGGAAGTTCACCTTGAGGAACACCAGCCGCTCCACCAAACCTGGATCCAAGCAAGTGCAGTGGGGTGTCTCTACATCCCCAGCAATGCTGAACACCCTCTTACGTGGAACACTGGTCGGTGGACAGAACAGGTGTTTGTGGACAATCATGGAAAGATCCAGTGACATCTGGCTGCAGCTTACCCAGTAAGCCAAGGGGTTGCACAGCAGCAGCTCCACATCCTCTGCAAGATAGGCAGCCACCGAGGCCTGAGTGCTACCTGCCTGATGGTGCCTCTGGACCCCATAATGAAAGCCATGCCCTTGGCTCACATTGGCAGCACCTATGGTGTAGGAGGAGACTGGCTGGTGGATGGCATGCTAGCATGGGAGAGTGGATCCCCCTCTTTCACATTCCCCCACCTCCACCATTCTGCCTCCCTGACTGTCTTCACCACTACCTCAATCCACTGATTCAGGGTTTGGCTGCTGCATACACTGCCCTTCACCCTCGGGTCACACATGGCAGCCAGCACATGGACTGTACTGGACCACAAGGGATCAAGCCATTTCCTGATGCTTTCCTTAGCTGCCTTGCCAGTGCCTGGACATCTGGTGACAGTGGCTTGCCTCAGCCAATAACACTGATCCCCTGGAAGATCTCCATTTGGCTCTGAAGTTCCCTCACTGTGGGGATCGCCTGGCTAAGGAGGGCATCAGCAGTGCTGAGGGTGTCAGTGGCCTCTAGGAAGGGCTTGAAGACCAGCAAGATCTGGGAGATGGTACCCCACTCAGCTCTGTTAAGGGGGCCACTGATCCCAATCTCCCTGAGCAAGGCCATCTCATGGATGGCCTTCTGTTGCTCCACCAACCTCTCAAGCATCAGGTATGTGGAGTTCCACCAAGTCTCCACATCCTGCATGATTTTGTGCTGCAGGACATTCAACTCTGCTTGTTTGTCCTGCATCATCTTGCTCCCTTGATGCTCTGGTGGAAGTAGCCTGCCACCTTCCTGTATTTGGAAATGAGCTTGCTGATGGTGCTGGCACTGTTACTGAAAGCCCTGTCCTCCTCCAAGGCATCCCTGGAAATGAGATGGATTTTGTGTGCCACACAGCAGATGCCATCAAAGTTGGCATCACAGACCACCTTGAACATATTAGCCCCATTGTCAGTGACCATGAACCCACAAGTGAGCTCACCCTACCCAGTGAGCCACCCCTGCACCAAGTGGTTCATGGCCCCCGTGATCTCTGTTACCATGTGAGACTCATCCATCACTTCAGCTTGAAGGAGAGCCCACTGACAGCCTGATTGGTCCCACCACTGCCCTGTGAGGGAGAGGTAGATGTGATCTCCATCCCGGCTGCTCCAGATGTCCAAGTGTAAGGCCACCTGTGGACCTGCCTTGTGCAGCTCCTCTCTCAGGTACTCCATACATGCCTCATACAGGGAGAGCACCACTGTCCTGCTCAAGGTGGTGCATGCGGGCACTTGGTAGGATGGGGCCATGAGCACCATGAGCCACCTGAACCCTGGCTGCTCAACTAAGGAGAGGGGCTAGTCATCTACAGCAAGCATCTCCCCAATGCTCTGGGTGATTTCTCTCACCCTTGCAATGCACCCCACTTTCTGTCCACCTTTCCCCAATGTTCCAGGGTGGCCTGCCTCTGCTTTGCAGGGACAAGGGCTTTGGAGTGAGAGGGAGACTTCCCTTTGGGCACGCTCCCATTGATGCCAGGCTGAGGAGGTGCAAGGGCAAGGGGCTGGTGCTTGCAGAGATGCATCAGCATCCCCGTGGTGCTCATGTGTTTTGTTCCCTTGCCCTGGCTGGTTTTGGCTTGGCAATGCAGGCAAATGGCATACATGGAATCATCTTACAGCTCAAAATCATCCCAAACCACACTACCCACTCACTTCTGGAGTACGAGTGCATGGATGCTGCACTCTCCCCCTCCTAGCAGGCAGAGGCACAGCAACAGAAGGAGTGGACTCAGCTGAACCGCTTGCCTCCACAATCTCTACCTCAACCTCCTCCAAAGTGCCTTCTGGGGAAGGAGACCTGGCTCTAGGGGAAACTTGAGGGATGTAGAGCACAAACTCATATGATTCCTCCAGCTTCCCCAGAATTTCCCTTGCTAGGACACTCAGATCCAGATCCAGCTCCAGCTCTTCTTCTGGTACTGGAGGAGACTGTCGTGGTGGTGCTGCTGCTTGTTGTTGTCATGGTGGTGGTGATGGTAGTGGGGGTTATGCCTGGAGCTCTTAGACAGGGTGCAGTCTCAGGCACAGGCAGTGGCACTGGCACTGCTTCCCTCTCCTTGCTGCTTGTGGAAGCTTCATCCCTGCTAGCTGGAGAAAAGAGTCTGCATCTCAGTTTGGGTGGGGGAGGGAGAAATGAAGCCTCTATCAGCTCTTCTGCCCCTCCCTGAAGGCTTGCCACCACCTGCTTTTCCGCCACGCTTCATGGTGTGTTTCATAATGTCTTGCTTTTATACAAATATATAAATTTATTTGCATTCCTATATAAATTTGATAATGTGTGTGTGTGTGCTGCAAGGTATGCATAGAAAACAAATATAAATTCTATCCTCCTATATAAATATCTTCCTATATAAATTCTATAATGTATGTATGTTACAAGCTTTAAATGTATAGAAATGAAATATTAATATATTTCCCTTCCTATATAAATTAAATTCTGTAGTGTAATAATAATATTCAATATAATTATAAAATTGAAAAGAATAAATCAATTAATAATAAAATAAAATCATCTGGAAGAAAGAAAAAGGTATTCTGAAATCTCTCTTGCTAGGCTAGCTTAGGCTAGCAAGTAGGAAATCCTTCAGATTAGTGCTAGTAGCCTTCGTAGTAATGTTCCTGAGCTGCTGGAAGATAGCTCAGTAACTGTCAGACCTCAAGGCAGAAAGCAGGCCAGTTCAAACAATGCTGCCTTGTATGCTGTTTTTCCATCCTTCCCCCAGAGCACTGGGATTGGAAGGGACCTCAGGAAAGGATCACAATCACTGGCCAGCTACACAGTCAATATTAAAACAGTCCTTCCCCCCTCTTTTGCCCCCCTCCTCCTCCTCCCTTTCCTTACTTTCTGTTTCCCTGAAGGCAAGACCAGCTTGAGCTTCAAAACTCGGAACCTTTCAAAACTTTTGAAATGTTTCAACTACCCTTGATTTATTTCAAGGCTATTTCAAAGCCCTTTGTTTCATTTTAATTTCACTGTCTTGAGCTCGAAATGAGTCAAAACAGAGTGGAAACAAAACAGCTGATGAAATTTTGCACAGCCCTATTAGGTAAGGGTCAGGTAAAAGAGATCAAACACACTTTCAGCAACTGAGTCCCTAGATTCCAACTCACATGTGGGAACCGGGATAGGGGCTCAGACACACCCAGAGAACTAGAAATCCTCAGCTACCCAGACAGCACACTCATTTTTATGTAGAGCTGAATTCTTCACTGAATATCATTTTCAGTAAAGCATCCCCAAAAGAGCAGTAAACGGTGAACTGTAGCTGGGCTAAACGTCATGTGACTAAATATATCTGGAACCCAATCAGAGCTCTGTTTCAATCCATGTGGTCCGTTAGTGCATAGATAAAAGCTGATAGTAGCTGCCAACTTAAAGAAGAGCTGTTTAATTTTTTTGTCTGTTTATTTTGGTTTTTTGGAGAACTGTACCTCAGGGATCCCCTTTTCAAAAGACTCTAAAGGTGCATCTCTAGCTTACTACGAGGCACATTAGAATCCAAGAAAATCAGCGTAAACTCTTAGAACATTCAAACAGGGCATTTTTACACGTGCTCCGGGAAGTGTGGGGGAGTGCTTTAATTAGCTAACCACACTAATTAAAAGTGTTTGAACGTCACATTTATCAGCATCTCCACACTGAAAAATTGCAGCCAGGGTCTTTGAACTAAAACTCATTGAATGAGCTTTAGTTCAAAATGTCCTATCATCATTTTTCAGTGCAGGAACACTGATACACATGACACAAGAGATTATTCAAGTCTGCTCCAATGCACTGCATTTCCAGTGCATCAGAGAAGGCTCCCTGCACAGGTATAGGAGCCCCAAAAAGGTCTGCAGCAAGGTTTGAAGAGTCCTGTTTGACTCCATAAGAATCTCACCTTAATAAAACATCCTATGGAGACGAGTATGGCTGAAAGGATTTTACTGCTACATGCTGCTGGTAGCTCTGCACAGTTCAACTGCAATCGTTGTGCCACCATAGCACATAATTCATTGTGAAAAGCCATCAGCGGAGCCCACCCTGCAGTTCTAGTACATGCACTGGAAGGACCTCTTCAGCTCCCCATCCAAGCTTTGTCTCTCCTTCAACCTTATCCCTTGCCTAACTCTTGTTCCGAATTTCTTGTCCAGCCAGTATCAGTTCCTCCTCCTGCATGAGTCTCAGTCTATTCTCTCTTTCTCTTCCCCTCTGCATTCAAATTTGCTTCCTTATGTACACTGCCCAGGACCACCAGAGATATCACTGGGAAAATAAGAGAAAGAGAGAATAGCTCTTGCACACCAGATTGACTGATAGTCCTGCCCAACCTTGGGCAACAGCATGCCCAGTGCAGAGGGAATCTGTGAAGATTTTGAACTCTAGGGCTCTTTTACATGTGCTCCGATGCATTCTGATTAGAACGTGTCAGAGCAGACTTGATTAATTGAATTTGTTGGAGCATTCTACTCAGAACACTCCAGCATGCTGCAGCTTCTCTTGTATTCAGTATCCCCCTGTTTCAAAATAGCAGCAGGAATGCTTTAACCAAAAGCTTGTTCAACAAGCTTTAGTTAAAGCACCTCCACCAATATTTTCAAACTCAGGACACTGAATACACAAGATGCTGTGGGTGTTTTAATTGGAGCAGTTCCCAGGAGCCGCTCTAAATCAAAAGACCCCCACCGCTTCCCATTCCGGAGCAGATGCCCCTAGTGTTTGTGTATGTGTATATATGTATGAACTACCTTCTTCTCAAAGGTTTACACACTGGGCAAATAAGGGTGGAGATTTATGGGCAAAAGGTATATCCCAGACAAAGGTAATCCCTGCCAAATTTTAAATCATTGCTCTAAAACTTGGAGCAGTAGGGTTTTACAAAGAAAAAGGCAAAAAATGTGCTTCCCCCCAGCCTTGTCCTTAGAAATGGGTGAACTATTTTGGCAGCTTTGGATGCGCAGCAGGGAAAAATTCAGCTCCAAAGACCGAAGCATATCAAAATTGTTAGTAACTGAAAACAGGGCCCTGTAAAGAGAAGTGTCAGGCAAGCTCAAGTGTTGGCAGTTGTACCAGATCAGTCTATAGAGGGTGTATGGATACTTCCAATGTAAAATACCATTATATATCAAGACTAAAACATGTTTAATTTTCTCTGCTATTCATCTCTGAAATATCTTATTGTCAAGAAAACATCTGTGATTCAAGGGTTAAGAACATTAAACAAATAAAAGAAATGTAATGTGTTGTTTTAATATGTAAGGAGAGACAAGTATTTAATAAAACATTTTGAAGGCAGCTTAAACTAGTGCTTCCTTGTTCTCAGTGCATGAGATATTGCATATATTATTCTCATTCATGTTGATTACAGCTTCTGTGATCTGTTTGTCAGTGATTAGAGCTCTGTCAAACAAGACCCTTGAAGCTTAGTTCACTGTTCTTCATATTCATTTGCAGTTCTTGCCATACATTACTCACTACTGCTGACTAATCTGCCTATTTAGTAGAAAGGAGCAAGCTGTAAACAGCAATAACTTGTAAAGGAACTATGACAAGAAGAAGTGTAACCTTACTACAGGCCCAGTCTTGCTGTCACAGGGATAACTCCCTCTCAGATATCTGATATCAGTGAGAGTTCTGCTTGTGTAAAGTCAGCGAATTTGGACCTGAAGTTTTTTCATGAAATATTTCTATAGAATTCAATGAAAGGAATGACCAGGTAGAGCAGAACAAAATTAATTCCTGACTGTTAGGCATAGTGCAAAAAATTGTATTCAACCTGTATAAGATACTATCTTAGTGAATGTTGTAAAACTGAATGTTTTATAAAACACTCTAACCTCTTAGCCCTGCAAACGGGGGAAAGGTGTGCATGTAAGTACAGCTGTGTATGACTTTGATGACCAAACCCCATGCCACATAAAACTTGCTTGATTTTTCTGCCAGATTCTGGTGAATCAGGGTCCGGACAAGTTCAGGCCACCCACTTTTTTCTCACTGTTTATAACACGACTGCCCTTCCTTACTTTTTAAAGCAGAGTGGGAAAGCAATGACCTGTGAAATACTTTCTAAGGGTTGGCCCTCCTGATGTTTCCTGGGGAACACTCTCTTGTCAGATGGTGTCTCCTATTTCATTTAATCTGGGGTTTGTTTTATGTTCTGGGCTCAGATAAAACTGAATAATTCCAAGTCAAACTCAGTCAGAATCACTGAGTTTCCACCCAGACAACCATAATTCCAGGGCCTATTTCCAGTTCCTCAAGAAACATCACATTTTGGAAAAAAAAGAAAAATACCCTTGCATTGTGGTTGAACACACACAAATACACACACTGTACATTTAACCCAAGGAACTGATATCTGATCTGCTCCTATTATGTACTCCTGGGTCTGTAGTATTTCAAATGCCTTTGAAATGCTTCAGCGAGCTAGCCATATATCTATATCTAGATGTACTTGCCCACTGAAGTGTTCCAAAAGCATCTGAAACACTCAAAATACTGTAGTACCTGTTGAAATGAGGTACTATTTAGAAGCACTTCACTTCCTTTTATGTCTGTGTGGCTCTACGGAGCAGGATAGGGGTCCTATAGTGCTCCGTTTCCCTTACCTCTTTGTGGGAGACTAAGGAAGAGCAGGATAGATACTCTATGTACAGCTCTGCCCTGGCAGGGAGCGGAATTGGGGAGCATGGAGGCTGCATGGCAGGAGAGTTGTCGCTGAGACACCCCCCCACACACACTCACACAGACACACACACACACATTATAGGTATCATTCACTGGTTAATTGTGCAAAAATTGTTTTGTGCGCATTGATGAAATACTTTTGCAACACTGTGATAGCAATAGAAAGAAGACTGTAAATTCACAGTGATCCTAGTTTGCAACTAAGTTCTCCTTAAGATTACAAGAGAAACAGATGGGCTTTCAAAATGTTAATTTGGTTCCATGTAACATTTTTCAAACAGAAAGTCTTGCTATGAAAAAAGGTAGGTTAAATAGTTAAACCTTGCCAAGTGATTTAACAGCACAGCCTTTACATTCTATTCTGAGAATTTAAAGGATAAAATTAATATTATGAAAGTGTCCTGAGCATTCATTTTTAATTCTAAAGTATCAGACAAAAATCATACAAGAAATTGTGCTCTCTTTTAGGCCCCTCCAACATGTTACACTGAAGGTGTGATTAATCAGTTAATCATGTTTTAAATTGTGACCCAGGCACACAATCAGTTAATGGTGTGATAAAACTGGGAATAAGCTACAAGTTATTCCACAAAAATGTGTAGTAACCTTGTGGATCATTCCTATCATGCCATTAATTTAATGTGTGTCCAGGTATCCTCCACTACTGCAAGCCCTGTCAGCTGACAGGACTCCCAATCATAGGAGCTCACCATGGGGCACACTGTGGCTGTGAGCCCCATCAGATGGGGGCTCCTTGAGTGTATGGGGCACCCCCGTGGCTGAGAACCCTGTCAGCTGCAGGCTTCCAGCTGTAGCAGCTTACTACTTGGTGGTGCAAGGGGAGCCCCTGGGGCCATGATCCTGGGCTCGGATCACTGGCAGTAAGGCATATTTGGATCTGATGCTGGATCCCAAAATCATGCCTCCTGCCATATGTGTGCAGCATGGCAGGAGGTGTGATTGTGTGGCTTGCATATCAGATCCTATTATGTCTTTTCCTGAACATCTGGAAAGGCCTTAGATTTTGGAATAATCTCCCATAAAAGTTCTTTACTTCAAGGAATGACAATTCATAAAATGGAAGATCTACATTTGTTGGAGATTTTTATTTAAGGTTAATCTGAGCTAAAGTTAAATGAAAAGCTTAAATTCCTTTTTTACTAGAGGAGTAGTTTCTAGAGTATAAGTTCTTCTGCAAAGTCTATCAATTCAATGAAGTTACTGCATGTGATGGATCAGACTCCTGGTATTCAGTTATATAGTGTGTGAAATTTACATTATTATTGGCCAAATTAATCTAAATTGTCTCCAGTTTTATATAAAAACCAGAAAGTATTTAAAATGTAGGACAAGCATATCCAAAATCTCAGGGAATACTTTCGAGGCACTGAGCAACTATGGGGAAAAAGTGCTTTACAGGAAGAAGCAGTGCATTAATTCGACCTAGTTTGGCAGCATGTGTATAGATTAGGCACTTCAGTGGAGCTTTTATGGCACTTTTATCTAAAGATGATTCAATCAGCTATTAGATATGTGTCATAAAATATCCACCCTAATCTATAGAAGTGCCTGTAAATATCCATTGTAATCTATACAGACATTGGGCGAGCTGGGTCCAGCTAAGATAATGCCTCTTCTGGGCATGCGCTGAACTCAGCACGGAGGCATGCAGAGTTTAAAGTAAAATGTCATTTGTTTGGAGTTTTTTTATATCTATAAGCAGCCTTGGAGGAAAAGTTGGAAGAAGTATAGTATATGATAAGGGACAAAGTAGGTCCAGAATTTTGCAAAGCCAGAATTTTAAATGTGGGCCAAACTGTAAAACCTCAAAGATACGAATGAAGGAACTGAATTTGATGGAATAGTAGACAAAATAAAAGAACAGTAAAGACCTTTCATAAGTAAGCTGAGGTTGTCAAAATTAAGCTGTGGCTTCATCATTAGTGCTAAAACTTGGGACAGTCTGTAGAAGAATTTCTTACCTTTTAAAGAGATGAGTAATTGTTCCCGGGTAAACTTAATCATGTTATAATTTCTTATAACATAATAACTGCCATTTACTGGGTCAGATTTTATGTCCATCTTGCTGAGTATCCTGTGTCACACAATGGCAAACTCATTTTCATCCATTTGTTTATGTCAGAATGAAAATGTACTAACACTTAATATTACCAGTAAGGCGAGGGACAGACATTACATATAAACTGGTTTAAAGTGATCAGAAACTGGTTTAAACCTGTAACAGAACAGATGTTCAGTGCACATAAACTGGTTGGAAAATGGCTGAAACTGGTTTGATATAAACCTGGTTGAATGTAATATCAGACTTAACTGATTTGGGTCAAACCGGTTTATGCAATATCTGTCCCAGATCCCTTGCTGGTTTAAATTAAACCAGACTCCTCCAGCATCCCAGAATGCTCTCTGGGCCGGGTGGGGTTCTCTTCTCCACAACAGGGCTGGCCCCTCTCCTCTGCTCCCTGATTGCAACTCCAGAGACTGGGCTGCTTCCCCCCTCCCCTTCAGCACTCCCTGCTAAGCAGGAATTCCCCCCCTCCCCTCTGCCTTGCTGAGAGTTGCCTGTATATTAGCTAGCAGACCACATGCTGGCTACTGTCCTGCTGACTCAACAAGTAGAATCAACAGGCAGAATCAACAGGTAACTGGTAATGTCCCTCTGTTGTTTTCTTAATGGGGTGATAAACACTGAGTTGGGTATGATAAGCACTGTGTTATCAATTCCCTGCTGAGCTAATCAGAGCATCCTGCTGAGGCCTAGCCATGCCCCTCCTCAGCTCAGTGCTGTGGAAGCAAGAGAGGGCAGCCCTGACTTCTAGCCTGAGCCACTGCAGGCATATGCCTGTGTTTCTGGGATATCTATCTGGTTACAAAATTGATTTAGCCTAGCCAGGTTAAACTTGGTTGCAAAGATTGAATCAATTCAAGGTCAGGCTTTTTGAATGTGTGTCCCTAGCCTAAGTGGTCAAGAGCAATGACCACTGTATGCAGGAGTCTTTCAGTTCCATAAATATGTAAGATAAAGATGTAATGCAAATGTAGTTGAATCAAGCCCCTCATTGTATCTCTGAATGTCACGTTGGAATTTGGCTCAGAGACTTGCATGGGGAAAATATTTAGCAGACCAGATCTAAATGGAAGTCAGTTATAAAGCAAAAGTTCCAGCTGGGGTTAGAACTTCCAGCCATCAAAGAATGCTGTTTAATTAAAATAAAATATTGTGATGTGGCTTTGAGTATCTCCTGTTCAAATAATCTATCTCTGCCTTAATTTTCTTTGGCATTTTCAATTATTAATGTTTTTATTCTCAAGTATAGGGAAATGCTAGACATTTGCTGACAAATTTTGCAGTGGAAAGGAATAAAAATGAATGATGAGTCTATCTGAAAGTATGTTCCCTGACCTCATTAAAGTTTCATACAGTGCAACTGAATTGCTTTCTTTCCAGGAATCCTTTTGCCATTACATTCACTAAAGCATAAAGACTCAGTATGAGAGGTTCTGATTTGCTTCTTAGATAATGAATGTTAACTGGACTCCATTAAACAGTGCGATGGAAGTAGGCTTCTCAAGTTTATACCTTGTTGCTAACTAATTTTCTATCTGGACCACAGTCCTCCTCTGTTATGTAACTTATGCATACTTAAATCCACATGAAGTTGCAAAAGGCAACCAACTTTACTGCTGGCATAAAACTTGCATGTTGCATATGTCAGCTAAATTTAATCCATCCTTTCTCCTCACTAACTGTTTCCCCCACCAACTTTTGAAAAAACTGTTATTTAAGACTATCTTTCTCCAAATAGGAATGTACGTTTACTTCAGAATTAAGCAAGCCACAGGACAAAAATTATTCACAAAAGCAAATTCATCACTAGAATACGCACACTGAAACCAATGGACTTACACAAGTGGTTTCTTGAAAGGAAAAGGAATTAAGGAAAAGATAAACTCACTATGATTAGTTTTGGATTGCTTCACAGTTTCCAAATAAAAATCCACCTAATTTCCACTTGTATAATGCTATAGCTATTCTGCTACCATTAAAAAGTTTCTTAGTACTCCACATCCTCTTTTGAGAAAAAATGTTACTTATTCCATGGATTAAGCATTACAATTTTCCAATATCACTTAATGTAATTTAAGAAAGTCCATCAGATCTTACATAAATTGACTTCTGGGGACATACCAGGTCTTCTGCAACTTATGACAAATCCATGGATTGAAATTGTGGATAGTCACATAATGAAAAGCAAACAGTCTGCTTTTGAACTTCTGTCATTTCAGTTCTGTTTGTAGAAGCACTCTGAGAAAAGCTAAACAGTCTTGAGATACAGAAGGGAAATATTTTTACTGCTCGGCTAAATAAGACGAACTCAAGTCCTAATAGGTACCAGTGCTCATAATATTTACTTCATAATGTATAAAGCTATTGGCCAGTGTTCTATTACAAAAGAGATCCTTTCAGTTAGAGCCAGAGTGCAGCAGCCTCAGCCTGGCAGAGAAGTATGGGGGAGAGCAGGGAAGCGCAGGGGATCAGCCCTAGTTTCCAGGTGGCAATGTCAAGTGGCAGAGGAGTTGGCAGAAGCTGGGTGTCTGCACCCTGTCTCGCTGGGCTGACCAGGAGCAATTTGCACCTGGCGATCATACATACATTTGATTGTACTTAATGACTCCACTGTAAAATAGTACTGTACCCAGCTACTATCTTACAGAAAAGTTAGTTAATTTACTGCATCTTAATACCAACCCATGTGTAGATGGTGACACTTTACTGAGGACGTTACTAGTCAACTCCTCAGTAAAGTGCACATGTAGATGCACCCATAATGTTGCCCATACCTGTGTAGAGGAAAACCAGGACCTGAAATGTATATGCATTAGATATTGCTAGCTTATTTGGAGTGAACTTGGGTATCTGCAGTACACTGAAGCTGAGATATACCAATGTTGAACACCTATTATGGGGCTTCTCAAGCTTCTCAAACTCAAGGCACCCCTTAATAGATTCAAGGTACCCTTTGATAGAGTCAAGGCACCATTCAGAAAATGCTAGCTCTTAGTTTTCACTCTTTATTTTCTGAATACAGAAAAATAATAGAGAAATTCTTCTGTTTCACAGAACTCGAAGTTCACAACAGGTCAGCGTGTTTATAATCCTGTGGATTCCTATTTGAAAACTTTGGGTTTATCTTGTGAATATTGTTTGTACACTTAATGGTGCTAACATTGTGACACCCCTGAAAGATTTTAAGGATTGCCAAAGTGCCACGGCACCCTGATTGAGAATCACTGACGTATTCAGTGGAACTGAATACCCAGCTAAAGTCTCATCTCTGCCCTTTGTGTTTCACAGTTTAGTTTTCTTCAGCTGAAATATCAGAAAACACTCTCTATAATTAACTGCAGAAAATGTTGTATTTTTGCAACCGTTCTATTATCCAAAACTCAAAATAGTTACAGTATTAGGGCTGGCTGTGCCAATTCAGATAAATGTGAACAGAATAGAGTGCTTTCCAAAACTGAAAATCAACTGTCCCTCCAAGTCTGTCTTAGAGGGGAAAGGGTTTTTTTGTTGTTGTTTCTATTTTTCTTTGTTTGCTAGTGGTACATTGTGGTTCTTCTTGTTAGTGTTATTCATTTTGTTTTTAGTTGTTGTGTTTCTCTGTGCTTTTAGATTTCTTCTGGAGCGGAAAGCAGAGGAATCAAGATAAAACACTGCATCTATGTATATAATGGAGTCTTGTTGTTAACCTCAGCAGGTGACTTATCTGTGTCAACTGTTGCAGAATTGGGCCCTAAATAATTTCAAAGTAATTTGAAATGTCTAGGTGCATTATGCTGAAATAAAAAAGCAAATAAAATATTCTGATTCATCACTAAGATCAGAGTATAATTTATAGAATCTTTTTACATCCTATGGCCTGTGAAAAAACCTGATCTTCCTGGTTTAAAATGTAGACATAAAATTATAGGCAAAGGTAATTGATAAATATTTACTTTAAAATGAGTTAGTTAATATAGAAAGAAGGAACTGTCCTCCTTCTTCTTTCTACCTTGGCCTTCTTTCGCTTAGAAGTTCTATTGTGCATATAGAAAGGATACTGACAGGCGACACAAGGTTGCATTTGTTGGAACTGTGTAATCTGGGATGAGTCCTGTTCATTCATCAGTTGCTCATTGCTGAGTACAGGGACACTGTCTCCATGATAAATTCATCTCAAAATGGATTAGATATCTTCTATGGATGTGATCTTTATAATTTTTTTAAATTTTACTCCATTGCAGACTTTTCTGATTGATTTTGTAACTGTATACTGCATTCTTCACAGCAACAGCGAGAACACTTTCAGAACTGGCAGGTATAACTGTTGGCATAAATATTTCAGACACAATGGCTGGATCTAGACATGCAGGCAGATGTGGCTTGTGGAACTGCAAACCTCTTTGCAGTGCCATAAACCATGCAAGTTGCACATTAATCAGTTTTCAGTGCTGCTAATTAATTGCCAGTGCCATTGCAAAATTTGCTACTGGTATTTCCCTGTAGCAAAAACAAAATCCTGGAGGAAAAAAATGATGCAACACACACCAAAGTGGCAAGAGCTGGGACAAATGCAGAGATGGGGCAACAGGCAGCCCAAGGCTGCCTGCTCCCCCATCTTGAGGCACGCTATGCCCCAGCCAAGTGGGGATTGACTATCTGGAGTGCAGGGTGCCTCCAAGCAGGGGCTCCATAGCACGCTCTGGGCTGCCTGCTCCCCCATCCATGTCATTCCCCAGCTGGCTGGGGCACAAAGTGCCTCAGCTCATGGGGGAGCTAGCCCCTGCTGAGGCACCTTGTATCCCAGCCCCCACCCCCACACACACACCTCCCCGGGAGCACATGGAGCAGAGGGACAATATGTCCCACTGCAAAGAAAATGAGCAAGGCTGTGCACTGTGGCACAAAGTAGCAGCATAAATTTGTGCTGCTACTATTTGTGGGCACGCTCCTGCTTATATAGACCCAGCCAAAGGGTACATCTATACAAGCTATTAATGCTGCTCAATAAATTCTGGCTCAGATTGCACTGTAGTCAGCTGCTCCCAGGCTTATCATCTTCACATGTGCCTAGGACTATAACACTTTAAGTCAGGGAGGAGCAGCCCTGGGCTGGCAGCAGGCCTGGGGGGTCAGCCCTGGGTTCTGGGTGGCAGTGTTGGGTAGTGGATGGGCTGGCTGGAGCATGAGAGTGCCAAAACTGTGGAGCCGTGGCTGATTCCGCAAGCCTGCTGCCAGGCCAGGGCTGCTCCACCCCAGCTCAAACTGCTGTGGTCTCAGTCACTGTCCACACATGTTTCTGCACAGTAAATGACTCCACCATAAAATAGTACTTTACTGCAGAGTGAATTAATCTACTACGTTCTAATACCTGTGCACATGTAGCTCTACTGTGGAGCTAATTAGCTAACTTCACACTAAAGGACGTGTAGATGCACCCAATTTAGAGCAATCAAATCCATGCACATTTGCAACTCATTTTCTTCATTTGTTGTTAGCTTCCTTTTTTTACCTAGATTTTTAACTATATTCTCATTATATCTGTCTTACACACTTGTGCTCTAATGTCTTTGGCTGATTGTATCAGCTGTCACTAACACTGTGCTAGTTAGAATAGCAGTATTTCACAAATGCGAATGCTGCTATGGTACAGGCTTTCTACGGTATCTTGAGTATTCAGGAGGGGTGTGCATTGAGTGCCTGGGTAAGCACTAATCTTGAATATCTGCTGCTCACATTGCATAATTGTAAAGATATGATAGGATGATACTTCTCTGTTTCAGAACACTTTTTGGAAGCCTTTTTCTCCTTCTCTTTTCACCTGGTTTATTTTCCCCATTGGCATAAGGAAATAGTACATATTTATGTACTATTGTTTCTTTGATGTATGTTTTTTATTGCTAATGGATGGAGGAACAGAACAGTTTTAAAGAAAATCATTAAACATAAAAATGTTAGAAACATTTTACATGTTCTTAGGTTACATGCTGATGTCATTTTAGGCACAAGAAAAAGAATCCACATCCTTTAGTCTTTATGCAGTTTTTATTCAGACTTTACTTAGGAAAAATTCCAATTTACTTTAAAAAGAGTTTTGCCTGAATGAAGGAAAACTAAATAAGGGTTTCGAGACAGGAGATCATAGTAATGTATATCCAGTATTCCTGTCAGATACCAAGAATTCTTCTGCAAAAGTCCTGTTAGAAAATTTGTATCAAACTCAGTCTAGCTTGTTCTGTTGTTGTCTTAATCTCCCCCCATTATTATTATAAGTTTTTTGGTGAAAGTAACAAAATCAGAATAGTGCTTCTCCCAATATATTCCATGTTCCTTGAGGTAAAGAAGGGAAATAACATTTCTGTTTTCACAATGTTAATGAATTTTCAGGCTTAAACATATTATGCTGCACAGCCTATGTCAGTACATTATCAATGGAAATTCTAAGCCTAAATGGTGCAAACTGTATGACTAAATGGCATTGCCATTATAAATTAAATAAAGTGTGGCTGTGTTTGGTTACTTTGGGAAACTTTCTGTAGTCCCTTAAACCCATGGATAACTATGAGTGGGTTTCCAGTATAGACATGTTGCCTAAATATGCATTTTGACTCACTGAGAAAAGACAACATAAATGAAATCCACTTACAGCTGTGTTGTATTATAATGAATAACATCTGCTGGGTGAGATGCTTAGTCAAGGACTTAGTTTGCTACAGAAGGAAAATATTCTGCGTTGCTGGCAAAGCTGACAAGCTTACATCTGTGTTCTTTCAGATGCCGAACACTAGCAATAATGCAGATTGTTCACTTTACTAGAACCCTTAGACATGACTCAGTAATATCTTAAGATATTGCTGAGCCATGATAAGACCATTTTCTTACCTTAACATAAGACCATTTTCTGTGGCACTGAGAGTTTGTTCAGTTCACAAGTTCCAACTGTACAGGTAATTTGGGTATGTGGTAGAGTTCCTTGAATAACCTGTCCCCATAACTTTCACCAATCAACTAATTAACTCAAAACTCTTTACCTTCTTCCAGACATAAATATAATACAACCATAAAACACACTGATGACTGCAGATATTTGCTACCTCTTTCAAGTGCTTACAAGCATACTTTTAAATAAGTGATATGACATGGTACATTCACATATTGAAGCAATTTGAAATCAGACTCAGTTGTAATAGAGTGTAATGCCATTAATTTTTCAGTGTTACAATTAAACCATTAAAAATATACATGCAATATACATCTGTTTAAAGGCTGAGGAAGAGTTTCCCTGATCTGTGGATACATGGGGATATCCTTCAGAGCTCTTAATGAGCTACCATGGAGGCTTCTGCATCTGTTGCAGTGGATGCAGTTGGAGAAAATAGGGTAGGGGCAGAAGTTTTATATCTAGCTGTTCTATACTTTATATCAAAGACCAGGTGATAATCTTGGCTATTAAAAACACAAAGTCACCTCTGTGCTACCCTTCAGATCACCAGGCTC
>NW_017729031.1:71010959-71012883 GCF_001723915.1 Gavialis gangeticus
CACAAAGTCACCTCTGTGCTACCCTTCAGATCACAAGGCTCCTTTAAACCACTGCCTGACCAATCTGAAGATTTGGGTCCATTTCAGCATTACTTTAGTACCATTGTAGCATCTAAAATATCTACTTAGATACTCAATACTAGATCCTATATCCAAAGGTACTAGGTAGAAGTGGGGCACTATGATAAAAAATTGTGATGGAAAAAAAACTGCTCAGCTCTGGCTTAAATTAACTTAATGTCCTCCTGGTAAAGTTTTCCCAGAGCATATATTGCTGCTGCTGCACATGGCCTGACTTCTGAAGATGCTAAGCTCCCATTTAAGCAACAAAGCTGCTTAAGCAAGAGGTGTTCAACTTTGTCCACTATGTAACCTGATGCTATGGGATGATAAAAATCATTATACCATATTATGAAGTAAGCTCTCCTTACTTGAGAAATATTAAAAATTATATTCAATTCAAAATGGTGACTAGGGCTTTGGATTCCACAACATAAAAATAAATCCCTAACCTCTAAGGTAAATACAAAGAAGACCCTTCATTTGCTACCCCTAACTGTCCCCACAGGGGAGCTGGCGGCCCTTTTTACTTGGCTTAATGGGCCTTGATTAGCTTCTAGTCACTTTCAGGCCTTCTACTTATTGGAGGACCAATTTTTATCAGTTTTACCAACTAATGATGCTGAATGGCTCCTCCATGCACCTCTTAGTGATCTAAACTTGCTGTTCTTTTCTACTACAAAGATGCCTTCCATTAGCAGCATGCCTGAGTAGCAGGATGTCCAACAAGGGGGCTTTAAACACCTGATCATACCTGTCTTAAAGGGACTGATTTTCTTACATCATTTAGACATAATTGGATGTAAGCATTCTTGGAACTGTAGTTCAAGTGATGTCCCATATAAACTGCAAATTCTAGGTCCAATTCTTGTTCTATTCATATCACCAGAAACTTGCCGTTACTGAAAATATCAGTAGGTCCTTCAGGAGTAACTTATTTTCCTTAGCATCTAATAGTAAGTATTTTTGCACTGGTAAATGTTTGAGTGGTTTTAATGTTTCTGAATCTGAAAAAATAGCTTTGGATGCAAAAAGTGCTTAAAATCATATGGGCTGCAGCATAAGTTACTGTTATGATATTTTTAAATAACTCAAGTCATTGTTTAAAAGAATCAAGGCTCAAAAACTTATGCTTGTCTGACAGATGGGCCATGCTGTGTAAGCCAGCAATAGCCAAAGATCAGTCTGGGACAGTCTAGGGACAGATTTTTTACAGAATATATAAGTCATTTGTTTTTAAAAAAATATTGATGCAGCACACACAGATGGAAGAATAAATAGCTTCTCAAATAATATTGGCATTCAAAGCTAACTAACATTAAATTCAGTACAGCACTCAGAATCTTGGATGGACGTTTAGAAGCTATAATCCTGGCTCAGATTTTGCCCTTAGGCCAGGTACAGACATTTAAAAGGACCAAGGCAGAATCAATCACACCTATGCAGGTTTCTGTAAGTGGCACAGGTTAGTTTGGCAGTAAACAGAACATACATTTGCCCTTTGGTGAGAAGTGGGGGCAGGGGGCACAAATCGGGGGCCTGCCCACACCCCTGGGAGGGCTGCAGAGGCTGTGCCAGACTCCTCCAGGGGGCGTGGGCCCACGATCTGCCTGCCGGATAACAGGAGGCTGCTGCTACCATCTGAGACCAGCACTGGGTGCAGCCTGCACCCAGCACCAGGCAGATTGGTGCTGCCCTGGCCCCAGGATGAAAAGTTTTCAAAACTGTTTCAAAGACTTTTCTTTTCAATTTCCCTGTTTTGAGCTTGAAACGCATTGAAACAGCTTCAAAATGAAACACCCAGTGAAATTTTGCTCAGCCCTCCTCAGCACCCTTTCCTCCCCCCATCATCATAGCCACTATG
>NW_017729031.1:71017883-71031853 GCF_001723915.1 Gavialis gangeticus
CAGCACCAGGCAGATTGGTGCTGCCCTGGCCCCAGGATGAAAAGTTTTCAAAACTGTTTCAAAGACTTTTCTTTTCAATTTCCCTGTTTTGAGCTTGAAACGCATTGAAACAGCTTCAAAATGAAACACCCAGTGAAATTTTGCTCAGCCCTCCTCAGCACCCTTTCCTCCCCCCATCATCATAGCCACTGTGCTGACTTGGCTCTGTGACAGCCTGGGGGTAGGGCAAACTGGGTTCTTGTCTGGAGCAGCTGAGTACAGGGTGAGTGGTAGCATGCCTCCTTATGAGGGGGATGCCAGTCGGGGGGTGGGCACAAAGCCACCCGGGATGCTGGCAGACAGCAACCTAACATGAGTCAATAGCGGAGCTGGTACAGAAGTTTGACTTCCCAATCTAACCTAAATCGATTAAGTTTCAGTTTACATCTACCTAGGTCTATCTTAAACCAGGTTCCACCACTTTTAAACCAGTCTGTGTGCGCTAAACTTCTGTACTATTACAGGTTTAGACCAGTTTCTGAGCACTTACACTGGGAAACATGTAATGTACCTCGCCTTAATTTTGCCTACAGAATGCAACTGAAATTCAGTGAGGTTGCACAGGTCTGGTTTTCACCTCATTTTAAAAATCATCTAAAATAATTGCAGAGACTCCATCACTGATTCAAATAAGTTATATCTTGCAGGGAGACAAGTGGCTGCCTTGACTCTGTTGTTTATGTCACAAGCTATTCAGGTTTGTTTGTTTTTGGGTTTTCTTTTCTTGACTTGAAGCCCAAGTGCCAGTCACAAACGAAGTGTTCTGAATAAACTGAGTGCAAAGCTTGACAACTGCTTTTGTATTACATAATTCGGATAGGACCCTAGATCATTTTATTTGGGGACATAAAGCTTAACTGATTTTCCCATTTGAAAAAAATTCTTAGTGATTTTCTGCTGGGATAGGTTAACTTCTTTAAATGCACTTCAGGTAATGACTTCACCACTAATCCCTTTGAAATTAAACCTGTCACTGCAAGATGTGTAGGATGCAGGCTAAACAATCTCATGAATATTAAACCAGGACACATTGGAGACAATGATTCACTCTCAGATTTCATGTGTTAACATGGCAACTTTTGTGCTGATCGTCTTAGCTTTGGAAATCAGTGATTTTCTATTCATTTACTTTGTTTTCAAACTTCAAGGCATCCTATTGATTAGATTCCTTTTTTAACTCTCAGAATTTTTGATTCAGAGCTTCATATGTTGTCTGCTATATAGGAACTTTGTATAATTGAATGGGGAGGTCTCTTTGCTTTATAAATATTTTTTTCCACACATTCTTTCTTCTGCATTATGAAAAGGATTATTTTTTTCTGATGCAACTGTCATTTATGTTACTCCATTACTTTATAAATCATGTTTAGTCCATTCACTTAGTCTTCCTGCATTTTTCTCCATCTCCATGTTTCTTTTCCTTTTTGCTTTCCCCTTTCCACAATTGATTAATGCTATTCCATAGGATGTATAAGGTGAAGTCATTTATATGTCTTAATAATTCTGTTTTACTCTTTTGTTCAGTGTGATAATATTTAAATATAAAAGCTGTGGTATATAGTGTAAAAGCTGTGTTCAAGTTCTTCATTTATTTCTCTCTCCCAACCATACAAGTTTGAATTGCGCAGGTGTAGAAACCCTTCTTTTTCCATTACCATTCCCTTCCCTTGCTCCTTACATAGAATGAAATATACGATAGTCCTTTATTTCTCCTGAATTGGAAATATTGAAAGAATATGTAAAGCCAAGGTGTACTCAGGTATGTACTACCTTCTTCAACTGAAGAGAAATGTCAGCAGCGTAGGTGTGCTGTGGGGTAGGGACAACTGCTGGCTACATGCAGGTTCCCTCCTTTCCCTACACAGAGCCAAGCCAGGACACTATATAAATTTAAATATGTACAAATGTATTTACATTAAAACATAAATATAAACATAAACACAAATACATATATTTACATATACTCTTAAACTTTAAACCTTTATATATATATTTGTCTACCACCCTTAAAGATACAAATAGGTTACTGCTAAATACTAGATAAATAATAGAAGAGGGCCAGCAGGGCCTCAATGAAAATCAAGTACTCTACACTCTATTAACTACAAATTTACTATTATAAAATACACAAGACATATACACAATAACATAAACTATGGACAATGTCCATTCAATGTTATACCACCCAACACAGATTTCAATGAAAGTTATACAACTTTAAACTCTATTAAAGTTCAAACTTATGTATAATAAAATACAGTTCACAAAATATAAGACACTATCTCCAAAATGTAAGGCACAGAACCTTAATCATAAATTAACTATTTAAGGGACACCATGGCCTAGACTGTCTGGGAGTAGTGGCTGCACTCCATTGACAGAAGGTGGGGTGGGGAAAGAATTTCCCAGTGCCCTTCTGGCTTCCCTCAGCCCAACAGAATGCATTCCCCAAAACAAAACCTCTAATCCCGGGGAGCCATCTCTCTTTCTGGGCTTCCCCTCCAGTGGTCAACCCTACCAACCCAGGTTAACTTTCTCCTCCCCTGTGGGAATCTCCTTCCCTGGGAGCTCATGACTCCAGGGGCCCTGGGAGCCAGGTGGAGGGTCATCATTTGTCTCCTGGTGAATTGCTGCCTCTCCTGCTGAGGCTCCAGCAGTCTCTGGCTCCCTCTGGGCCCGCCAGCCACCGGTGTGCACCAAGGGCTTCACTCTTCTGCTTGGGGTTAGGGCCCCAAGCCACCTTGCAGGGTTCCAGGGTCTCGGCTTTGACCAGGGCCCTCCGTGCAAGGCTTCAGCTTTAAAGTCCTGGCCTCATGTCAGGTGTTATAGATTGTAGACCCCAGCCACCCCACATGGCTCCCAGAGCCTGGGTCCACTCCCAGACCCTCTGTGCAGTGCCCTCTGCACTGAGTCTTCTTGGCCCTGTGCCGGAGGTTGGAGACCCAAGCCACCTCATACGGCTCCAGGGCCTCAGTCCCATTTGGACCACATCATGCACCATCCGTGCACTGAAACCCTGGCTGTTTACCACGGGTTGGGAACCCAAGCTGCCTCATGCAGTTCCCAAGGTCCTGGTCCCTCTTGAACCCATGGTGCTGTGCTGCCTACACCGAGTCCCTGGCCTCATGCCAGGGCTTGTGAATCCGAGCTGCCTTGTGTGGCTCCCAAGGTCCCCGCTTTGTACACCATTTGTGTACCATGCCTCTGGCCGCATGCCAGGGGTGCCAGACCCAAGCTACCTCTAACTCCATACACCAAACTATGTACCATCATTGCACTTCTTAGTGGGTGGCTCTGGGCCACACTGCTCACCACTCCCAATCAGTGAGGCAGTCTTTGGGCTCTTCAGGGCTACTGCTCTACCCTTCCAGGCAGCTCTTCCCAGCTCCTCTTAGTCCCACTCTCTTCTTCATCTCTTGATGTAACATGTGCATGTGCCAGGCATGCTCTTCTTTTATACCCTTTGGAGGCTCTGACCCCAGATTGCAAGAGGGCCAATCAGGGTGTGGGGAAGTTTAAACCTCACCCAGGTCCAGGCTCTTTGCCTCGCCCCAAGCAGGGGCACGGCAGCTTCTCCTTCACCACCACCCGGTTGGTGGGAATGTCCCACCAACAGACCGAAGCCCTTTTAAGCCAGCAAACCAGACTGCTACTGGCATGCCCACCATATATGGAAAGACTGAAATAGCAGCTGCAATACCTACTTGTTGTTTTCTGCAAAAGGATATGCCTATGCTCTTCTGCTAGCCAGCCCCAGCTTCATATGGGAATGCAGAGTCTCCTGAGAGGCCCATTTTTCCCATGCACTACTTGTCCTCCCCCCCCCGCACACTGTGCACGTACACACAGACAGGTCATCTATGGGCAGGTGTTTGCTATACCCCATCTACCATCATGCAGCTTACTTTGAGCCACATGGTTGTAGATCAGGTCCATGGGTGACTGGTGCCTCCTGAGGCTGGGGGGGACACCAGCAGCCAATTTCCAATGGAGGGGGGGTCCCTCAGAAGCCAATCACTGACCGGAAGTGCCAGCAACAAAACCAGAAGCGCTGTCAGCAAAACCGGAAGTGCCACCAGTGCTTCTCTCAGTGCCCCCACTACCTACGCCAGAGAGGGCCAATCTCAGAGGGGACACATGCCCCCTATGCTCCCCTATACATCACTTATGATCAGGTCTGCTATGTTCCAGTGCTGGACGCCATGCTGGGAACCTGATCTAAACTGGGGTCAGAGGAGAGGAGGGCAGGATTGCAGCAGGGGGTGGAGGGGCTAGTGTGTCCACAGGGATAGGATAGGAAGGAGGGGACTGGCAGGTCTGCAGGCACAGAAGGGTCCATCTGCAGAGGCAGAAGGGGGGAGAGTTAGAGGGCTAAAAATAGCCCAGTCAAGATGAGGGGGAAAGGAAGAGTGCACCCCTGGGGCTGGGGCAAGAAGCTGGGCTTTCCCAAGTCAGGAGCCACACTCTAAATGTGTGTAGCCATTTATTAGATCACAATAACCCATTTCTGATCTAACCCTAGTTAGGTCCATTTAAGTGTAATGTCCGCACATACTCACAGAGTACAAAAGAACTTTGATTGCTCTTGGATGCATCCATTTTTTGTACATCCATGTAAAGAGAAAGCAGGTGACCCATACGAGGTTTGGTCCTTTGGATATCACCATATTCAGTTGGTTATCTTTTCTATTAATGCTTTTTACTAAAGATGGGATTATGTCAAAATCCTTGACCAATGATCTTCTCTTTGAAGTGAGTACTGTGAACCCAAATATAGATCCAAATTTCATAGATGAATCAAAATTATAAACCTGAACACTGCTGGATTTTTATGGAAATGAGCTGAAATCTAGACCCAGACCCAAATCTTTTGTCTCAGACCTGTTTTCATTTACTGTATATTTTACTGCTTTTTTGCCACAAAAAAGTCAGTGCTGTAGAGGTATAGGAAAACAATTATAAGGGCCAAATATAACTATCAAAACTGTTCTCTGGTTTTTCAGCCCTTAACAATTAGCATGGCTGGAAAATGACAGAAGCATTTAGCCCAGAAACCTAAATGTAAAAACCATATTTTCATATAAGAGAGTTTTGCTTTGGCAACCTGATTCCCTACAACCAGAGGAAAAAATGAGTAAGATGGCAGTACTAGACATTCCAAGAGGGCAGCAGGCAGCCAATGCTATGCAAGAGAGGAAGAGCTTCCAAGGTGGCACACATTCTTAGGGCCATGGTCCACCAGCAGTCTATAGGGAAATACTTGAGGGCAAGGAGGATGTATAAACTCTACCTCAGAGGTGAATCCTAATGGCAAAGTAGCCCTTGCTGGCTCAAGTCCAATTTATACCTTTGCTATTTATGGAATCATAGTGTAATTCTTTGCTATTATTTGCAAGGTTGGACCTAAAGCAGTAATTCATTGAGAAAAGGACTACAGCCTTTGTTACACAAGATGCCAAGGTTTGGTCTCCTAATGGTTCATTCTCGCCTTAACAATCTGTGACTACAAATACAGAATAATTTATCCAAAAGTTAATACTGGAAATGCATTGCACCATCAATACTTCCAGTTTTAAAAGCTTGCCATATAATCTGGAAACAAGGACAGTACCATATGCCCTAAAGTATAGACAGGCACAACAGTTGTGTTTATATCAAATGACACAACTTTAACCCTGTTATATTCATGTTCAAAATTAGTGATTTAGCTAACTTGAACTGCTACAGGATTTTGTAGACATAATACCTAGAGCATAATAGTTGACAGATGCTTCTGAGTGGCACCTTCCTGTCATCCTTTTAAAATGACCGGGGACTGTGAATTTGTTCACATACCTAGATAATACTCAAGTAACGATAAAAAAGCAAACACTCAAGTAGTTTGCAAACAACCCATATTCTAAAATTAGTTTGAATAAATCAAGTTCAGTATTATAAACGTATCTGAATGTGAAGGGCTTAAATATTGAATGAAGAATTCGGCCTGTTTTATTCATTTCTGTTTCTTATTAGGAGTAAAAAAAATATTTAGGTCCAATCCTCAGTTGCTATGAGAGGCTAAATCCTAAACTGTAGCCATTCTTCTTTAAAATATTTAAAATAATATAATTGTTTTAATAAATAAAAATAATGAAGTACAGGGTTTTGTTAAACTATCAGATTGTTATTCTTGTGACCATTTTATGATATTGCATTGGGCCAAGCAATTTTAAATGTTGTGGTGTGTCTGAAGACTGTTAAAAAAGAAAACATGAATAGTTGTTTAAAAGTTCTATAAAAAGCTTTATTGTGCTTCTAATCACACTGCAACCTAGCATGTCTTTTTCACAGCGGAGCACTTACTTAAATAGAATGTATAATTTCATATGAGCCAAATCTCTGCAAATATCATCAAATAATCCGAATGTATATAATAAACTTTCCTAATACCTCATTTTGATTTACTGCTTTGTCAGTAATACAGAAGGAGCTATAATTTGTAACTGGATTCCCATTACATAGAGATGGAGACTGGCTTAAAGAAATAGACTAAGTTAGTTGAGGTTCATCTTTTCACTCCAAAATCTTTTTATTTTAAATATAAATTTAATTTCTTTGGGTGCACATGTGTTTGATCATCCTTCCTACTGTTGCTGTGTTTTCAGCATGCTGTTAGTAATAGCAAGTATTGTAATTGTAGTGTCCAATAAGTGATTTTAAGAAAAGGTTCTTCTCTCTTCATTTTCAGTATCTTTCCAGCCAAGGAATACCAGAGGAAAATGGAAATCATGTTTTAAAGAAGGATAATAAAAATATCTTCTTCTTTTTTTAAAGTACAGTTTTGGGCTCCAAAGTTTAACATACTCTGAGATGAATACAACAAACCAGATGGTGCAAATGGTGGTCAGATACAAAGAACTCTGTTTATGTGCATACTTAAATGGTTAGTCCAGTTGATGTGTGTAAGAATCTATATAGACGTAAAGGCAGAAGGCAACAACTTGGTTCTAGTGAAGTCATGGACACTTTCACTTCACTCCAGTGAAGTCATGGGTAACCTTTTCAAGGTTAAGGATAATGTATTTCCAGAATTAAGATGGCTGCTGCCTTTACAGTACACTATTTCATCATTAGGTTGCAGACTATGTAGAATTTCAAGACATACAGTGAGTTGGTTAGTCCACTTACCACTCTCAACTGGACACCTGGCCTCAAATCCTGTATCAGACTGTCTTTGGTATGTATTGTAGGATTTGGGTCCTCTCTTGGCCAATGTTCTACTCACTGGCAATGACAGGGTGGATACTTTTGTGTGTCACCTGCATATCTTGGTAGCTGTTCCTTCTTTCCTGCCACAACTTTGTCTTATCTTCCTGGGAGACAGTTCCCTCACAGGTGACTCTCAGGATCTCACACCCTGGATTCTTCATGGGGATCCAAACTCCTGTATACCCCACCCTTACCTAAACCAGGGCCTGAACTGACATCAGTGTCTTAATGTCAGAAGCCACAGATGATAACCATTTTGCATCAGTCAACAGTCTTTGGTATGAGCCCATACCAGAGGTTGATTCCACGCAGGCCATCTCTTTGTTGATCTGAGATGGAATCAGTAAAACTAAACCGTCTCTGTCTTGAGGTAATGATTCTAAAATGAATACTTAAAATATGAATTATAATGAAAGTTTAGCACCCGCTGCTGTATGCCTCGAGGTATTTCCCTGGGCCTACTTGGTCCTGGTTGGACCCACTTCAGCTTTTTCAAGTTTCTCCCTTTTTTTCCCCAGTTACTTGTGGGTCAGCTAACCCTCTAGCTCTTCACTGCTTCCGCATGGTATTATCAGGGTGTTCCCAAGTGAGTTGCTGCCCCTCCATCTGACCTGGGTCCAGGTTCTTCCAGGCAGCTCTCGCCAGAACTCCAGCTGCTCATTCTGGTGTCTTTCAAGGGTGATGTTATGGTGGGGGTCTGCTATAAATCACCAGACCAGGAGTAAGTGGTAGATGAGGCTTTCTTCAAACAACTAGCAGAAGTTTCTTGATCATAGGCCCTGGTTCTCATGGTGGACTTCAGTCACCCTGACATCTGCTGGGAAAGCAATACAGCAGTGTACAGGCAATCTAGAAAGTTTTTGGAGAGTACTGGGGACAACTTGCTCGTGCAAGTGCCGGGGCAGCCAACTAGGGGCTATGCTCCTTGTGAGCAGCAGCTCACAATCACGGAAGAATTAGTAGGGAATGTAGTAGTGGATGGCAACTTGAGCAGTAGTGACCACTAGATGATTGAGTTCAGGATCCTGAAGAAAGGAAGCATGGAGAACAGTAAAGTAAGGACCCTGGACTTCAGAAAATCAGACTTCAACTCACTCAGGGATCTCATGGGCAGGATCTCCTGGGAAGCCAGACTGAGGGGTAGAGAAATCCAGGAGGGCTGGAAAGAAGCCTTAATGAAAGTGCAGGAACAAACCATCCTGATGCACAGGAAGACCAGCAAGTCTGGCAGAACACCAGCTTGGTTTAGCTGAGAACTCTTCAGTAAACTAAATCACAAAAAGGAAGCTTATAAGAAGTGGAAACTTGGACAAACAACTAGGGAAGACTGTAAGAGCATTGCTCAGGCATGTAGGGATGAAGTCAGGAAGGTTAAGGACAACTGGAGTTGCAGCTAGCAAAAGGATGTGAAGGATAACAAGAAGGGTTTTTACAAGTATGTTGGTAGCGAGAGAAGGATCAGGGAAAGTGTGGGTCCTTTACTGAATGGGGGAGGCAACCTTGTGACAGAGAATGCAGAAAAGGCTGAAGTGCTCAATGACTTTTTTGCCTCAGTCTTCACAGGCAAGGTCAGCTCCCAGACTACTGCACTGGGCAGCACAGTTTGGGGAGGAGGTGAGCAGCCCTCAGTGGTGAAAGAACAGGTTAGGGACTACTAAGAAAAGCTGAATGTGTACAAGTCAATGGGGATGGATGGGATGCACCTGAGGGTGCTGAGGGAACTGGCTGATGTGATTGCAGAGCCATTGGTTATCATCTTTGAAAACTCATGGCAAGCAGGAGAGGTCCCAGATGACTGGAAAAGGGCAAACATAGTGCGCATACTTAAGACAAAAAAAAAGGAAGATCCAGGGAGCTACAGACCAGTCAGCCACACCTCAGTCCTTGGAAAAATCATGGAGGAGATCCTCAAGAAATCCATTTTTAAACACTTGGAAAAAACGAGAGTGATTAGGAACAGTCAGCATGGATTCACGAAGGGCAAGTCATGCCTGACCAAGCTGATTGCCTTCTATGATGAGATGAGTGGCTGCTCTGTGGATGTGGGGAGACAGGTGGATGTGGTATACCTTAATTTTAGCAAGGCTTTTTATACAGTTTTGCATAACATTCTTGCAGATACTTTAAGGAAGTATGGGCTGGATGAATGCACTGTAAGGTGGATAGAAAACTGGCTGGAGCTTTGGGCTTAGAGAGTAGTAACCAATGGCTTGATGTCTAGTTGGCAGCTGTTATCAAGTGGAGTGCCCCAGGGGTCAGTTCTGGGACTGGTTTTGTTCACTGTTTTCATCAACAACCTGGAAGGTGACATAGAGTGCACTGAGCAAGTTTTCAGATGACACCAAACTTGGGGAAGTAGTAGATATGCTGGAGGGTAGAGCTAGGATTCAGAATGACCTTGACAAATTGGAGGATTGGGCCAAAAAGAATCTCACGAGGTTCAGTAAGTACAAGTGCAAAGTTCTGCACTTAGGACAGAACAATCCAACGTACTAATACAGGCTGGGGGTGACTGTCTGAGCAGCAGAAAAGGATTTGGGAGTTACAGTGGACAATAAGCTGAGTATGAGCCAGCAGTGTGTCCTTGTTGCCAAGAAGGCTAATGGCATCCTGGGCTACATTGGTAGCTGTGTTGCCAGTAGGTCAAGGGAAGTGATTATTCCCCTCTGTTCAGCACTGGTGAGGCCACATCTTGAGTGCTGTGCTCATTTTTAGGCCCCCCACTACAGAAAGGCTGTGAATAAATTGGAGAGAGTCCAGTGGAGAGTGACAAAAATGGTGAGGGGGCTGGTGGACATAGCTTATGAGGAAAGACTGAGGGGAACCAGTCTTATTTAGTCTGAAGAAGACAAGACTGATAGGGGATTTGATAGCAGCCTTCAACTATCTGAAGGGTGGTTCCAAAGAGAATGCAGGTAGACTGTTGTCAGTGGTGGCAGATGACAAAACAAGGAGCAAAAGGTCTCATGTTGCAGCAAAGGAAGTTGAGGTTAGATATTAGGAAGTCTTTTCTCACTGGGAGGGTAGTAAAACACTGGAACAGGTTACCCAGAGAGGTTGTGGAATCTCCATCCTTGGAGGTTTTCAAAACCTGGCTAGGCAAAGCTTTGGCTGGGATGATCTAGTTGGAGATGGTCCTGCTTTGAGCAGGGGGTTGGGCTAGATGGCCTCCTGAGGTCCCTTTCAACCCTAATTGTCTATGATTCTATGATTCTTTCATCTGCTTCTTTTTGGATATGGCCTTTCTACAGCCACCATTCTATACCGCCACA
This sequence comes from Gavialis gangeticus, assembly GCF_001723915.1. Lineage (NCBI taxonomy): Eukaryota > Metazoa > Chordata > Crocodylia > Gavialidae > Gavialis > Gavialis gangeticus. Next base: position 71,028,443 of record NW_017729031.1, read on the forward strand.
TCAGTAGCTCCAATCCCAGCTCCTTGCTGGACTTTCCTTTGGGGACTCTCTGCCACAGGTCTCTGCATGACTATTCTATCCTGGTGTGGCATGTGTTCTTTGCAATAGAAGAATTGAGCTGTTATTTTTAATGTAATCTAAGAACTAAGTGCCATTTTGCAAGAGGTGCCTTAAGTCTTGAGTTGAAAAAGGTTGAGAAGCACTGCACTAATGTATAACCTAACTCATCCTGGACAAAAGAGGAGGTAGTGGGCAGAGGTCAGGCAAAGCAGGGTCTTAGTTTCATTCAATTAAAAAATAATTTTACTTTTAAGTCAGCTCTATAATGCAGTCAGAGAAACTTTTTTATTCAGTACTAATAACATAACAACAACAGGAAAATTGTGCAGGTAAATGCAACTTATACTAGCAATAGTCATTTTCCCAGTAAAACATATCACTGAAGGAGATTAACTTACTGCACCCACAAAAGGAGGGTTTTTTTGCCTTTTTAAGGGGGTTTGCCTGTATTTCTACAAGAACAAACAGTAGCATAACATGGGTGGTCAAGTGGGGCATGAGCCCAGAGTGCTGCCTCAGGGGGAACAACATAATGGAGTTGGTGGGGAACCTCACATCCACCATCCCTACTTCCTCCCACCCCGGCATCCTGGAAAGCGCTTTATGCAGAGCTATCTGAGTACGCTGGCCAGTATTTGACACTATCCTGAAAGAAACAGCATTGTGCTTAACTTTCTAAATTTTATAGATTAAACTATCTAAACTGTTATTTGTACATATTTCTTTCTTTCTTTCTTTCTTTCTTTCTTTCTGATATAACCAACATCTCTTGAGTTTGTGAAATAGTCAGACAGACAGATTTATTTTGTAAGTACCTTTGCATCTTTTTGGCATTACTGAATCCATAGATATCACATTATTGGCATTATTGAATCCAGCTACCGTGGCCAATTTTTTTGTTGAGTACCAATATAAGGCTACATAAAGGATTAGGTCTCTCAATTGATTCTAGAAGGGCAGAAATGAAAATCTGCAAAATCTGCATTTAACTGAGGAGGATGGTAATTTAAGTTCTTTTCTGCAGAATTTATGGTGAGTTTTATGTCAATTCATTTGTATGCAGTTGTGGGTTATGTTGTCTATAACTTCTTCTTTACAGTATACAGATTTACCAGTGATTGTCTTTTTGGTTCAAGAGTCTGCAAGGGTTTGGGGTGCCATTTTATTCATTTTGTGTAGCTTCATACAGAATAATCACACAGTTGACTTGGCTGGTGAGAGTAAATATATTCATTTTTGAGGTAATGGAGTTTCTGGGGTTGCAGTATTTTGTGGCTTAAGTGAATGGTAGGCTATAATGTCACAGAACTATGAGATTTTTCTTTGTGGTGGAAGATTTGCTGACAAATGTTTAAGTATGAGTTATCTGAAGGTTTACTATGCCTAATATATAATTAGTCTTTAAATAATATTTTACACAAGTTTGTTTTAATAATGAATATTGTGATTAACTAGGAAAATCCAGCATAGGATTTATATAAATATAATACAATAATTCACTATCCTGCATTTAATTTGTTATAGAGTTTTGTATGAATAAAACACAAGACTGGAAGAAAGGAGAACTGGAGTCGTATCCTAGTTCTGTCATTGACTTTTTGAGTCATCTTCCACCAGTCACTTACACGTCCTTGAGATTTAAGATGAAATAATAGTACAGTTAATACCTGGAGTATTGTGAGCAATTTTTTATTAATATTTTTAAGGTACCTTGACTCCATAAAATGGAAGAAACCATAGCATTTCAATAGATAACTGATATTTATGTTTACCAGTTCGTTCACTCTTTTCTGGACTCTGTTATCAGCCTTGCTGACATTCACAAAGCACACTGCCACTTCAGTTTAGAGGCTACTAGAAAAGAAAGGATGATTTTCCTGATGTTTGTAGTTTTGTTTTGTTTTTTTTATTCTTGCCATGCTTAACTCTAAATCTTGGTCAATACATATTTTATCCCTTGCCACAACTTCTTTGTAATGAATACAAGTATGTAACCAGCAGAAACACCAGTTTATTTTATTTCTCAACATATTTCACCAGAAGCAGTTTATTATTACGAATCTCAGCACACATGGTAGGCTCATACTTAGCTGGGTTTTCTTTCTATAATTATTGTTGAATATGTTGATTTATTTTGTGACTCTGTCAGGTGATCCTCTTTCAGATCTATTGTTTCTGACAGTGAGTACAAAAACACTGATTTCTGTACTGATTGATTTTTGCCTGAAAAATTTTCTAAGGTTAGGAATGTTCCAGTGTGGATTTTCTATAATTGCAGTACAGGCTCACCCTGTTTGTTAAAGATTTTGAACTTTTGTTTAGTTAACCTTACATTATAATTTTAAAAATGCATTTTTATGTGAGTCACAAGCCAGCCCTCAAGAGTTTCTGAAGAAACACGTTACACAAGCGCTTACATGAAAAATCTAGGCTGGCCTTTTTCTCTAACAGATTTATGTCTGGCTACTTAGTGTTGAACTGAACTTGTTGGATCAGCTAAGTTAGAAGTGCTTTTTGAAAGTCACAGAGTAATTTTTATTCCAGCCACACTGTGAGTGAATTCATTTTAATCCTATGCTCAATCTGTCTATCCATGAAATTGAGAGTATAAAGAAGACAATGTTTGGAAAAAAGAAAAATGGAGCCATTCTGTTGCTGTTTTGGCCTTTGCTGCTTGATTTGAGAAGCAATTTCACATTTTTTCCATGTACACCAAGCTACAAAGTAACACTATTAAGTGTCATATTAGCTAGACAAACACTGGTTTGACATACCTGGTAAGGCTGATACATAGCATCTCATGGAAAAGTCTGGAAAGAAATAGCATTCCATTGTGATAGGTCCAGTGTTAAACATAGCAACTTTCCAGGCCAGGTCTGTCCAACTGGCAGTCCATGGGCCACAGACAGCCCACGAGGAGTTAGCTTGCAGTTAAAGTAGTGCACTATTGCTAGTGATTTCCACATCTATCTACTATAACTTAATAGTAAAAGAACCTACTGAGAAAAGAAGAAAGCAATACAAGTAGGTAGTGCTATTGCATACTACTTTGTGTCATCAGCCTAGGAAATGAATAAGTAATTTATCTGCATAGAAGTTAATAATAGGCCAAATGTATTACACTGTTAAACGGAATTAAGCATCAACACCACACAGCACAGCATGTGGTGGTGAAGCAGGCTGCTGTGGAAGATCAAGTAAGCTTGCATGGTACATTATTTTAATTTGTTCCTGACACTATGTATAGAGAAAGTTTGAGGATTTTTAGCTAGGTCTGTACAATATAAATGGACTCACTTCATAATCACATCTATTTTGTCTACTGTCAAAGGTTTAATGAGGACCCCTTGC
>NW_017729031.1:71036853-71042544 GCF_001723915.1 Gavialis gangeticus
AAAAGAACCTACTGAGAAAAGAAGAAAGCAATACAAGTAGGTAGTGCTATTGCATACTACTTTGTGTCATCAGCCTAGGAAATGAATAAGTAATTTATCTGCATAGAAGTTAATAATAGGCCAAATGTATTACACTGTTAAACGGAATTAAGCATCAACACCACACAGCACAGCATGTGGTGGTGAAGCAGGCTGCTGTGGAAGATCAAGTAAGCTTGCATGGTACATTATTCTAATTTGTTCCTGACACTATGTATAGAGAAAGTTTGAGGATTTTTAGCTAGGTCTGTACAATATAAATGGACTCACTTCATAATCACATCTATTTTGTCTACTGTCAAAGGTTTAATGAGGACCCCTTGCTACTGATTTGCCTTCCACAGTCATATATGGAATTCCCAGTTTTTCAGGATACAGGAGTGTTCCAGTTTAGATTTCAGCACCTTTACTTTTCCACAGTAGTGAATTGCAATGCCAAAAGCAGTTAAATTAATGAAACAGAGATATTCCACCTACAGCTTTTATTCCTCTAAAATGCCCCACTGGAGTTGGTTATTAACAGTCCTTTTCTATAGATAGCTGCCAGTTGGTTGACCCACTACATTTTCCCTTTAAACTTTGAATTTGGGCCATTCATTGTTTCAACATCTGATAAGCTTTGCTCAGGAACTTTAGTTCCTTCTGTTTTATTTGTCCTTAACTTTTAAAAAATGATCATTTACAATTTAAATAAACAGCCTATATTACCTTTCCATTATATGTTTTCCCACCCCCAGTGTTGGTCATCATTGCAAGTTCAGTCTAACTGAGAACTGATTGCTTGTAGCTTCCCCCTTTCTACTCACTCTGGATCCACCAAAACTTACGTGAGTATTGCCAGAGTGCATGATAAAGAGCTAAATTCAGATATTCCTGCCATCACCTTTCATTTGATAGTGTATCAACGTAATGAATGATGCTGTTGGAGTAGGCCTTGAGTCCTTGTCCTCTATAAAAATACACAGAATACACTTAATCTATTTTTAATTCCTGACCCCTGGAGCATAATGCAACAAACTGAACTTCAGTGTGTGTGTGTGTGTGTGTGCGTGCACACGCGTGCATGCACGCACTTGCACGCGCACATGTGCACATAACTAGTATTTCTAAAATGTTTAGAATAATAAGAAATAAAGATTGAGTTAGGTTCTGATATAAAAGATGCATTTATCAAAATGTTGTTGCTCAAACATTTTACATAGGTTATATACATAGAGAGAGAAACGAACAAAAAATGTTAGCTACTGTAGGTCCATTAATGTTGAATGAAGTTCAGTATAACCCATGAAGTTAGATAATTGTATGAATTGTTTTGTAACTGGTCCCTAAACAACAAAACTGTACAAAATGTTCAGCAAAAAATCTAATACTACCCACACCAGCAGGAAATACATTTTCCCTTCGCTAGCATCTCAAGTATACTAAGCAAGAATGTGAGTTAAGAGTTACAGTCCTTTAGGAATACATTATAATCCTTTAAATTCATAAAGAGTAGGCTTAGTTAACTATTTATTTTATTGCCTATATGAAAATTTGTAACTCTAGCTACTTTACCTAACTTTGAAACTCTGAATCTTGATTCCTTGGGCCTTGAAATGCAAAACATCCAAACCCTGTGGTGAACAGAAACAGAGCATATATCATTAGAAAATGTTAATGAATTTGTGACTGATTTTATGGTGCTGTATCCTCCAGCTCTTGTGTAAAGGCTTCCAATTCATGTTGAAAAAAGTGCCAGACTGAGCTCATCCATAGGGCTGACCAGATCATAGCATATCCTATAGTTATAACAGTAGAGCTCAAGTCTCTTTGTGAAACTAAGTACAGAAGTTGAAGATATTTCCATCTGAGAACAACTTCAGAAGTCTCTTTTTTAAAGCAACCAAAAAAAGAAAGAGGAAAAAAATACTTTCCATGGCACTGATTTGCAATATGTTTCCAGGAAAATTAGTCAGAACAAACATAAGCCAAGATTCATGTCTTCAGAGAAACCATTTAAAGAGCACAGAAAGTTACATTTCCCTTCTGAGGCAGAACAACTTCTGATGAAGTGAGCTTCAACTCATGAAAGCTTGTATATATACTGTATAACCTCATGAATCCAGTACGCTTGGGACCAAGCACCTGATGGAAATGTGAAAGCTCAAGCTTTTTGAAACTGGAGTGGCGACCAGTCCCGGAGCAGTGGGGGAGGGGGGACGGGGACAGCGGCTGGTCCTGAAGCAGCGGCTACTAATGGAGCGGTGGTTCAGGGTGGTGGATAGCAGCAGCAGCCACTGCATGCAAGATTCCCCCTCCACTGCTCCAGGACTGGTCGCTGCTACTCCCCGATCTAATGTAGTTTTAAAAAGTGCTGGATTTTTGAGAATTCCAGATATTAGATATACTAATTTATGAGGTCACACTGTGTGTGTGTATATGCCTAGATACACACACACACATTTGTTAATCTAGAGGAACAAATCTACCCTGCCTTCCACAGAACATAATATGCCAGGCAAGAAACATAGTTCCACCTTCAATGTTATTTTGATTTCAGTGTTGTATTGATTCATTCTAAACCAATACATTATCATAACAACAACTGCCATTATGATGAAGGCATTTAGTTGGAACTGGACATGATTGCTTGATATTATCAATGCAACAACAGAGGTAAAGTTGAGTAGGCTATTGTCTTCCTGCTAATTTTAATCTACTCATTCAAAATCCCCCAAATTATCCAATAAAATATCTGAATGAAATGGTTTTATTTTTCTATATCTTATTGTTTATTTTGCATTTTCTTAAGGTTTTGCTTTTAAAATATTCCTGTTTTCACTGTACTCCAACTCTAATGTCTAATGTCATTTCCCATATGTCTAGGAGAGAGGGAAAACATTTAAGTCAAATAAGAACTGAACCTTTACCAAAACAGTAACCAACCTTCTTAAATGATTGAAAACATATTGCTAACCAAAAAGGAGTATGTCATGCCACTGACCTAGATGAGTCTTTCCCTTCAAATCTTTTTCCCAGTTCTGACTAATAAGAAAGAATTCTGAACTGTAGTACAAAAAACCTTCCCAAGGTTAACTCACCTTCCAGATATCTACTTCTCAAGGATTGTATAACTCCTAGAACAATGTAAACATCTGACTGAAGAATTGATCTTCTTTTATAAAATGAATAATTTCCTGAGTAAACTCATTATGGCACTTTGGGAGAAATCACTACTCTTTTGAAAATAACAACATAATCATGGAAACTGGAGATGGAAAGAGGCTATTAAATCATCCAGATCACCCTCTTGCCAGTGCATGGCTATTCCCTATACTGTATTTTTAATATTTGAGCTATCCAATTTCAGTGTACCAAGATAACCTGATATTATCAGATTAGAAGAAATTCCCATGAATAAATCCTTTCCATTTGCAAAGTTTCACATGTACCTCTTATTAATTCTGGCTGGTATACAGAAGGAAGAAATGGCTGAGATTGAAAATGTACTCAACCTTATTGGGATAAAGCATAACTCAAAAGGGCAATTACTAATATTGCTTAGAGTCAACAAGATATAGTTCATATGGCCCACATGAATTGAACTATTGAGGTTCAGTCTCACACCTCAGCATCACGTGGGATGCTGCTGATACTCAGAGTTCATAGCTATAGGGTGCTGCCAGGAGGGATAGTCCTGTCAGCTATGGCACTCTCTCTCCTGGTAGCTGTGAGGCAGTGCCAGGGCCAAGAGTCCTATCAGTTATGGGATTCCCAGCTCCAGCTAAGTATGGTGCACCCCTTTGGCTGGATGCCCTGTCAGCTGATGGAGCTCCCAGCCACAGCAGCAGACCCTGCTATACAAGTAAATGAAAACTGGATAGAAATCAGCTATAGCTATTACATATTTTTCAGCAATAACTTTATAGCAGGTTGGACCTTTTTAAGGTGTGATAGTTAATTTGCATGTGTAGCCAGTTTAAAATAATTCCACAAGTAACCCAGTATTGAATGATATATGTAGAGGGGGTCCATGGACAAGTACCTCTTCTGGATTTCTATACATATCTTCCATTGCCAGCATAGTACCCGAGCTGCTAAACTCTCAGGTACTTTGATAAAGTCTCCATCTTTTATGTTGTGACTTTGCCACTTTGTATAAAAATATAAACATTTTCAGTGGCAGTAACTACAACTCAAGTGTCTCACCTCCCACATAATGTCCTGTGATCAAGTTAAAGGTTCTTTCATATTTGATTGTCTCCCACCTCCTGGGTGAGTGTTCTCTTCAGAATCTACTGTAATCCAAACTTGGCAAATTTGGTCCAATTATAACTTATATTTTTTTGTTCAGCAGCCAAATCAAAAACTATCATATTTTTCCAAAGTTTTATTGCCCAGGGACAGGCGGCTAGCATCCTGGCCTCTAGCCATTCCCCTGTGGGTGAGCATGCCATGGTGAGTGTGGGGGGCTTGCCCAGCAGCTATGGCAGCTGGTGCTCCTCCATTGAGGGTGGATCCCCCTCCAGCAGGTGATGTCCAGGGTTGGCAGGGCTGGCATGTAGTCCTGACCCCACTGAAGGCAACTCCAGGCCCAGGCGGAGGGGCTGAGCAGTGCCAGACCTGAAGCAGGGCCAGGCCAGGGGATCCTTGCTGCTGGAGGTAGCAAAGGACCTGCATCCAGTCCCAGGCGGGGGCCTGCTGCTGGGTGGTGGGTAGCTGCCAGGGGGCAGGCAGAGATAGGGTTGAGGGCCAGGCAGTAGGCAACACAAAGGTGACTGCCAGGGCCAGAATGGTGTCCAGCACCCAGCAGTCATCCCCTGTGGCCTGCACTGCCCGGACCAGGATGGCATTCTGCTCCTGCATTACCTCCACCCACTCACACTCCAGGGCCAGGAGCTGCCCCAGAACTCCCTGTCTGCTTGGTGTCACGTCTCCTCACTTCAGTCCCATGCATCCTCATGCGAGACATCCTCTGCTCACCAGGCCCATGCGTCCACCAGCCAGTCCTCTGACACCATGACCAGGTGATCCAGGAGGAAGCTCCTGTCCAGGGTTATCCTCTGGTAGAGATGGCACATCTTCAGGGCCCTGGCTGTGGGCAGCAGCAACCCTGAGGCCACATCCTGGCTGTCAAGTGCAGCCTCCCCCAAGTGCAGCTGCAGGCCCTTTACAGCCATGAGAATGAAACTGTTTGTGTGAGTTTTTTACATTTCAGAGATCAGATGCTCTGTACCAGGGGCTGTGCACTGCTCAGCCTCAGATCAGGGGTCAGGCAGGCATGGGTGCCTAGGGGACATGATAAGTCAAGCAGGCAGGCCCGTGCCCAGGAGACTGCAGGCTGAGCCCCACATCCCCAATCACTCCCCTGTGGCTGATGGGCTGCCAGGTGCTGACCACAGGCAGCCTACCTCCCCTGCCCCATTCCCAGGCTGGAACAGGCCAGGATCCTGCCAGTACCTGCTACCACAGCTTCAAACCCATTGGCCCCCCCTCTCCTCTGCAGGCCAGCCCTTTTCCTGTGCTGCCACCAAGCCCATACCACCCAAGCTAGGAGGGCATGCGGCTCCTGAATGACTGGGATGAGGAGGTGTCCATGCCCCCACCTTCCCCTCAGGGGGCCTCTCCAGGGTGGTGCACTGGGGCCAGTTCCCCCCAACACCACCGCTGCAC
>NW_017729031.1:71047544-71048765 GCF_001723915.1 Gavialis gangeticus
TTCAAACCCATTGGCCCCCCCTCTCCTCTGCAGGCCAGCCCTTTTCCTGTGCTGCCACCAAGCCCATACCACCCAAGCTAGGAGGGCATGCGGCTCCTGAATGACTGGGATGAGGAGGTGTCCATGCCCCCACCTTCCCCTCAGGGGGCCTCTCCAGGGTGGTGCACTGGGGCCAGTTCCCCCCAACACCACCGCTGCGCCCCTGCTGTGCATGTCATTGACAGTGAATGAGGAGCTATTTGTGTGGACTGAGGGATGCATGATCCACTATGTCCTGCTGATGATGATAGCCATGGTGCCCTGGGCACATCTGTGCACCTGGCATGGGACCCTGAGCTTCAACAGCACAGGGAACAAGCCTGTGGGCTGCCCCACAACCTCTGCCATCACCTGGAGGGCTACCTATGGCTGTGCTTCATGTCCTTGCCCCCCTGCAGTCAAGGAGGACATTGCTGCCAGCATAAACATTTCTCAGTGTGTGAAAGACCTCTGCCTGCCTAGCTGTGGGGGCACAGGCTGCTCAATAAAGTTCTGCACTGTCTCCTACCTTCCTACATGCTGTGGGGGTAGGGGGGACCTAGGGCCAGGGAAGCACAGGTGGGCTGGGCAGGAAGGGGTGCCAGGGTCAAGGGCATGGGCAGGGGTGTAGATGGTCCTCCCCCACAGTGCAGGCCTAACCATGTGGCTAGAGCTGGTGTGGCCAGTGGCTTTACTCAGTCCCAGTTGTTGGCAATGGCATGCAGCTCTAAGCAGTGTCCTTGGATGGTGGGGCACGGGGTGTGGGTGCCCAGTGGGGCCTCCCCATGGGGAGGAGCTGGCACTGCTGGTGGCCACCAGTGTCATGGATGGCCACTCTTCGTGACTTGGGCTGGGGCTGTGGAGCTGACACTGGCCCAGGCTCCCCAAGCTGCTGATGGAGGGTGTAGCAAAGGAGCTTGGCAGGACAGGTAGCTGCAGGCCCAAGGGGCCCTAGCCTAGTGACATGTCACCGTAGGTGTCAGTCCAGGGCAGGGGCTCGGGCAGGTCTCCCTTACTGCTGTACACAACCTAGCTACAGCCTGCATCCTGGGGTGCAAGGATGTCTATCAGTTGCTACATAAATGGCATGGACTTACAGGCACTCCCCAACTGACGATTGTGGTTGATGATGGCAACCCACTGTGCCTGCAAGGCCTTGACCTTTATGTGGCAGTGCGGCACCAACCAGTTGTGCCCGCACTC
>NW_017729031.1:71049490-71051172 GCF_001723915.1 Gavialis gangeticus
CTGGCCCCTACCCTGGGGGTCTTTAAGAAGAGGCTGGATGCCTACCTGGCTGGACTCGTTTGAGTCCCATTTCTCTTTTTGGGGTTTTTTGTTGTTCTCCCGCCCTGGCGGGGGGTCGGGCTAGAAGATCTACTAGGTCCCTTCCGACCCTTAATCTATGAATCTATGAATCTATGACATGGGAGTGGGCATGGGTGTCAGCAAGGACTTCACCATCAGGGATCCTGAGCCGGCTCTCTGCATCTCCATGTGGCTGTCCCTGTACTTCCAGGCCTGGGCAGCTGCCTAAAGCACCCACCACAGGGGCCTGGTATGAGACTGGCAGCCACATGGCAGAGGCAATGCCCTGCAGCACGTGCAGGCTCAGGGCAAGCTGCTGTGGTTGGGCTGTGGGCAGGCGGGGCTGGTCCTGGCAGCCAGTAGCTGCCTCCACTGGTCTTAGGTGCTGGCAGGCTTGGCTGGAGCCTGCAGCAGCCTGCAAACCTGGACAATGTGTGCCTGGCAGATGCACTGCACTGTAGTGCCAGGCAGCAGCACTGGGGTGCAGGGAGGCTGGTGAAGCTAACCTGCAGCTTGCCCAGGGGAACACAATGCTTGGAGTGGTCTCAGGCTGCCTGCTGGTATGCCCCAGGGCTCAAAATGCCTGCAGGCTTTTAAAGACCTGAGGCAGAGGCTGCCATAGAGGCAACCCAGCCCTGGGGCAGGAGAAGCTCCCAGCTGAAAGCCCTAGGGCTAGCCTGAAGCTGGCTCCCTAGTAGCAGGGCTGACCCAGGAGCAAATTTGTTCCCGAGTCACATCTACATGTGTATTACTGCACAGCAGTGATGCTGTGGGTCTCCTGTGCCTGAGGGCCAATGCTTTCATCCATCTTTCTCATAGCAATACTTAAAGCCTCCCGCCCCAACCCTGTTTGATTATCTGTTTCAGGGAAGGAAATGAAAGTCTCAGCACACTGGATGGTGGCTGGAATTTCAAGCCAGAACAGGTAACTAAACATCTAACCCATAGGGTGGGCTGGCAGGTTACAAATGTGGCCACCACCGCTGGCTCTGCGGGGTCCACTGCTACTACAGATTTCACAGATAGGATGAGCCGGCCCCAGTCACATTGCACGATAAGAACTCTGAAGGGCCTAGTCCCCCCCTCGTCAGTCCACCACTACTGCACAGTACTAATCATGAATAAATCTGATACCTGCAAGTGCCAGGTATCAAACTGGTTGCAAGTGCCAGGCCCCAACTAGTTGCAACCCCCATACAAGGATTAGGGGGGTTTACTGCACAGTAAACTGTTTGCAGGCATGCTTACTGCTCAGTAAGCTACACTACTACTCAGTTAAGCATTTCGTGTAGACGCACCCAATATCAGATAAATATAGCAGTAAAGATTCAAGTTTCTTTCTACATAAACCTCCTGAACCTAATTCACAGACAAGCTTCCTTTTTTCATGGGGTCTTATAAACTTTACATAGTTTACTTTCACTAAGTCTGTAATTTTGCTGGCTACAATGAACTTTGAAGGGGATGATTTGTGCTCAAACACTCCAAATTCAGGGAGTTCACACTGTTTACAATGACAGACATAGAGACATTCTTCACTATCTTGAAGAAGAAAAAAACATGCTAATTGCTGGAGAGTGGATGTTGTTACACAAGAGCCAAAGTCTGGCAGGATTACAGTA